>NC_134024.1:39367794-39725070 GCF_040712315.1 Castanea sativa | reverse complement strand
CTTTTATGCTTCTAAAGGAATTATACATCAGCTTAGTTGTGTGGAAACACCACACCAAAACTCAGTAGTTGAAAGGAAGCATCCGCATCTCCTTGCTGTTGCTAGAGCTTTGAGATTTCAAGCTAACCTTCCTTTGAAGTTTTGGGGTGATTGTGTTCTCATTGCAACTTACTTGATTAATAGAATTCCTAGTCCTCTTTTGCATGATCTCACTCCTTTTCAAATGTTATTAGATAAACCTCCTTCTTATGATCATCTTAGGTCATTTGGCTATCTTTGTTATGCTTCTACCTTGGCTAGAGATAGGTCCAAATTTGATCCTAGAGACAAGGCTTGTATTTTCCTTGGTTATTTATTTGGTACCAAAGGCTACAAGCTTTATGATTTGGCTTCTAGGACATGTTTTGTATCCAGGGATGTTGTCTTCAAAGAGTCTTGTTTTCCTTTTAAGCATTGGACTAATAAATCCACTCCTATCCCTTCTTTCTCATCTTCTGATTCTTTGTTTCCACTTCAACCTGTTCTGGCTGAATCTATTTCCTCACCTGTTTCTACAGATTTTTCTTCCCTTCCTGTTTCTGCAGAATTCACTCCTACCTTTACCACAGATATTACCACTCCTCCTGATGACTTCCCAAATCTGGTGCCTCTTTCTTCTGACTTAGAGCAGTCTCATTCTGCTCCTGATTTACCTATGATTCCCAATTCTATCTCTCCACCATCACCTCAGCCCCTCAGAAAATCTTCTAGATCTCACAAAGCACCCTCTTACTTTCTTGATTATCATTGTAACTTGGCTTCTTCACATGTGTTGGCTTTAGCTTCCATTACTTAGTCTCATGATTCCAGTGCTTCCACCAATTTAGGTATTCTCTACCCAATTTCCTCTACTTTATCTTATGATAGACTTTCTACTTGTCATAGGGCTTTTGCCATTTCCCTTTCTGTTTCTAAGGAGCCTGGTTCTTATGCTGAAGCCATCTTGGATCCTAGATGGCAAGATGCAATGCAAGCTGAGTTTGATGCTCTTAAGGCTAATAATACTTGGATTATGTGTTCCCTTCCTCCTAGCAAGGTTCCTATAGGGTGTAAATGGGTTTTACAAAGTCAAGTTAAAGGCTGATGGCTCTGTGGAGAGGTATAATGCTCGTTTGGTGGCTAAGCAATTTACCCAAACTGAGGGTATTGATTTTTTTGAGACTTTTTCCCCTGTGGTTAAGTTTGTTACTGTCAGGACCTTACTTACAGTTGTTGCTGTTTCTGGCTGGCATTTGACACAACTTGATGTCAATAATGTCTTTCTTCATAGGGATCTTCATGAAGAGGTCTACATGCATCCCCCACCTGGGTTTGGCAGCAAAGGGGACGTTTGTAAATTGCTCAAGTCATTGTATGGACTCAAACAAGCTAGCAGACAATGGTTTGCTAAATTGTCTACCACAATTGTTGATCATGGGTTTGTACAATCCAAATCTAATTATTCAATCTTCACCAGAGTTAAAGGATGTTCTATTATTATCATTTTGGTATATGTTGATGATATTTTAATTGCAAGCAATGATGTGAATGCAGTGAATTCTTTCAAATAGTTTTTGGATAGTAAGTTCAAACTTAAGGATCTTGGTACATTGAAGTATTTTCTTGGGCTTGAAGTGGATAGAACTACCAAATGTATCTCTTTATGTTAGAGGAAATATACCTCGGATCTTCTTGCTGATACATGTTTGTTGGCAAGTAAACCTACAAGCACACCTATGGAACCATCTGCAAAATTCAGCAACTCTATTGGTGAACCAGTTTCAGATGTGTCCCTATATAGAAGATTAATTGGGAAACTTCTTTACTTAACCTTGACCAGAACTGACATATGCTATTCAGTGCATAAATTGAGTCAATTCCTTAGTTCTCCCAAGGTTCCTCACTTACAAGTAGCTTATAGAATCATCAAGTATTTGAAGAAAACACCAGGGCAGGGTCTGTTCCTTTCTGCATATTCAAATTTGCAACTGAAGGCTTATTGTGATGCTGATTGGGCAGCTTGCATTGACATAATAAGATCTTTCTCAGGTTTTTGTGTTTTTCTAGGGGATTCTCTCATCTCATGGAAGTGCAAGAAACAACAAGTAGTTTCAAGGTCCTCGGCTGAGTTTGAGTACAGGGTTATGGCCATAGTAACTAGTGAAATTGTGTGGTTACTTGCCTTATTCAAGACCTTTGGGGTGCATCATACACGAGCTGCTTACCTTTATTGTGATAGCAAGGCTGCTGTATACATTGCTACCAACCCTATGTATCATGAAAGAACAAAGCATGTGGAAGTGGATTGTCACTATATTAGAGAAAAGATTCAAGCTGGTGTTATCAAGACTTTCCACAATCCAACAAGGCATCAACTAGTAGACCTCTTTACTAAAGCCCTCGGACAAAGTCAGTTTTTCTATCTTCTTTCCAAGATGAACTTAATCAATATATACAGTTCATCTTGAGGGGGAGTATTAAATTGTGCACATGACTGTATAAGCTACAAGTAGTTTACAAAATACGTTAGATTAGAAATGCTTAAGCTACATGTAGTTTTGTATATAACATTTAGTTAGCATTTAGTTAGTTTTTTCTATGATACCTGTAATTAGTTAGATCAGAACATTACCTACAGCTGTTGCATTTTCCCACCTCTAATCCTAATATATAAAGGCAGAGCATCAGATATTTTATATATACAAGAAGAATACAATTCTCTCATATTTCTCTCTTGTTGTTTGGTTGCTTTCTTCAATTGATGAATTGTATAAGAGCTTGGATTCTAACAATTCTCATGACTTCCCAACTGTTTGGTAAAGAGGCCAAAAGTATCAATGCACGAACCTAGTCATCAAATTTAATTCCCACCGTGGATAATTGAGTTGTGATTGTATTGAAGTCATTCAAATGTTGCACTATAGGAGTGCCTTCTGCCTTCTTCAGATTAAATAACTTCTTCATTAGATACACCTTGTTATTAGCCAACGGCTTTTACATGCTAGACAAAGCCTTCATCAAATCCACTGTGGTCTTTACTTTCACATCAAATCCACCGTGGTCTTTTCTTTCACAACATTGTGCGCAACTGATATTGATAGAGTTAATCAAATAACTCCCAATACCTATCTATCAAGAAGGTTCCAGTCTTGATCCTTCATAGTTTTAGGTTTCATCCCCAAAAGAGGCAGATGCAATTTCTTCCTATAGAGATAATCTTCAATCTGCATCCTCCAATACGCGAAGTCTGTTTCATCAAATTTCTCAATTTCTTCTTCTCCAACCATCGCTTCCAATTTAACCTGGCTCTAATGAAAATTTGATGAAACAGACTTTGCGTATTAGAGAATGCAGATTGAAGATTATCTCTATAGGAAGAAATCACACACAAGAACATAAATATTTACATGGAAAATCCTTTATCTCTGAAAGGAAAAACCATGAGACAAACTCCGAATCAATTTCGCTTTTATCAAATCAATTACAATAATTCTTGTGTATACCTCTCGGCTAAAGAAAAAAAATCTCTCTTATTTTTCTTTGCTCTCACACACACACAAATTATCTTTCTCAAAGGCGACAATCTTTTTTCTTTTCTTTTTTTCATTATGCGGCCCCCACCTTTTTCTTTTCACTGTGCGGCACCTACTTTTTCTTCTTGTTTGTGTTCTACTTTTTAGCACACTACACGCATACCTTTTATATATAAAAGCATGCCCTCACACTCATCAATTAGGAATAGGAATCTTGGTACACCATGTACAGTACTTTGCAAGGAATTAGGACTCCTCGCTATTCAAGCCTATCACAAACTCGTTAAAAAGTAGTGATTAGATGCAGCTGGACTCCTAGAAACACACAAAGTACAAATTGACCATGATCTCTTATTTCAACTTGATATAGGAGTCTTCATCACTTGGGCTTTTATTCTTCATGGGCTGGACTAAGGTGCATATGCACCCAACATCATAGATTGTGTGAAGGGCGAAATTTGCTTTAAGAAGATTGTGTTAAACATAAGATTTGATCTGTATCATTCATCATTCTTTCACGCAGTTCTATGAGTTTTTAATTATCTTGCAGATTTCTTATATATATATATATATATATATATATATATATATATATATAGTATCTATTTATTATTTTTGCCTATCACATATTTTTGTATTATTGCTTATAATTAAATTTGTATGTTGTTCTTTTTTTCTTAATCATAAAGTAAATTGTTGAAATATATCCAACATTCGGTAATATACTAGAGTCTGATACATGCACTTTCTAAGAATCATAGAGTGAAAGAAAGCATTGAAACTTTTGGTCTAAAATTTTTCTTATCTATCTATGGCCTTTGCAAGCTTAATCAATCAGATGCATAAGGCAAACTGGGTTGGTTGATCGGATGCTTGTTTGGGGTTCCTCCCCTAATTATATAACTTATAGACTTCTAATGCATTAGTGTGTAGAATGAGGCAAGTTGAGGAAGCAAGGGCATTGTTCAACAAAGTGCCAGCTCCAAATGTTGTGCTTGTCAATACCTTAATTGATTGGTATGTGACATTGTGACTAGTGCATGGTTTGATAAAGCCAAGGCTGTAATGTATGATTGCTTTGCTATAAAATAGCAATGTGTCTCTGACGTCTCTTAGGTTTAACATACTGATCGTCGACTTTGCAAGAAGGTTGTTTAACTTCAGCATATGAATTGGTTAATGACTAATGAGATGGCATCAGAGGACCCTTTATGATGTTTTAAATGAAATGTCAGACAAGGCAGTGTTTGTTTGAGACATGTTTATTTTTTGGTAAGTTATTTGCATAGTAATTTTCAAAAGATATAGTTTTTGGTACATTCTAAGTTAAATGTGTTAAAAAAAAAAATAAAAACTAGTTTATTAAAAAAAAAAACTAAAAATTAGATTATATGAACACAAAACAAAGTTGAGACAAAAATAAAAAAGAATTTTGTTTTCAACAATTCTCAGACTCACACTTAGGGCGAGTTTGACATTAGCTTTTAACTTTGGACTTTAAGTACAGCTTTTCGAAGCCTCACTTTTTTTAAAAAAAAAATTTCTCACTTTTTCAAAGTATAAGTATATTTTAACACACTTTCAGTAAAATAAAAATAAAACTAGAAAAACTTTTCTCGAATAGAAATTAATCTATTTACATTGGAAATGATCGGTGAAAATTCTAGCAATTTATGTAAACATAATGATATATTTATGTTTGAATCTATAATATCAAGACTGTTCAAGGCCGGTAAAGATGGAATGATTTTGCCATTTATTATATATCAGCAAATGTATCACAAGTTGTATAGTATGATTTTTGACAATTTTTTTATGAAATGATTTTTTTCCTTTTGATCAATTCATTTTTAAGTTTTATTTTTATTTTTTTAGGAAACAAATGACAATTAATTTAATAATTTTTAAGGTGATTTACGTAAAAAAAAAACTTTATTACTCAAGTTCAAGAAAATTAAAATGTTACTTTAACTAAAATCAGTTTCAAGAATTTATTTTTATTTTAAATAGTAGTATTTTTTTGATGAGGTACAAAATATCACATAAGAAATATGTTAAATAAATAAAAGAAATATTCAGCCTTAAAAAAAATAAAAATAAAAAATAAAAAAAGCAAGCGGGAACCCTATAAATACCTTAGATTCATAACGGCTCTTTTTCTCTTTCTTCAAAAAGCTCTCTGTCTCTGAACTTGGGACCAAAGAAAGCTGTCTCTCTCTCTCTCTTTCTGTCTCTCAAACACAAACACGCCCCCATCAAGGAGAAACCGAAACGACTCGTTTTGGTCAGAAACAAACACTGCAATTTACAACACACTAGAGGTTTTGTTGTCTTCTTCCACTGACTCTGACTCTGACTCAGACTCAGAGGTACCTTCTTTTTTAAAGCAATTTCTAGACTATACTCTTCTTTTCCGTTTTGGGTTTTCTTTATTGTTTGATTTTTTTTTTTTTTTTCTGGGGTTTGTGTTTTTTTTTTTTCCTTTCTGTTTTGATTCTTTTGAAAAATTCAGTATTGCTACTTGAATATTAGGGTTTCATATTGGGTTTTTCATTGATTGTGGGGGAAATATTCTGTTTGGGTTTTTCTTTATTATTTTTTTAGGGTTTGAATTTTCTGGGGTTTGATGTAAAAGTGTTTGTGTTTTTTCAGATTAGGAAATTCAGTTTCCTTTTCCGTTTGGGGTTTTTGTTTTTGATTGTTGTGGGGTTTATTGCAAGGGGGTTTGTGATTTGGCAAATTCCACGTTGTTACTTCAATCAATTTTGGTGTTTCTGGAATTTTTGTTGAGCAGGTGCATTATTGGAATTGTCTGGAAAGGTTTCACTTTCAGATTAGGAAATTCAGTTTCCTTTTCCGTTTGGGGTTTTTGATTGCTGTGGGATTTGATTTATTGCAAGAGGGTTTGTGATTTGGGAAATTCCACGTTGTTACTTCAGTCTTGGTGTTTCTGGAATTTTTGTTGAGCGGGTGCATTATTGGAATTGTCTGGAAAGGTTTCACATGGTCATGGACAATCCTGATCAGAAGAAGAGGAAGAGGAAGAATAGTAGAGACTCTGTGGCTGAGACACTGGCGAAGTGGGAAGAAAAAAATACTGCCCAGATTGCGACTTGTGGGGCTCCTAAAGTTCAAGCCAAAGGGTCAAAGAAAGGGTGTTGTGTGAAAGGAAAAGGAGGACCCGAAAACTCACTGTGCCATTACAGAGGGGTTAGGCAGAGGACATGGGGTAAGTGGGTTGCGGAGATTCGTGAGCCAAATGGTGGAAAAAAACTCTGGCTAGGGACTTTTGAGACTGCCATTGATGCTGCGTCCGCATATGACAAAGCTGCTTCAACAATGTATGGTTCCTCTGCTCGACTTAACTTTCCAGATATCACAAGTCGCACATCCCCAATGGAATCTGTGAAGGATTGCTGCTGGACTTCCTCTGAATCGGTCCCTTATTCAATGGGAAGTCCTGTGGGATCTGAATCCACAACTGCTGCAAACCCTTCTGAGTTTTGTGCTGATGAGGATGCACTGTATTATCCTGTCACTGAAGCCAACATGCCAAGTTTGGTGGGGACAGAGGCCGAGGGTGAGTCTACTGGTGTGTCTGAGTTTTGTGCTGATGAGGGTACTCTGTATTATCCTGTCACAGAAGCTAAGGATGACTCTACAAACTATTTTGGGGATAATGGACAGGAGAACTTGCTGGACTGTTCAGAAAATGAAAATCTTATGTATGAAATTATGGCTCTATTAAACGATCCTGTTGGCAACACAGATTCAGTGCTGGGTTTTGGTTATGATGCTGATCAGCTTGGATTGGGGAAATTTTAGCAGGCTCTTTAACAGTATGCCACTTATACCACTTATTGGAGTGAGTTTTTAAGGTTTAGACTTCGTGTAAATGTCTAGTTTTGGTTGGTATTAGTACAGTTGTCAAAAAATTTTGGTAGGGTATTTTTATTCGCTTACTGATTCTGTGTTAAGGTTTATACTTGATGTAAATGTCTAGTTTTGGTCAGTATTACTATTAGTTATCACTTATCAAAAAGTTTTGGTAGGATATTTGTATTTGCATGCTGGATTCTGTTTTGAGGTTTAGCCTTCATGTAAATGACTAGTTTTGGTCGGCAATAGAATTACTTATCAACAGATTTTGGTAGCATATTTGTTTTTGTTTTTGTTTTTGTTTTTTGTTTTTATTTTTTTTAAATTCTGGTTTACCATATAATTGTTTAATATAAAATCTTCCCATTCTTTTGTTCTTCCCCCTTTCTCTCAATCTTTTTCCTTCTCAATTGATAGTTTTCTATATGTTTCTATAATTTCCTGTTAATGTGTTTCTAATAATTTCTATGTGGTAGAGGTAGTGTCGTATGCTGAATTTAAACTCCTATGGTTGGTGATGCTGTCAATATCTGTTATTTTTTTGTTATTATTCAAGTTTGGACTATTCTTTAAATAATTACCTGTGGCACAGCTTGTTACTAGTGGCTCTTCTTATATCTGTGTCTGAATTTCTTTCATTTTACAATGGACCATGTGGTTGGAAGTTAGAACTTAATATTTTTGAAATGCGAATGATTTCATTCTATATACAGTTTATTTGAGGTAAGATATTGTACTGCAGAACCCTATTGGATTAACCTATTGATTTAAAATGACAATGCCCATAAAGACTGCAATTTCAACATCATAGCTAATGCTATCTTAATGGTATTTGGTAGAATAAGTTTTGAATGATTTTAAAATTTCAATGCGTATTAGGTTAGAAAAATTTAACTCCGCCTGTGTTGGTGCTTAGTGCCATATGTTTTGTTCACAGCCGGTCCCAAGCCCGGAAAAAGGAAGAGGGTTGCGGTAGGTAGCCGCGTAAAATTTAGTCACTCTATATTAATGGATCCATGATTGTTGACTCAAAATAATTTGGTAACAAGGCTTGGTTGTTGTTGCATTAGGTTAGTTGGAATTTATTAACAAAATATGATTTTGGATTTTTGTTGTATTAGGCTATTTTGTTAGTTTTTTTATTCAATTCATCTACACACTTGCATACTTTGTGAGTGCAAGTACTAGTTGTGCAGTGTGGAAATTTAGGCGTGGAAGTTTCCCTTAATCTTTGCAACTACAGTGCCTTTCCATCCTTGGCGGGCTTGTAGCTCGGTGAGTACTATTAATTAATTCCATGTAATGCTAGCTTAAGATAGGGTTTGGACTTAGGACCACTTGTTCTAATAGTCCGAAAAGCTTGAGTTGTTATAAAATAGTAAATTTAATCATTTAACCAACATTCTGATGGCATTTATTTTGTTTCGCTACTGCATGTCTTGCCAAGAGAATTTTGTGGAAAAGCTACATTTGAATTGGCGGTTCCAATGATGAAATGGTGCTACCCCTTTGGCTAGTTGACATTTGACAAGCTCCTCTTGTTTCCATCATGGTTAGTATTTGGAAACATTGAGAAATACAGGTTGAGCAGGTCGGCAGTTTGGCCAATGCAGCTCAAGAACACTAAGGGGAAGACTCCTGTGTTGGAAATTTGTGCATTGGACAAAATCAAATCTGGTGCCATTAAGGTGGTTCTTGATATCAAGAAGTTCTTAAGTGACCAAGTTGAGCTTGTAAATGGCAAAAAGCTTGATATTGATTCAGTTAGGGGAAAATGGCTACTTGCTACTGGATACCACCACAATGTCCCTTCTTGGCTTCAGGCAAGAAGGTTTCTATTTCCTCTGTCTATCTTATTTTTTGGGTGTTTGAAGGGCGGTTTTGATGGTTGGTTTTTTAACAAAAGAATAAGGAAGTTGTTAAGTTGATTTACATGCTAAAAAATGTCAGACTCTGAGCTTTTGGTTAGAAGCTTCCTTCTATGATTGTTTTATAATTGATATTTTTGTCTGCACAAACAGGCTAATGTTGTATTGGTTTATATACAGGAAGGTGAATTTTCTCCAAGAATAGTTTTCCAAAGGCACCGTTTCCAAATGGGTGGCAAGGAAATAGTGGGCTCTATGCAGTTGGGTTCACTAGGAGAGGGCTCTCTAGTGCATCCTCAGATACCATGAGAATAGAGAAGATATTGGCCAACTCTGGATAGAGGAAACCTAGCAAAAGAAGAGGACAACGGCTTGCCTTAGAGTAAAAGAAAAATAATGACATTGTATAAACAAACAAAGAAAGAAACAGATTGCACAGGGTCAGAGCCCTTTTCGAAGGCCCAAGTTTTCAGATGTTTTGGGCATTTTGCAAACTGAGGATGATGAGATTTCTTCTTCTTGTTACCCTTTTTTTTTTTTTTTTTTGGCTGTTGTTGTTGTGGAAGTTTCATACAGTTTGTGTAACATATTCAATGATGAAGTCAAATGACAAAAACTTCTTTTTTCACTTTTGTATTTTGTATGTTGTCTTGTATCTCTATTCTAGTTTCAAATCAAGAAAGCCTTGATAGCACATAGCAGAATAGTTAACATTATTATTATTATTATTATTTTTGTTGATAGTTATAGTTAACATTATTTGTACTTTTCCTAGTACGTTGTTAGATCAAATATGAGAATCTCCTGTGATCAAAAAAAAAGAAAAAAAAAAGAAAAGAGAATCTCCTTCACTTCAATTTTAATAAGAGACTTTAATTGAGCTAAATTAGAACCAACTTAAAGTTTCAGAGTTGAAATAGTAACAAAAAATACATAGAGGTGTGTGCAATTACTTTTCCCTAGGATTAAATGGATCCCAAACTGTAAGGTTATTGTTCTTACCGCCTAGCTTGAGGCATAAACCCAGATTATTGAAACTTTGTATAAACTCAAGTCATTTTATCTTGTTTACAGTCGCCGTAGAGTAATTACCAATTGGAGAAGTTATAAATGTAAAGGAAACTTGGCATCAAAGGGGTAAAATTGTATATTTACCACAAACAAACAAACAAAAAAAAGGTGTAAAACACATCTATCAAAATCTATAAACCACTGATAAGGTTATGTAATGGATTGCTAATAATTTTGTTATGCATAGACATGGGTAAAGATGATGTAGTGTATTCCTAACAATTAGATTTTGCATTTGCTGATTAGCAAAATTATTGTTGAAACTTGAAAACATACCATTATGTAGTAGAATGTCTGATGTATATAGTTCAAACCCCATTTCCCCCCTTCCCCTAATCCTTTCCATGCAACCACACAATTTTCCTTCCCCTAAAACC
The DNA here is from genome assembly GCF_040712315.1 of Castanea sativa. Lineage (NCBI taxonomy): Eukaryota > Viridiplantae > Streptophyta > Magnoliopsida > Fagales > Fagaceae > Castanea > Castanea sativa. Next base: position 39,714,324 of record NC_134024.1, on the reverse strand, counting down.
CACAACCTTTTCTCCTACTTGTTCCATTCATTCAATCCAAAGTCGTGGTGTGCACGTGGAGCTGCTGACCCCTCCTGCGTCTTCTGGAGAGATTCGCGTGATCGTTGGCCCCATGTTTGACGGAAAACCCCCCAACCTTCTTCACAGAATTGAATCTGAGAGCTGCAATGGCAGGTTTGTGAACCTTCACTAGTTTTACTTACTTTCATTATGTGTGTTATATACATGCTTGAAATTTATGTGGGTTGTGGATAAAATTTTAGCTCGTTTTGGTGGATGGTGTTTTTTTTTTAGCCCGTTTTATGTGGTCGGTGTTGTTTTAGTATCAACTGTCAAACATGAGATCTTTTAGGTTCAGTGCAGAATTGGGTAGTTTAACTATTTGTATGGAAAAGTTCCCTTTTTAAATTTATGTATTGTAATTGATTTTGAGCTTGCATTTACGTGAGTTGTTTTTAAGATTGTTGCTTTTACGGTGGACAATGTTGTTATTATGCCACATATGAGATGTCTTAGGCGTAGTAGTGTTGATTGGAATTATGCTGCTTTTATATGCATATTTATGTATGCTTTATGATTGAATTTTGCAGGTTGTTGATCATTTTTTTTGGGTGGGCGGGGGCAGTATTGTTTTTGTGCCAAAGATGAGATCTTTAGATTCAGCGGTGAATTAGGTATTATGAATATTTGACCGTCTGAATGGAATTTTTCCATTCTTTCATGCATTTTTATATATGAATTTAAGCTTGAATTCATGCAGGTTGTTGATAAAATGCTGCATTTATTTGGTGGGTAGTATTATTTTCTGTGCCAAATGTGAGATCCTTAGGTTGAATAGTGAATTGGGTAATTTGAATATTTGGCAATTTGAATGGAATTTTCCATTACTATATACAGACTTATGTATGTAATGTGATTTTTGTAAAGCTCAAGGTTTGATGGAATTGGCATGCGTAATTGCATATATTATTTTTAGAATTGGGAAAGAGTAGATTTTGGCAATGTACTGGTTCAATTGATGGAATGTGATTATCACCAGCTTTCAGGTTGAGCCTTACAAGAGCCAACTCCAATTGGATAAAAAAATTAGAGGGTCTTTGTATTTTGGGAAGATTGAGGGAAGCTGAGGGGCTGTTGTGCACTATGGTAGTGCAAGTGGAACCAAGAACCTATGCTCTTCTATTGCAGGAATGCGTATTTAGGAAAGAGTATAAGAAGGGGAGAAGAATCCATGCACTAACGGTTGTTGTTGGATATGATCCCAATGAGTATTTGAAGACTAAATTGTTGATATTGTATGTGAAATCAGGGGATCTAGGAACTGCTCACGTTCTATTTGATAATTTGCAGGGGAAAAGCTTGGTTTCATGGAATGCAATGATTGTAGGGTATGTGCAAAAGGGGCTTGAAGAAGTGGGGTAAATCTTTATTACAAGATGAAACAGACTGGTTTTATACCAGACCAGTATACCTTTGCATCAGTCTTCAGAGCTTATGCCACTTTAGCAACACTCGAGCATGGGAAACAGGCCCATGATGTCATGATCAAGTGTCAAATTAGGGAAAATGTGGTAGTCAATAGTGCCCTTATGGACATGTACTTTAAATGCAGTAGTTTATCTGATGGGCATTGGGTATTTGACAAGTCTTTAAATAGGAATGTTGTTATGCGGACTGCTTTAATCTCTGGCTATGGTCAGCATGGAAAAGTTGTAGGGGTTTCGAACCAAATTATGTTACTTTCCTTTCAGTTCTTTCTGCTTGCAGCCATGGAGGTTTGCTTGATGAGGGTTGGGCATATTTCTCATCTATGACCAAAGATTATGGAATTCAGCCAAGAGGACAACATTATGCAACTATAGTTGATCTTTTAGGGCGTGCTGGCCGGTTACAAGAAGCGTATGAATTTGGTAAAGCTTGTAAGGATCACTCAGTGATATGAGGTGCTTCGCTTGGGCCTTGACGGGTTCATGGAGATATAAATTGTAGATTTTAGAGAATAAAATCAAAATTTTCCTAAATTTTAAAGATATAAATTGTAATTCAATCTTTTATAATATATTGAAACTGAAGAAAAACAACTGTTAGTCTGTTACTTGCTAAAGAATTATTTAGGATGAAATGCCTCAAAAGAATTATTTTATGAGGAATGATAAATTCTTTTTTAACAATACAGCAATCATATTGATTCTCAAAAATAAATAAATAAAATAAAAATTACAAAATCATCTGGTAGAGAAGGTTTCAGGAAGCACCTAACGGTCCAACCCACTATTTAAATTTGAACATATTTTCTAGGATAGTAGTACCCTCAATTTTAAATTAAGACCTTATATGTGTTCAGAAATTTAGTCTGGCACTAATAGTTAGCTGCCCTTACCTAACCTGTTATATTAACCTAAAACTTTGATTTTTAAAATAATATGATACGAATGTATTGTGGTATATAGAAGTTAGAATAATCTGTGTTTTATTTTTCCTAGGCTTTGTCGTCAGTGTTTGAAATCCTTGAGTGGATAACACACTGCGTGTCATATTAAAAAAATCAGAATAGCTGGCCATCCATGGTATATGACTGAGTCTATGAGCAGTACTATTGCTACAAATTTACTCCTTCAGTGGATAATGATGTGAAAATGCTAAAGTTCTTATTAACTTTACTATAAAAATATTAGAGATTAATGTGTTATCAATCATTTTTATTGTTACACCATTTTGTAAATCTTACATAAGTAAAATTTGTAGTAGTAGACTATAGATTGATGTAGCATTGAATCACGTTGCTGCCACTTCAGCAATATAAAAATATTAGTTTATTTTTGTAATTGGTAAAATATCAATTTATAAACCTTTTGAATCAATTTTTAAACGATGGTAGGAATATTACAAATTTTATCATATAGGTGTTACAAATTAATGTCACTAATCTAATAAAATTCTCTATCCTAGCATCATTCATTTTACATTACAGAATCTTGATCCACCATCTATCTATATATTACTATAAGTTAAAGCGTAGCATTTAATGTTGCTACGCTCACGTTGAGCTACATCAGCAGTCACATCATCATTTTTTAGGTCCAACTTTTTACATATATTTTTTAAACATTTTTCTCATTTAAGGTGACTTAAAAACACCATTATTTAAAAATTAAAATATCTTTTAACCATTATTTTTATTATTAATTTTCCAAAACTCTCTTTTCCTTTTACCTCTTCATCTCCTCACTACTTTCTACCTTAATATCATTCTTTCTCTACCTTTTTATCTTCATTTATTTTAACTCTTCTGATTCTCAACATTTTACTATAAATTTGACATTTTCTTTTTCATTCTATGCATAGTTTTCTCATAAAAAAAAAAGGTTACCTCTCTCTCTCTCTCTCTCTCAATTTGTTTTTATTTTTTGTTTGATTTTTTTTATTGCATCAATTGTTTAGGTTGATTAATTTTTGTGTCAATTAGAATTCTACTTTGGGCTGATGCAATTTCGTTTTGTGTTTTAAGTTGTTATCTTTTATATTCTCTTTGATTAAATATTATCCTACTGCATTATACATATAATATATAATAATATAATGTTATTATATTACATAGAATGACTTGGATAATTTGATGTTTATTGTTATATATTTTATTTTTACTCTTTTTTCTTCTCTTATTTTATTTAACATTTAAATCCATTCACATCCTCTATACTATTAGATTATGTAGCACAAATCAAGAAAAATGACTAGACACAAACCTGCCTTCCTTTACCATACATTGGGGGAATCAAAATATTTGTATGATAAAGGGTCATATAATTTATAATTTAGATAGCACTCTTTGAATGTGTCTAGGCCTATAGGTTGAGCAATTTGCAGCCTTAAAAGCCTATTGAGAATGAACTTTTTGAATCAAGACTAAAAAAATATGAACTACTATATATCATTTAGATAAAAACTTTTATCATAGATACATTATTTTTTTTTTTTGCACAAATTTAAATAACACAAACTTAATAATTTTATGTTATGTGTTAGCATCGTCTCTAATTCTTCTTCTTCTTCTCAAAAATATTATGTATCATCTTTAAAAGATGCCAACAATATTGATCTTAAGGGAAAAGTTACATAAAATATTAAGAAAAATATGTTTTACATTACAATCTACTAAAAATGCTTTTTAAATATTTAAACGTTTCTATTTTTCATATCATTGATGTGTTCTACAACTACCATATGTGTTAACTTAAGTCTTAATATTCTTAAATTGTTTCGGCAAAAAGAAAGAAAAAAAAAAGTTGTCACAAAAGAAGAGTTCATGTAAAATTTTTTACAAAATGAAATATCTGTTTTATAAGGCCACCAAACTTGATAATTTACAAATGACGGAACTACTCACAACAATATTTGCATAATTATATAGTTCCAACTAAAGCAATCAAATATACTTTTAGTCTTCAAAAACACATATCTACTAGTGGTTAAACATTCATCTTGGGTAGTTTTAACTTTTTATATAATTTTACCTTTACATATTCGTCTATTTTAATTTTTTTTTCAGAAAAAAAAAACTTTAGTTTAGATATTTATAAGTAAACAATGAAATAATGATTTATGAATAAAAAAAAATTATCTATACATATTTATCTTGTGCGGTTGTAACTTTACATATAATTTTGCATTTATATATTCATCTACTTTAATTTAGATGTTTATAACTTAATAATGAAATCTATAAACAAGGTAATTAAAACAATCATATTTCTACAATTCAAAAAGCCACAATTTCTTTTTCTTTTTCTTTTTCTTAAAAAGGGTCTTTTACATTTGCTTGGAATTATTTTTTAAATATTTTGTACAAAAACTTTGACATACCACTAGCCTAACCACTTCATACATTAAAAAATATTTAAGGCTCATTATTACTTCCGTTAATATATTATGGATATCTTAATTGATTGACACCTAACTAGAGAAATGCCTTTCATATTTCCTTAAAAATTCGGAAGGAAAAAATAACCCTTTGACATACCACTAGCATAACTACATCGACACCTATTTAAGTCATCCATGATATCTATTTCTTAATGATAACCATAAAAACAGCTAGCAAGGGAACATACAAAGTAATAAAGAATAATGAAGGAAGAAAAATAAAATGAAATTAAACATCAATTAATAACCATTATTTGGAAAATAAAAAGGTGGTCAAGAGAAGTAAGAAATAAAATAGAGATGGCTATACAGTGGACATTGAAAACTTTATAGTGCAATAAAATCAACCATGACATTCACTTAATTAAATCAGTAATCAACAACTAAATATAATCATACAAAATTTATACTTAAAACTAATCAAACTCTAACTAGAGAAATTATATTTCCTATCATAACTAAAAATGAGATGTTCTTCGGTAATATAGAAATTATATTAGAAATAAAGTTGAAAAATTTTATAATCTTATTTTTTAACATTTCATTTAACCTTTTATATATATATATATATAATGGGTTCAAGTTACACCTGGTGTAACTATTGTAAAGTTACACCTTTTTTACACCGTAAATTTGTAAGTGATCTAACGGCTAAAAAAAATATCATTAAATGCTATTACTTTCAACCTCATTCATAATTAATACTAGCAATTTATCTCTCCTTATTTATTTATTTTCACTTGATTAAAGGGCACATTGCCATTTTTAACGACTAACGTTTCTATACTTGGAAAAGAGAACTATACAGAGACAAAAAACTATACGGCTAACAACTTACATTGGATAGCTTTTTTGAACTAAAATGAATATGGTTCTAATTGATCACACGGGAGAAAAAAAGTAATCAAGCACAAGGAGAAAATTCAATGGATTCACAACCAATTAGTTCCAGTCAACTCTTTAAAAAAAAAAAAAAAGTTAGTTCTAGTCTAATTAAAAATGAACTTGTTCTTCTTAATCGATCAAATAAAAAATTAACTACTATTTCCAAGCACTTAGCTGAAGTTACTTCACCATAGAGGCTCAAAATTTGTGCTTGTATTTTTCATTTTCACCATCTCTTTCTTGCGGATAGTATTGCCTGTGTGTTGAACTTGTAGATCTTGCCGAAGCTAATAGTCAAGTAGTAAGGAATATGCTATAATTAACATTGTGAAATGGACTTGCAAAAATAATTTCTTTGCTGATACCATTTGTAACAACTTCTATTAATTTGTCTTCTAACACATTTCCGAAAAGTTAGCTTTCATCATTATTATGCTTCGTGAATCAATCATTCACTCTAATCTTGAATGCTAGCTAATATATGTCCTTTTTGGTTACACGGTGATGTTTGGATTAACCCTAAGAAAATTGAAGAACTCTACTTCTGCAAAATTGAGAACATATTCTGAAACAATGCTTATGTAACTCCTGTGATATGATAGAAGTTTAGCACTTTAGGAAAACCTTTTTTTTTTCCTTCTTATTTTGTTTATTTCATCTACTGTGGAATTGTTTAAAATTTTATCCATGCCCACATGAATGATTCAGTTCATTCTTTTTCAGATGGCTATGACATGCCTTCAACTCCATTCTGAAATGGCCCTCCAAGCTACCCGAGCACTAGAATAAGCAGAAAGCACATTCAACGCAAAGGCTGTTGTTCTCCCTTTCAAATAAAAAATGAACTAAAATGGCAGTTTACCCTCAAATCAAGCAAAAAACAATAAATAAGGAGAGAGAGAAAATACTAGTATTAATTATGAATAAGATGGAAAGTAATAGCATTTAATGATTTTTTTTTAGCCATTAGATTACTTACAAATTTAAGGTGTTAAAAAAGTGTAACTTTATAAGAGTTACACCAGGTGTAACTTGAACCCATATATATATATATTGTGGGGGGTAAAAATGCTTGAAGGCACATTTGGGCCTTGGGCCTGGTTAGTTGATATAAGTCTATTCAAATTCAGAGTTTTTTGGGCCCACAGGTTAGTCCGCACTACAATGGTCCGAGGAGTAGTCCGAGGTGGAATATCTCCTCGGACAGGCCCAGTAAAGGCCATGCGACTTGCTAAAGGGCTTAAAGACCGAATTCTGGAAGGTCTGCTGGGTAAAGGCGTGATCCAAGCACCCATTAGAAGCAGGAACGTTGGAGAAATATCTGAGGAAAAAGCTGCTACCACCACATTAAAGGCCCTACATCTACCTATCTGACCGCATTAATGGATAAATGACCTCTTAATAGTAGTATTCAACCTTCCAGCTATGATTTTGAAGACTTTAAGAAAGTGATGGGTGGGACAAGTATCCAGGAGAAAGATCTGTGTTACACGTGGATGAAACAGGGAAGAAGAAGAGGGATATAAGAAGACGAGAGAGGAAGAAAAGTGAGGGGGATTCTCTTTTGAAAACCAAAAATTGTAACATTTTGCTTAAAGAAAGAAAGGCTATACAAATTGTCTTTGGTTTACGTTCAAGGAGGGTTTTTTGTCACATTCATTTGAACCTGGTATAGGCTGCGGCATTCTAGCTTGTTTATCAACTTTCCAATATCCCTATCCTAGGTTTCAAACTCATACTCTACAAATTTCATTGTATAAGGTTTTTTGGGCCTGAGCCCATCACTCGTTTTGGGTTCGGGTACAAATTGTGCACTTACATTATATATATATATATATATATATATATATATATATATATATATATATATATATATATATATAATCATAATCTTCATACACCATGACTTAAAAAAATTTAATGAATAGTTCTTCCTCTTATTTAATGTCTATGTTATGCAAATCATTAACTAATAAATATATGATAATGATAAAAAAAAAAAAAAAAATTTAAAAACGTTATAGACAAGATTATGAAAAATATGATAAAACTATTTTTTATTTTTTTAAAAAACTATTTATAAAGTCTAGGGACTAAAATAGTATTTTACTTAAAAAATTATCACGCGCAACGCATGGGTTTGCGACTAGCATGAATAAAAGTCGATGCAAATACCAAAAAGATAAACACATGTAAAATAAGTGATACATGTAACATATTCAAAATATGCAAAACGAACAACAGCCAACCCCAATTTGATTAAATCACACACCTAATTAAGCATCTTGATATGGGGTAAGTGGGTATGGATTTAATTAACTGGGTATGGATTTAATTGGGTATGCATCATGAAAGAAGTCACATACAACCTATATTTAACTTGTAGGAAAGTTTACACTTTGATACATCCATCAAATTCAGCCCATCCCAGTCTGATCAGCTTCTGTTTAGAGTAAAATTGGCCTGTAAGTGAATTAATCCCATCTTCAATTCTCTCTTTTTCTCCTAAGAAAATAAACAAAAATATGTAAATCTTATTAAGCCATCAGATTTGAACATTCTCTCGTTCAATTCTCTCTTTTTCTCCTAAGAAAATAGACAAAAATATGTAAATCTTATTATGCCATCAGATTTGAACATTCTCTCGTGGAATTTAAGGACTTCTAACATGTGGACTGAGATGCCAAAAGTTTCACTTTCATACCACTGGAAATATCTTCACCTCTCTTTGTTATTAAAAGTAAACTAGATCAAGAGGCATGACATGTGAAAGATAAAAACCAAGCATGGCAAAAATTCTTAAGTCTTCCCTTCTTCTCCTTCAAATTTTCTTGCACTCCTATATTACATTTATGATTATTCTTTCTTTTTTTTTTTAGAGAGTTTCAACCTATAGCGTCCGCTCTTAATGATCGCTCTTTATCATCAGATTAAGACACCAATCAGTTTTTGGTGTAGGCAGGAATTGAACCCCAGATCTCTTATACAATCATCAGAGACTTTACCAGTTGAGCTAACTGGAACCCATACATTTATGATTATTCTTATAATAAATAAAAATATAATTACAAAGTACATTACTCTTTATTAAATTAGTTTAAATTGTATAAAAATTTTAATAAAACTACCATAAAAATAATTATCATGCGCAACGCGCAAGTTCGCAACTAGTTCAAAGTAAACTTGCTTTTATCAGTGTTTTCAAGGCATCCAACCTAATTTATCTAGTAAAACGTAATTTCATTTTTTGCAAAATAAAGAATGATTTGTACAGTAGTGAACCTGACCTTTAGTCAACAATAGATCAATAAAAATGACATCTTCCAAATTTTTTATTTTTTAATTTGATGAATAAACAAATACTTATTCTAATTGACCAACCATAAGCTTGTAGATAAAGCCAGGGAATCAATTTGACTAGTTATATATGAACTCACTCGGGCAGGAAGACAGAAAATCTGAGTAAGAATGGAAGAAGTAAAGTTAATAGGATTTTGGCCTAGTGGTTATGTTTACAGAGTTATATGGGCTCTGAAACTCAAGGGTATCAAATATGAATATTTAGAAGAGGATATATTTAACAAGACTGAATTGCTTTTGAAGTACAACCCAGTGCATAAGAAGGTTCCTGTGCTTCTTCATGGTGGGAAACCCATCCCGGAATCTACTGTCATTCTCGAATACCTTGAAGAGAAGTGGCCACAGAACCCCTTGCTTCCAGATGATCCTCATGAGAGAGCTGTGGCTCGGTTCTGGACTAAGTTTGGAGAGGACAAGGTAATTCTACTACTAATAATAATTCAGATTAGCTTGCATAAAATCACAACTATAACTTCTTTTCTTATTTATTGTTTTTGGGCTACAAACAATAAGTCTATGATATAATTTTTTACAATTATTGACATGTTTTGTAGTGACTAATGCATAATAAAAGTGATGTCAAATGATAAATTAAAGTGAAAGTAATGTTCCAATCACAATATGTCATACCAGCAACTTGTGAAGCTATTAAAAATATCATGTTCTTAGCATTCCTTCACTACAAATCTTACTTTCTTTTATACATTTGTAAGTTTCAAAAGTATTTCTTTCAAATGTCATTTGACTAAAGATGCCAAAAAAGGAGAAAATCATAAAAGGTGATTGTCTTTGCACACAAAAAAAGTCTGAACAACAAAGATTTTTTTTTCCAAACCCAGATAAGATGGAGTGCTACCTCTTTCAACTTGATGCTTTATGTGATTTAGATGAAAATCTTTTTAAGCTTCTATGTAACTTGTGGAGAAGAACAAGTGAAAGCCACAAAAGAAGTGCAAGAACTTCTGAGAATCCTAGAAGAGCATGGTCTTGGTGAAAAGAAGTATTTTGGTGGCAATAAAATAGGATTGGTCAACATAGCTTTTGGGTGGATAGCTTGCTTTCTGGAATTTCTGGAACAAGCAGCTGGGGTCAAAGTCTTGGAAGATAATAGCTTCCCTCGTTTACAGGCATGGATCAAAAACTTCAACGAGATTCCAGTGGTTAAAGAGAGCCTACCTGATCGCAATGCACTGTCAACATATTTCAAGGGAACAAGAGAATACTTGCTCTCCTCAGCAGCATCATAAACATCAAACATTACTAGCATCAGCTTGGTTTCTAATTCAATAGCTTGTGTTCTCTCATTCTCTGAATCTAATTCTCAAGTTTCGTTATTCTACAAATAAGTTTGCATGGCTGAGTGCAAAAGACAGGGCATTGTGACTGGCATTTTACTAGATGTACAATTCTGCTCTACATGTAGAGGCTTGCTATTATGTAGTTTTTTTTTCTTATTCTCACTAAAAACAGGCGAGTGATGACTATGAGACCAATTTCTAGATATATTATGAGAGCCAAATAAATTGATTTTTCCTTCTTTTTTTTTGTTGTAAAACAAAAATTGTGGAGTGTTTTCAATTTGCAGTTCATAAATTTCACCCCTTTTTCCTAAATAATCTAACAACCAAAAACATAAATCTCATATTTTGTCATTTCCAATACAGGTTCCAAGTTTCCTTGCACATTGAAGTAGCAGAAATGATCTCAGGTTGCCATTGCTTGAAAATTTATCCATCTTTTGTAACTTAGTTTAGAGTAATCGGTTCCTAAAAATCACATGATTTTTTTTTTCCAGACCATTCTCTTTATACCCTTACAATTATTCATCCATCTTTAGATATATGGATATCAGTGAATCCATAAGAAGCTCAGTAATTTCATGACCCCAAGTTATTTCTCACTTCCGAAATCTCAGCACAGTTATTTCCTCATTAAACTATTTGGTACTTCCAAAACATGGAATGTAACTTAAAAACCAAAAATAAGAAATAAAATAACAAAGCAATCGAAATAAGAAAAAAAGGGGAGTGAGCGGGGGGTTGGAGGGGATAGTAATAAAGTTACATTCAAATAAATGTACAGTTCCAACCACACCCACAGGTACCCTCAGCATTTAGATGCGCATACCCTTCATCAACTGCCAGAACTTCAGGATTTTATATGAATTTACTAGCTAAGAAGGTTCACTGTAAATCTAATTCATGATATTTGCAGAGACAGAAATGTGATATGTTTTCTTGTGAAATCCCAGGTTGGCATGAAGAACAGGTTCTTTGAATGACTACATGTCCGAGGGACTAGCTCTCTGTATTCTTAGTATTAGCTTCTAATAGCAAAGGTTCGAGTTCACCTTTTCGGTACAGCTTCACTGTGTCTACATTATAAAAAGAAACAAACGTATAAAAAAGAAAATAAAATAAAGGAGGAGAAGAAGAAGAAGAAAGAGGAGAAGACATTCTTCATACTTGTCTTTTATGTAAGAAATATACATGTAAACCTCACGCCACCCCCTCTCTCTCCAAAATAAAAATAAAAACCCTGAGAGAATTCTTTTAACTAGTGTAATCCAAATCTATGGCAGTCATTAGAATGACAAACATAGATTATTGTTGGTGCCAAAATGTAATGCCAGAAATATAGAAGTGTGGTCAACATGAAATAGATTGATGCATAAGCAGTTGCAGGCCAAGAATTTGGGAATCACTAGGAAGTAAATAAATGAAAATTTTAATTTGGGTGGCCACTATATCCATGAATTTATCGAAGATATAAGATGAATTTCAGGAACATTATAGAAAAAGCTAAGGGGAGAAAAGGTGAATGTTATGATATTAACTGTCAGATATATTTACCTGTATGTTTATTGTATAAAAGACAAGCATGAAGAATGTATTTTCCTTCTTCCTTTTCCTTTTAATAATCATACACTGTTACCTAAACCAATAAGTAAAACACAAGGTTTTGAACCCCTTACTTCCCCCCTACAAAGGAGGAGAGACAACACTCAACTACATAAACCAATGGGTAAAAGATAATGGAAGAAAAGCTGTACCTGTACACCCGCCAATATGATTGCCCCCTGGTCATGGATAACAGTAAGAATAAGTATCTATTTTCAATAATATCAATATCCAAATAAATCCGTTATAGAAAATACAGCATAAGAAAAACTAATTATTGCTTCAAAACCAACATTAAATCATATCTTTTCTAAATGGCTCTGATAATTTTCCCATCATCAAATGAATAGTTACTAGTTTGAAAAGAAACATGCATAAACAACATCAGGTCTTACGTTGTCAACTGATGCTTTCACATTGTTAAAATATTTTTTCTGGCATCATTTTTAAATTGGAAATTGTCATGATTGATGTCATATCTTCAATGATACTGTTATTAGGCGAGGGATCAAAAACAATGGGGTAATCATCATTGCATTCTTTATTTATGAACAAAGGCCATCAGAAGAAAGTCATAGCTCATCTTGTATTGACTTGTAAGATCACAACAATGGACGTAATTTGAAGGACAAACTGAGATAAACATCTTGCAATGGATAATTTGCCAAATATTCTGAACGAAAAAGCATCATCTAAAAACAAAAAATGTAATATTCAATAATTATAATACTTAAGAGTTAAGACAGAACAATATCTATGGCCTTACATTCATGGTCAACAGATTTTTTTATGATCTTCTAAATCAGATGACCCCATATATCGTAAAATAAATTAAGATTCATTTTCATTTTTATTTTTATTTTTTGAAATATTAAATTCATTTTGCACTCAAATGTCGAACCATTTTACTAGGGATAAATAAACTTCAATTCCCAGTTTCTTTTAGAATTTGGCAAGTTATAGAAGCCTGAACCCCTCATACATTAGCTGTCCAACTGTGAACTGATTCAACTTATTCCCAGCAAACAAATTGCAACTACGTTTGAGTTTGCTTCCAACAACCCTAAAAAGAGTCATTAACACAGCCAAATATTCAATGGCACTAGCTACTAAGGCTGTCCTCTGTTGGTTGTTATTTTATCTTTTCTATGTTTTAAATTCCAGAGACAATCAGGTGAGACTATTTGAGTGTCTACGTAGTATATACACTTCCAGATCCTGCTTTGACTGGATAGCAGTCTAAAATATTGCTGTCCAGTGTGTTTCACTCTAGCAGCATCCCCCTTTTTTATGGAATGGAAACTCATCAAGGTAGAGCCCTTTGACACAACCCTGAGGAGTAAACCACGGATACATGACCTACCTGCCAGAACTGTTCTCCTAGTGGGGACTCAAACCCAAGATGTCTGGGTTTACAGCTCATCCCAAGAGTCCAACCACTAGGCTGCATCCTGACAGGTTCTGGAAGCATCCCCTTTACCAAATGGATCCATCAAATCAGTACACATAAAGCTAAATTTTCAAGGTCCAAATTTCAATTTGAGTTGAACTTACTGGACATAAGATTTGGAACAACAGATGTATCTAAAATGAATACATGCATTAAGAAAAATTTTAAAAACACAAAATCATGACTACTAAATCCCAGTTATGAAGTTGGGACAGAATGTGCACCCTAAAGTCTTCAGAGATATACAACAGTTCAATCAAGCTATGCTTGCAAAACAAAAGTGGAGACTTACACAGGTCAAACAAAGCTAATTTCATAAGGTCTTTAGAGGAAGTTACTTCCATAACTAATCCTTAGAGCGAAAATAGGAAATGCATCAAGGAGTATCTGGGGTGTGAAAGCGATCTTATCTCAGGTAAAGTGGAGGATTGATGACGGGGAGAAAGTGAAGATTTGGAGTGACCATAGGCAGCCAAACCCTTCCACGTTCATGGAATCTTCAACTCAAATCATGTTGTCACCAGATGTGAGGTAAGCGATCTCTTTGACCGCTAAAACTGATTACTATCTTTCATCAAGACAAAAAATCCAATTATGAGAATGGTATATTCTCAGGATATGCTTGACAAGTTTTATAAATCTGCATGTCTTGCAGTCAAAGGAAGCAGTCACAACAGCAATAGGACATGAATCCTTAAGTTAAACTTGCACAATTCAAGAATATACACAGTGACATAGCTTATTATATTGGAAATTATGCTTTTACCATTTTTCAAATTCCATATGGGAAACACCCCTACATTTGTGCATATTAAAACAGCCAATGCAAACGTATACTTTTATCCATTTCAAAAATAAATTGAAGCAGTAATCACCATGTTGTTCAGGAGAAGAAAAACCAAAAGAAAAAGAAAAAATAAAAAGTATATTCTAGAAGTATTAGAATTAAATGTTAAGCATTACAAAAGTACAACTAACCAATAAAGACATTCGGTACAGTATGTTGGCCAGTAAAGCTCTCTAGAACCTTCTGCACTTGTGGCCCTTGGGGACCTGAAAGAGGGGAAAAATGAATAGGTAAGAGTATAATTGAACTGAAAGATAAGCACTACAAAAAAGAAATGGATAACCAAAGGTCCATTTTCGTAGGAACTGTCAATTAGGTGGCAAAGAACTAACTAACTAATTATATATACATATATATATATATATATATATATCAAACTTTTAGATATTTTTATTCAAGGAATGACTTCAAAAATTTTAAACATGGCAGTCACTAATATTCTCCAACAGCAATATTTGATATATCCCATGAGAAACAACATAATTAAGAAATAGGATCTCCATAGAAAGTTAATGATAGAATTAATTGATCAGTTGGTGGTTACAAATTGAAAACCAGGTTCCTGGCATGAATAACAGCAGAAATTGCCAGCGTAGTATACAGGGCACTGAGTCACTGACCAAATCAATAGGCATTTAAACCCAAAAAAAGTAAGAAAGAAGAAAATCCTTATGATATTGAATATGGCATCAGTCCTTATGTATAACATCATTTTTGGTAATTCAATATTGGGAGAGGGGGAATTTGAACCCTAGATGTCTCCATAGAAAGTTACCGATAGAATTAATTGATCAGTTGGTTATTCCAAGTTGAAACCAGGTTCCTGGCATCAACAACAGCAGAACTTGCCAACATGGTACACAGGGCACTGAGTCACTGACCAAATCAATAGGCATTTAAACCCACTTATCACCCAAAAAAAGTAAGAAAGAAGAAAATCCTGATGACATTGAATATGGCATCAGTCCATAACATCATTTTTGATAATTCAATATTGGGAGAGGGGGAATTTGAACCCTGAAAATCTCCTTTGGAAACACCAGAAGGTGCTAACCAATTAAGCTACAAGGCACTTGGCTGTCCTTGTGTATAACATCATATGATTAAAACAACTCAGCGAATCTTCCAGACACACACAATGACATTTTTTTCTCCGTGTTTAGGTACACACACGAACACATAAAAATTTTTTTTCTAAAAAACGAATGGGGAGGGAGTGAGCTTTCCCAATGAAAGAAATTTAAGACTCCGGCTTCTAAAATGCCTCAAAACATTAATGCCTAGACATGTCTTAACATATTATATCTGAAGAACAAGCAGGATCTTACAAGTCATAAATTCAAAATGCCTCAAACATCTTCCACTTAGACACAACTTAACATGTTGTAATATACCATTTTATGGGCTAATAAGAAGTTACAATATAACTCCACATATGTATTCAAAATCAGTCTTATAAGATAATCTGCATAAAAGTTGTCCAACTGTCATATATTCAAGTTCTTGGATTGCAGGCTCATTGGGGGATCAAAATAGATGGGGGGAGAACCTATGTTTCTTGAAGATTGGTATTGTCCTGTCCAATGTGTACAATATACATGAAAAGGAATAATCTAGCATTTGAAGGAATATGGAAGTCAATGAGAGTGATCAAAATGATCATTCTTAGAACTTTATTCTCTTAGGGGTCTCTTCATCCGTCCTTTAAGTCATAATTTCTAGTCTTTTACGTTAAATTTATTGGATTTTACTTCCAATTTTCAGACTCACTTTGTAACTCCTCCCCCCTGCACTTCGCTTCTTTTATCCACTTCTGTGTGCATCGTCTGTATTCTTCCTGTTTACCACGTTGCATCCTTCTTCGCAGAATTGAATCTGAGAGCAGCAATGGCAGGTTTGTGAACCTTCACTAGTTTTAGTTACTTTCTTTATGTGTGTTATATACATGCTTGAATTTAATGTAGGTTGTGGATTAAATTTTAGCTCATTTTGGTGGATGGTGTTTTTTCTTTAGCTCGTTTTATGTGGTTGGTGTTATTTTAGTGTCAACTGTCAAACATGAATTGGATAGTTTAACTATTTGTATGGAAATGTTCCCTTTTAAATTTATGCATTGTAATTGATTTTGAGCTTGCATTTACGTGAGCTGTTTTAAGATTGTTGCTTTTACGGTGGACAGTGTTGTTATTATGCCACATATGAGATGTCTTAGGCGCAGTAGTGTTGATTGGAATTATGCTGCTTTTATATGCATATTTATGTATGCTTTATGATTGAATTTTGCAGGTTGTTGATAATTTTTTTTGGGTGGGCGCAGTATTGTTTTTGTTCCAATGATGAGATCTTTAGATTCAGTAGTGAATTAGGTAGTATGAATATTTGACCGTCTGAATGAAATTTTTCCATTCTTTCATGCATTTTTATATATGAATTTAAGCTTGAATTCATGCAGGTTGTTGATAAAATGCTGCATTCATTTGGTGGGTAGTATCATTTTCTGTGCCAAATTTGAGATCCTTAGGCTGAATAGTGAATTGAGTAATTTGAATATTTGGCAATTTGAATGGAATTTTCCATTACTATATACATACTTATGTATGTAATGTGATTTTTGTAAAGCTCAAGGTTTGATGGAATTGGCATGCGTAATTGCATATATTATTTTTAGAATTGGGAAAGAGTAGATTTTGGCAATGTACTGGTTCAATTGATGGAATGTGATTATCACCAGCTTTCAGGTTGAGCCTTACAAGAGCTACCTCCAATTGGATAAAACATCAAAGGGTCTTTGTATTTCAGGAAGATGTGGGGCTGTTGTGCGCTGCTGTAGTGCAAGTGGAACCAAGAACTATGCTCTTCTGTTGCAGGAATGCATATTTAGAAAAGAGTATAAGAAGGGGAGAAGAATCCATGCACTAATGGTTGTTGTTGGATTTGATCCCAGGGAGTATTTGAATACTAAATTGTTGATATTGTATGTGAAGTCAAGGGATCTAGGATCTGCTTACGTTCTATTTGATAATTTGCGGGAGAAAAGTTCGGTTTCATGGAATGCAATGATTGCAGGGTATGTGCAAAAGGGGCTTGAAGAAGTGGGGTTAAATCTTTATTACAAGATGAGACAGACTGGTTTTATACCAGACCTGTATACCTTTGCATCAGTCTTCAGAGTTTGTGCCACTTTAGCTTGTGACTTCATTAAAAGTCACATGGTAGTCAAATGACCTTTTGAAATACTGGAGACATAAAAATAAATGAAACATGAAATATAGAAATAAAAGAGAATGGACTGATGGGCCTTTTTTGGGGGGCTTAAATTTTCCTACATCAGTTCTCCTTGGGTTGGAGAAAATTCATCCTTAGTTGGGCTTCAATTCTCTACAATTTATCGGAGTCCCAAATAATATTTTCTATCTTTTCATTCTTTGTCTTCTTAAATGCATCAAGAAATAGTATAGTACTTCTCCAAAAAAAAAAAAAAGCATCAAGAAATAGCTACTTAGCCTTAATATGCCAATAAGAACTTCTACTTAACAAGGTTTGGGACATTTCTTCAATTTGTAACATGAACAAGTCACATAGAACAAAGTACCGTCATCTAACACCATACAACTTTGTTCTAAAATTGGCTTAACCCCATCCATGTATCTCTTGGAGCTTGTCGAATTGTGTCTCGCAGCTCTTTCTCCATAATTTCTTCCTAAACACAATCAAATCTTGTATCTTTATCTTCATAAAATGGAAGATTATCATCATTCAGCATTATGCCAATAGTAAAATTGGCATAATGCTATTTGGGACTTCCTTTGGGCACCAAATTCAAGGAGATATCAATATAGAATCTTATTTTAGAGAAGATAGAACAAAGACTAGCAGGTTGAAAGAGGCTTTATTTATCTAAGGGAGGTAGGGTCACTCTTATTAAAAGTGTCTTATCCTCCTTACCTACTTATTTCCTTTCCATTCTTCCTATACTTGGGAAGGTTGCTAATCGTGTGGAGAAACTACAAAGAGATTTTCTTTAGAGTGGTAGTAATGATGATTCTAAATTTCACTTGGTGCAATGGGCTAAGGTTTGCAAGCCAATGCTGGTTAGGGGGCTACGTATCAAACGATTGAGAAGTTTTAACACTGCTTTGTTGGGAAAGTGGTTATGGAGGTATGATTTAGAGGCAAATGCGCTATGGAGGAGGGTCATAAAGGCGAAATATGGGAATGTTTGGGGTGTTGGTGCAGGAAAAAGGTTACTAGTTCGTATGGTGTTAGCCTCTGGAGGTTTATTAGAAGTGGCTGGTTGAACTTTTCTAAACTGTTACAATATGATGTAGGTGATAGTACTAGAGTGAAGTTTTAGAAGAACGTGTGGTGTGGGGATTGTTCCCTCAAAAAGGCTTTTCCAGAACTTTACGGTCTTAGCAGAGCAAATGATTCTTCAATGGCGGAGGTTATGGGCTGGTCTGGTGGGCAGCTGCATTGGAGTTTTCTTTTTCGTCATTCATTGCAAGGTTGGGAGGAAGAATCTTTTGATCGGTTCATGGACATTGTTTACTCTTCGAAAGTGCGAGGGGTTGAACCTGATAAGGTTTGTTGGAAGCTAGCTAGGAGTAGAGGGTTTAAGGTTAGTAGTTTTTATCTTTCCTTCTACCCTCCTTCCCTTTCTTTCCCTTGGAGGTTGGTGTGGCACTTAAAGGTTCCCCGAAGGATGGCTTTCTTCTCATAGTCAACTTCTTTAGGTAAGATTCTTACAACTAATAACTTTCGCAAAAAAACGTATTGTTGTTCTTGATTGGTGTTACATGTGTAAGAGGTGTGGAGAGTCAATGGATCATCTTCTGCTTCATTGTCCCTTAGCCAGGGAGGTGTGGTCATTGCTTTGTTTGTTTGGGCTGCATTGGGTTATGTCACTTAAGGTTATTGGGTTGTTTGAATCTTGGCAAGGTGAATTTGGGCAACATCACAATATAGATTTTTGGAAACTTGTGCCACATTGCTTGATGTGGTGCATTTGGAGGGAAAGAAATGCTTGCTGTTTTGAGGGATGTGAATGGCCCTTGCTAGAGAATAAGTCTTTTTTCTTACACACTCTCCTTCTTTGGAGTGTGGCTTTGTTGCATTTTTCTTGTTTTTCTCTTCCTCTTTTACTTGATCATTGTAATTTGGGTTCTTGATTTTTGTCCCCAAAGCGCATCCCCAATGTACTTGGGTTGGCTATCTTGTTTATTAATAAAAATTTTCATTATCTATCAAAAAATACATAAACATTAAACATCAGATCATTCCATGTAAAAGTATCCATCTTCACTAAAATTTTTCAATTTTGAATTCAATCAAACAGTACTAGATTTTGCAAATCGTGTGTATGCAAATCTTCCATGTCCAAAAGAACACTCATAGGACTTGCATCGAACTCTTGATGTGCATTACTTTGATAAAATAATTTCTTTAATTTGTATTAATTACACATCCCTAAACCATCATAAAAAGAATCCTAGTTTGTGGCGCAAACTCTTTCAAAATTTTCATCCTTCAATTCAACTACACACACCAACTAATCTTCCAACCTACCTCATGCTACATGCTCTACTTGGTATCATGAAAGGAGCTTTCATCTTCTGTATCATCATTCTCATCCTCATGACCACTTTCCAATATGTCCAAGGGGTTTTAGTTTCCTTCCAAAATCTTCATGTGAGTCTCCCACTGGTTCTCATTGCTGAAAAGAACAACTAGCAATAAATCTTCAATAATACGCCTCATCTCCTTTTTTTTTCTACTATCCTTGATTTCCTCTGTTAGGATATATGTATTTCACTTGTTTAGAACATATGTCATTCTTTTATGTAATTGGCTAATCCTTTGACAAAATGCACTTTATTTGTAATTGGATAGATTTAAGATGTGTTTTATGCTTCAAGAAACTGTGTTTTAAAATCAAGTGTTGAAGTCATCAAATTTGTCTAAGAAATAAGCTGAAAAGTACAAGCTCATTAAAGCTCAACAACTAGCATGTGTCGAGGTTTAAAAAGCTATTCCAGCCCCAAGGCTCGACAGCTTCTCAACAGGTGCTCAACAGCTTCTATCTGTCAAGGATTACGAATTTCAGAATTTTGATATGATTTCTTGGAATCCGTGGATGTGTCTTTGGGCCTTCTTTTCTCCTAACTTTAGACATATAAAAGGATTATTTTGAGGGCCATCAAAGTGTTCACAAGTTGCACAAGCATTGAGAAATCCTTGTTCAAGCAAGTTGTGACCAGAGACAAAGTTTTTGCCCTAGTTCATCTCTCTTATGAAGAAGTTGTTGTGTAATGTGCACCATAGGATTTTGTAACCAAGCATCTTCTTGATCTTCATCGTGTGGATGAATTGAAGAACTTTGCAGCCAACAATCTTCTCTAGTTGGTGATTGAAGTCACGTATTGGGATCCGTGCAATTGGTTAGTCACGTACTTGAGAGTCGTGCATTGAAAGGAGAAATTGCCACTATAGAATAAGTCCAATTGGGTATTGGAGTAAGGGTTCAACTGTAGGTTGGTAAGATACTTGGGATTTCTTTACTTGTAACCGCTTGTTGTGATAATAATGGAATTTCAAGAGTGGTGAACTTAAAACCACCCGATAGAATTTTTGCCGTTTAGGTTTTCCCCATTCGCAAACAAATCACCGTGTCATTTAATTTCTGCTGCATACTTAGTTTAATTGGTGATTTGTGTGTGCTACCATGTGTTTTGCATGTTAATTTGATTAGTTAATAACTTGGCTAATTAATAAATTAATTTAAACACTAGGGGTCAATACGTTTGTGGCCTATCAAGTGGTATCAGAGCAGACACACTCTGATTAGGGTTAATCTTTATGTGTGATCCATTGACCCCTGTTTGTCATGGATAGAGGTCAGTCTCTTATTATACCTCCATTGTTTAATGGTACTAATTATGCATATTGGAAAGTACGCATGAGAGCTTTATTGTAGTCTTTAGATGAGAAGGTATGGCAAGCTGTGGAGATAGGCTGGACCAAGCCTACAAAAGCGCCGGCCGATTAGGATGATGCTATAAATCAAGGCGGTAAACTTCAACAGCAGAGCATTGAATGCTTTATTCAGTGCGGTCACTAATGAGGAGTTTAAGAAGATATCCTCCACTAAAACTGCTAAGGAAGCAGGGGACCATCCTCTAGACTACCTATAAGGGAACAAAGGCTGTCAAAGATTCGAAACTACAGAGGCTCACTACAAGCTTCGAAGAAATTAAAATGGAGGAGGATGAGTCGTTCGATGAGTTCTATGCCAAGCTCAAGGACATAGTAAACTTAGCTTTCAATCTTTGGAAAACCATTCCTGAACCCAAAATTATGATAAAAGTGCTCAGATCTCTACCCGAGAGATTCCATGCCAAGATCACGACAATAGAAGAATCAAAGGATATTGACAAGATTCCTCTGATTGAGCTGGTTGGTAATCTGCAAACCTACGAGCTAGGGTTGACAAGAATTGGTAAGTTTGGTAAAAGCAAAAGCATGGCACTGAAGACCAAAAGCAATGAGACAGATGAGTCATCAGACGATGAAGATTCTAAGATGAAGTCCTACATCACCAAGCAATTCAAGAAATTCATGAAAAAAGCCAGTGGAAAAGGCTTTGACAAGGATCGTAGGCGATCCAGTTCTTCTCAGTTCAAGATCCAAGATAAAGGGAAGAAGGATGCTAGGGATGGCGGTCAATACACTGTTCTCACAAACCTAAGTGCTTCAGGTGTCAAGGCTTTGGTCACATGAAACAGGAGTGCCCCACATATCTCAAGAGCATTAGAAAGAGCAAGGCACTTGCTGCACTTTGAGCGACACTGAGCCTAGGGATGATTCCGACAATGAGGATGATGGAATCTTGAATGCCTTCACTGCCACTGTCAATCTTACCGAAGGGATTGTAGAAGATGAAGATAAAGAAGAAGAATTGGTGGATGCTAAGTTTGAAAAGATGGATGATCAAGATGATATCCATACAGCCTATGAGAAATTGTACAAGCTTTCTGAGAAGCATGAAAAACTCTATAGGCTGGCCACCAAGAAGCTCAGTGATGTGGAACTTAACCGTGAGGAGCTTTCCACTAAGTTGATGAAGCCAATTAGACCATTGGGGCATTGAGATTCGAGAACAATTTCTTAGTTGAGAAGACCAAATAGCATGAAGTGGAGCTGTTTCAAGTTAAAACTCAATTGGAGAGGACATCAAGTGCGAAGTTGGATGAGATGCTTAGCATTCAGAAATCTGCTTCCGATCGAACCGGTTTGGAGTATGATTTCTCTTCTTCTAATATTGCTTCTGCTAGTACTACTGTTTTTGTTCCTCTTGCTAATAACATTAAAATTGAGAACAATGATGTTAAAACTGAATTAGCCAGTGAGAACCTAGATAAGGGTAAATCCATCTTAGGAGCACCACCTCAGCTTAAGAAGAAGGAAACTAAAAACCCTAGGGCTAAGAAAGCTAACTCTTAAAAGCCTAAACAGAAGAAGCAGCATCTCTGTCATCATTGTGGTATTGTCGATCATACTCAACCAAATTGCTATAAGTGGTTAGCCACTCAACAGAGCAATGGTATGATAGCATCCGGGATCCAGAATCCGCTTCAAACCTCTCTTGCTCCTCTTGGAGATCTTCTCAAAGCCCTCGTGTTCCTTTCGAACTTGAACGGTTCAAATTCTCCCCCCTTATCACTGGTTCAAGGGTTTGCAAAAAGGAAAGGTTCTTCCAAGGTGTGGAAGGAAAAGGGTTCCAAGTGATTTAATCACTTTTTCTCTCTCTCCCCTTCTTGTTTTTGTTTTTGCATTAGTTATGTGTTTTGCTTTATTATTTTTGAGTCAGTCTAGTATTATGTATTGTTTTGCTTTGATTAACATATTTTTGTTTGCTTACTTTCAGTTTTTGTTTTATTTTGTTTTTCAGATAAAAAAAATTGAAAAATACAAAAACAGTGTATGTATGTGCACATTGGTTCTTGTGAACCTTAAAATGGCCATTGAAACAGAGTTTTCTAAATTTTGTATAGCTTGTAACTTAGATGAGCATCTCTATGTACAACTAAGCAAGTGAGCTTTGTGGCTCTTTGTTTGTGATGAGTAAGGTTAAGTGATCTCTTGTACTTAACACTCATATCACTCTTTTTGACAGGAAGGACTAGAAAATCCTAAAAGAAAGGCATAAATAATCATCTCACCACTGTTGCCCGCCAATCATGAAATGACATATGTATGCTTCGACATAGCAAAAGTGCAATGTCAATGACATCTGTATGCTTCGGCATAGCAAAAGTGCAATGTCAAAAAGGTTAACATAATTGGGTATTTCTTTTCTCTCATTTATATACTTATGCATGGTTTGCTTAATACAAGTAAATATGCAAAGAAAGAAGAGCGAAAAGAACAAAATGCTTTAAAAACATGATTGCAAGCGTGCCTTCAAGGAGATGTGAGAGTTATAGGATGTACCTCGAAGGTGATAGTCTCCATCAAACAGTTATGATTATGTATGAGTTACAGTGATTTTCTCATATCTCAAATTGTCATAACATAGAAACACTTATGCAATCTTGTGATGCTTTCACACACAACACACAATATTCTTTGCTACTTTTGATATATGTTCAGGTACAATATGATTTGGCCATCACAAGGTTTACATGTGTTGATGTATACTCAATAAATTGTCTTGACTTGTTTTTGAAATATAAAATCAGTTAGACTTGTTTAGTGTTTGTGTGTGTGTTTTGAGATCCATGTACTTAAAATTGTTGTTGAGAAATGATTTTAAGAGTCTAATATGTTGATTGGATCATTGGTTGAGTTGCATGCATGATTGCATTCATGTCTGTGTTTTTCCCTTCTTGAAAAACTGCTTTTAAAAGCTGGCTCGACATCTCCTCAACACCTCCTCGATACCTAGCAGTCTGTCGAGCTTCTTAGCTTTTTCTTATCGCAATCTTGACATCTTCTCGACACCTGGTGGATCGATCGAGAAAACTTCTGTCCTCTTGATAGCTTCTCGACACCTGGTGGATCGATCAAGCTTCTATTCTCGTGTCTTTGCTTTGTTCCTCGACACCTTCTCAATATCTCTATCTATTGACGTTGCTTTTCTTGACACATTCCTCAACAGATGACTCGACACCTTTCGACACCTGTATCTATCGAGATTTACTGAACCTCTATTTAACGGTTCTGTGCAATCCCGCTTCTCATTTCTCTCGATCTCTCTCTCAATAGCTCTGTCTCTTCACCTCCCAAACCTCTTTCTCTTACTCTAAACCTCTACCCAAGGTTTCTTCAAGTTTTTTTTCAAGCTTTCCTTCACTTGGTAAGCTTCTAATCTTCTTTATTTACATGCATTTCATGTTTTGAAACCTAGTTTTTGGAGTTCTTGAAAAATTTTGGGGTTTTTCAAAATTGATAAGTTATTGTTGCAATTTTTGGGATGGGTTTTGTAGATTTGATCTTAAAAACTCCATGCATTGCATCACATTCATATTTTAACAGTATTCTCATGCATTTAGATGTGTGCAAATTGTTTGTGTGCTAGTAGGTTTGGATTGGGCTAAGCCCATGATGCTTTTCATATTGCATGTCATATGTTCATGCATTTCCCATGCATACGTTCTCTCTTTTCAATATACTTGTTATATTTGAATTGTTTTGGGACTTCTCTGAGTGTTTTTTTCTTTCCCCCTTTCTTTCTGTTTATGTTAGTAGTGTCTATGGCTACAAAACGTAAGTCTGCCCCATCCCAGAACTCTCCTCGTTCTAGGGCCTCTCCATCTTTTGATCCTACTCGCTCCTCTGTTCAGTTCCAGGATGAGGATGCCCAAAAGGACTACTTGGAATACTTTTCTAAACGAGGTGTTCATTCGGAACGCCAAGTTATTTTGGCAGACTTCGCCAACACTGACCTTCCCAATATCATTCACAAATAGGAATAGGAGTCATTGTGTGACGTCTCGGTCACATGTCCTTCCATGCTAATCTAGGAGTTCTACTCCAACATGCATGGAACTGATACTTCAGTACCTCTCTTTTACACTCGCGTTCGATGTACACGTAAAGTAGTTACACCGGAGTTGGTATCCGATGTGCTTCATATTCTGAAGGTTGCGCATCCTGACTACCCTGGTTGTGTGCGTCTACAGATCGTGTCCAAAGACGAGATGATATTTTCCTTCTATGAGCACCCAGCTGTTTGGGGTGAGCTTCAGTTTACATCATGTCAGCCTTTTGCTAAAGGTCTTCGATTCCTGAACATGGTGATGACGTTTGTTTTGTATCCTCTCTCTCATTACAACTCTATCACAGAGCCTCATGCTCGTTTTCTGTTATCTTTTCTTGAGGATCTTTCCATTGATTTTCCTTCACATTTCATTACTTCTATAATAGATGTGCATAAGGATATGGCTACCAGTGATAAGCTCATCTTTCCTTTCGCTATCACGAGGATTTTACGCCATTTTTCCATCCCTTTTACTGTGTCCGACCCCTTTCATGTCATGTGTGCCATAGACGTCGCTATCGTAAAACGTAGTGAGGTGCAGTTTAGGTCACGACAGATGGATTTAGTAGCTCCTTCCTCCCGTTCGGCTCCATCTAGATCTACTCAAGTCTCATCTGCTACCTCCTCTTCTACGAGCAATGTGTCATTAGGAGACATCATGGCACAGCTTCAGCGCATGGATGCTAGCCTAGATATGCTCTCTACAGAGTTGTATCAGGTGAATATTCGTGTTGGTTGCATTGCTCGGCGACAAGCGACCATGGGTGGTTTTGCTCTTGAGGTTTCTCCTCCACCACCTCCTGTGGCTTCTGAGTCTGAGGATGATGATGGTGATGATGATGATGTTTCGGCCGATGATGATAGAGATGCTAGCTCAACTGATGCAATGTCTACTTGACACTCTACCCTTTGTCACTCATGACAAAAAAGGAGAGTAGTTTTTAGTTATGAGAGTAGTCATACTTAAGGGGAGAGCTTGTATAGGACATTTTTGATAGGGAGAATGTTGTTGTTTTGAGGGATGTAGTGAGGATTACTTGTATCTTTTTCTTTTATCTACTTTAGATACATTTTTTCTTGTACATGAGGTCTTGTGACCATGTATGACATACATTGGACTTATTCTCTTTATATGTTGATGTATGTTTCTCTCAACTACCCTTACATGTGTTGTTTCTTTTCTATCTTTATACACATGATTCTTATTACTTGCATGCAATCTATTATTTCTGTTTCACACTTAGATGCTTTGATGAGTTTTGTTTAAAGTGTTTCAAAAGTACAGGTTGTCAAAGTCTACTTGCCATAAACTCTCTTCTTGCAAAGTTTTTCAAAAATTTGTATTAGGATAGATTTTATTATATTCAACAAGTGAATATGAGTTATTTGATTTATGACTTATCTCATATGTTCATTTCTTTGTTGTCGTTTTGTCACGGATTACCAAAGAGGGAGATTGTTAGGACATATATGTTTCACTTGTTTAGAACATATGTCATTCTTTTATGTAATTAGCTAATCCTTTGACAAAACGCACTTTACTTGTAATTGGGTAGATTTGGGATGTGTTTTATGCTTCAAGAAAATATGTTTCAAAATCAAGTGTTAAAGTCATCAAGTCTGTCCAAGAAACAAGTTGAAAAGTGCAAGTTCATTAAAGTTCGACAGCTAGCATGTGTCGAGGTTTAAAGAGCTGTTCCAGTCTTGAGGCTTGACAGCTTCTCGACAGGTGCTCAATAGCTTCAATTTGTCGAGGATTACGAATTTCAGAATTCTGATTTGATTTTCTTAGAATCCGTGGATGTGTCTTTGGGCCTTCTTTTCTCCTAACCCTAGACATATAAAAGGATTATTTTAAGGGTCGTCAAAGTGTTCACAAGTTGCACAAGCATTGAGAAATCCTTGTTCAAGCAAGTTGTGATCGGAGACAAAGTTTTTACCCTAGTTCATCTCTTTTGTGAAGAAGTTGCTGTGTAATGTGCACCGTAGGGTTTTGTAACTAAGCATCTTCTTGATCTTCATCATGTAGATGAATTGAAGAACTTTGCAACCAATAATCTTCTCTAGTTGGTGATTGAAGTGCCGTACTGGGATCCACGCAATTGGTTTGTCACGTACTTGGGAGCCGTGCATTGAAAGGAGAAATTGTCACTACAGAACAAGTCCAATTGGGTATTGGGGTAAGGGTTCGATTGTAGGTTGGTAAGGTACTTGGGATTCCTTTACTTGTAACCGCTTGTTGTGATAATAGTGGAATTTCCGGAGTGGTGACCTTAAAATCACCCCGTGGGGTTTTTGTCGTGTAGGGGTTCCCCATTTGTAAACAAATCACCGTGTCATTTAATTTTCGCTGCATACTTAGTTTAATTGGTGATTTATTTGTGCTACCACGCACTTTGGATGTTAATTTGATTAATTAATAACTTGGCTGATTAATCAATTAATTTAAACACTAGGGGTCAATACGTTTGCGGCCTATCATCCTCTACCCTCATGATCTCTACCACAGCTGGCCATAGCTTAAAGTTACTACCTTTGACTCAGATATGAATTTTTTGGCATAGATCTAGGATCTTTTGCTTTAATACAACTTGATGTGGTGAGGACTTAACGTTTAGCGTAGAAACAGAAATTCCGAGGATAAGGTTAAAAAAAGAGAAGAAAAATAGATAGAATAAGATTGAAGTTGGAACAATTAGATATCAATTTCTAGGCTCGAAGCTCAAGAAATATTCAAATATGAAATTTCATAAAATGGATAGGAAAAGGTTACCCGCAACAATTCAAAAAAATGCTATATATAATTAGTGACTCACCAAGAGTTTTGTAACTCAACTAGCACCATCTGATGTTTCCAACGAAGATATTTAGGGTTCAAATTTCTCCATCCCCCAATTATCGATTTATCAGGGAAAAAAAAAGAAAAAAGAAGAAGCATTTGGTGACTCTATTTATGAAATAGGTTAAATGTTAGTCTTTCTAGACTTTTTTTTGTTTTTGATATAATAGATAGATGTTTTTCTAGACTTCTAGTACTTCACGAATCATAATAGTTGCAAATATATGTGTTTGTTTGGATGTAATACAATTGCCAAGCTTGTCTGACGATTCTGACCATCCTAAATAATAATACTATATATATATATATATTTTTTTTTTGATGAAATAATATATGCTTGTTGAGTGTCTATTGTCTATTACATTACATAATATATTATAATATTCATATTAGTGTTTTTTATTATAAGTTCTATATTTAGATTCGGAAATGATGGTTAGAGTTTTGAGTAGTTAGCTTACAATTTATGTATTTATATATATTATATTTGATAATAATTGGAGGTTTTGTTTGGTATTTGGTATGTAAATATAGTAGTTTACACGTGGTTATGCTACTAAAACCAGGTCTATAAGTTATATAACTAGTTTATAAAATTGACTAGTTATACAACATCTTTATTAAGACGTGTTGTACCCGTTTTTAGTATTTTTAATTTTTTTAAAAAAAAATTGAGCTGTGGAGTTAGCAATATATTGTAACTATCTCAAATTTTTATTTTATTTTTTATAATCACATTTCAATTGGCTTCTTAGATTGTTTTGGTGAGACATTTCCAGCTATATACATGCTGAAAACTATCCTGATTTTATTAGATCTATCTATTCTTCTTCATCACTATCCTTCCCTTTTTGTGGAAGAGAGAGAGAGAGAGACAGAGAGTTTTTTGACATTCTATTTTAATATATAACAAGTATTTAGTTAGTAATTTATGCAAATCATGAATTTTTAATTATAAATGTAAATGTAAATCTTGATTGTATTTATTCTATACTACTATTTATAAGACTTCTCTTATTTATGATTGACTTTTTTATGGTTCAAAAATATCCTTATACCCTGACAAAATTTTAAGACAACCTAGTAAAATTACTTCTTCTTTTTTTTTGACATCAACGATAGAAATATATTAATAAAGAAAGGAGAAAACTGAATACAAAAAGTGAGAAATATATTAAATCAAAACTTGACCACTCTCTTATTGGTTTTCAAATTGCAATTATGCTTTGTTTGTTTCAGTATTAATATTTTTTGGAAAATGGTTCATTTTCTAAAAAATATTTTCTAGAAAACTATCTATTTTTCCGGTGTTTGGTAACAACTTTGAAAATGAGCTTGAAAGCATTTTCCGGTGTTTGGTATGCACAAATTTTTTATAACATTTCTTGTATAATTTAAAACATGTATAACAAGTGATTTGAGTAAACCCAACTAATGTAATCAATATAAAATAAAAATAAAAATAAAAATCAATAATGAATTTGGTTTTAAACTAAAATTTTGACAACAGATACAGTCAAAATTAAATACAATTAAAATTATCTGTCTAATTTTCATGATCTCTACCATTCATCTTGCTTGTGTGTGTGTGTATGTGTGTGTGTGTATTAGGACAAATAACGTACATAAGAAATATAAATTGATCACTTTGTAGGACAAAAAACAATTACAAATTACTCATAAAAAATTCTGCATAATATATCTACAATGCTAGCCCATACACAGGACAAGGGTATAGATTACAGTAGTTTAAAGAAATCAATGGCTTAGCGTTGAAGTTTGAGGAAAAGATTGAAATCCACTTTATAATATTAATATGATAAGCTAAAATGCAATTCCCCAAAAAAAAATTATCATTTATTATACTATTATTTGTAACATTATTAATTTATTGTATGAATTGCCCTATGTAAAATCAATTAGCCATATAGCACTATGTTGGCAAATTTTCGTCTTTCACTTTGTTCATTTTTTCTTTTCTTTTTTTCTTTCTTTTTTTTGTTGTGCTTTTATGTGCAAAAAAGAATGAACTTCTACCCATAAAAAAAGAAAAAGAAAAAAAGTATAAACTTCTGCAGTTATCCATATGGGAATCCATCAAACCAAAAATTGTTTAGAGAAAAAATAAAATATAGCTCAAAATTCAAAGAACTGTGTTTCAGAGGGGAAGGGAAACCGAGAGAAAAGAGAGAAGAGAGATGAATAGAGAGAAATCTGTGGAAAAAGAAAAGATCAGATAGCGTGATAGTAACCGTGTGAGAAGTGAGAGAAAAAGTAAAGGGAAGAGAAGAAGTGAGAGAACTATAAGAGTTATGCATTGCGCAAGAGAGAGATTGTTTTCCAATATTTTTTTTTGGAAAACAACCTATAGAAAATAAGCCTTATTTCTATTAGAGTTTTCCTTTGACTAAAAATAGTTTTCTGTTGACTAAATTTTTTTATACTACCAAACACTGAAAAATGTGAAAAACTATTTTTACAGAAGGTTTTCCAACGAAACAAACAGAGCATTAGATTCTCAAAAAAAAACAAAAGGGATAAGGATAAGTATTTTTTTTTTAAAATTGAGTAGTTTTATTTTATTTTATTTTTTAAATTGGAGGTGTTTTATTTTTGGGTAAAAAGGAAAACAAAAGGCTAAATTTTAGGGGGGGAAATCAAGGCGTAAATGCACTTTTGGTCCCTATATTTTGGAGTCATTTCTATTTTGGTCCTTACATTTCTATTTTACCACTTTTAGTCCCTAACACTAAAAACGTGTTTTATTTTAGTCCTTACTGTTACTCACTTAACAGAAATATCCTACGTGGCAAACAAAGTACACTATTGGCATAATAAATGTTGACGTGTCCATTAAAATAATATTAAAAAATGCTACATCAACATCCATGTCAGCATCCACATCAACATCTAACTTAAAAAAAATAAATTTATCAATTTTAAAAATTATAAAAACTATAAAAAAAAATTTTAAAAAAAATGGTGGAGTTGAGATCTGTTATGTTTGTGCTTAGTTTCTTTTTCTTTTTTTATTTTTCTTCTTCTTCCCCAAATCTTTCTCTTAGTTTCTCAGTCTCCCATTCTTTCTTTTGACTTCTTTCTTTCTTCTCTTTTTCTTCTTTCTCCCTCTATCTTGGTGCTTAGCCTTCTTGAACTCTTTAAGCAAGTTCTTCCATTTCTCTCGTCTTTGATGAAATCTACTCCCATAAGTGCTTGTTCGACTCCAGCTTGGACCCACATCTCAGCTCATGTCTTGGACCCACATCTCAACTCATGTCTTGGACCCACATCTCGGCTTGCCTTGACTTCGACTTCGTCGTCACCGCCACTGTAATCGTCGAGAATCATTTGCTAGTGCTGGTGGTGAGAGTGGGCGTGAGTGTGAGGGCGAGGTTGGGAAGCGTGGTGAGGTGGCAAGTTGCCACCGCCGGTGCCATCATATGGGTTTCCAGTTAGATTTGAAACCCCTCTCCCTCATCACTTTCTCATCTCTCTCTCTCTTTTATCTAGGTTGAGTTTGTTGTATTTGTTTTGGATTTTTGATAAATTTGAAAAGGGATAATACGGGTTTGTGAAAGGAAATTTTTGGGTTTATGATAGAGAATCTGTTGGGTTTGTGCATAAAGGGATTAGTTGGGTTTGTGAAAAATGTTTAGATCTTAGGATTGGCATCAAAATTTTGGTTGGTTGTCAAATTTGGAATTTTTTTTTGTGAAACTAAAAAATTTGTTTGGTTGCCAAGAAAATGGATAAGAGTATCTTAATTTTCATCAAAACCAATTTGAGTTCAAGGATGGAGTTCTTCACTACCTTGAGTTCATTGATTGCCGGGGTTTGTGTGTGTTTTTGTGTTTATGTTTGTGTTTGGTTGACAAGAAAATGCTAGAAATTTTGGGTGTGTGTTGTTATATTTAAAATCTGGGTTTTTGTTTATTGTGTTCTTGTTGAAGATGAATCTACATCTAAATTTTTATGTTTTTTTGAATTTTAATTTTGCTTTTTTTTTTGGGTTAAAAATTGATAAATTTTTT
This sequence comes from Castanea sativa, assembly GCF_040712315.1. Lineage (NCBI taxonomy): Eukaryota > Viridiplantae > Streptophyta > Magnoliopsida > Fagales > Fagaceae > Castanea > Castanea sativa. The sequence goes on along the minus strand of NC_134024.1, from coordinate 39,682,051 downwards.
AAAAAAATAGATGCTGATGTGGCATTTTTAATATTATTTTATTTGCCACATTAGCACTAATAGTGCACTCCGTTTGCCACGTTAGCACCAATAGTGCACTCTGTTTGCCACGTAGGATATTTCCGTTCAGTAAGTGACAGTAATGACCAAAATGGAACGTGTTTTTCATTTTAAGAACTAAAAGTGGTAAAATAAAAATGTAAGGACCAAAATAAAAATGACCCCAAAATATAGGGAACAAGTTTATTTACACCAAGAATCAACGTGGAGGTGTTTTATAGGAGGTGGTTTTTTTTTTTTTTTTTGAGAAAGAAAAATCTAAGATGAACTTGAGGGAAAAAAAATCCTAAATATTAGGAGTTCTTTTTTTTTTTTAATTCAAAACAATTTGTTATTTGACATTGTTGACCCTATCTCTGAAGAGAAGTCACTATTTATTAATAAGGGTATTTTTTGAATCACATAAAAGTCTAGTTCAATAAAGGGATTTTTTTTTGGTAATAGTGTGACGCTATTGACCCTATTCTAAAACATTTTTAAGAGAAGTTATTAGATACTAGATGAGGCTTTTTTTTTTTATTATAAAAAAAGTCCAATTCAAGGAAGGGAATCCTTTTATATATATATATATGAGATGGGTTTAAGTTACACCTGATGTAACTCTTGTAAAGTTACACATTTTTTACATCTTGGATTTTTAAGAGATCTAACAATTAAATTTTTTTTTTTCATCACTAGTTCTCAAGAGGAGGTAGCTCTACTCTCTCCACTATAGCATAGAGTTTCAATTCTCATTGAGAAGGACGTTGTGTACCTTCTAGTTGTAGAACTAGTAGGGTTTGTGTTTTGTTCCTCAGGTTGTGACCGTGGTTATCCACAAGGTCATAACATGGAGGATTTGGCTCAAAAGTGGGAAACACTGTCTCTGTCGGAGGTTGAAGATACTAAGGTGGACCTCTCAAGGGGAAAGAAAAAAATTAGATTTCATGTTAGCTGCTAAGTTCTTTACTCATAAATTATTAAATGTTGAGGCGGTGGTAAAGACTTTTCAACCACTATGGCATACTTGGGGTAACTTTGAGGTGTCATATAGAGGAAATAATATATTGTTGCTAGCTTTTGAAATGGACGTGGATGCAGAGAAGGTCATGCAGGGAGCACAGTGGGCTTTCGATAGACACTTAGTGGTTTTTCAAAGATACAATTGTGTTGTTTCAATCCAAGATCTCTGTTTTGACAAGACAGCTTTTTGGATACAACTCCACAACCTCCCTTTCTCATTGTTGACAATAGATGCTGCACTTAGTATCGGAGAAACTATAGATACTGTCACCAAACCGAAGGATGTTGGTGAGATGGAAGGAGGTAGTTTTATGAGGGGGTACGAGTAGTAGTGGATATCTCTAAACCGCTATGCAGGGGCCGAAAAATCTTGTGGGACCAAAATAGCGAGGGATGGGTGCATTTTAGTACGAGCGTTTACCGAATATTTGTTACCGGTGTGGGCTTGTATCACATGACGACAAAGACTGTGTATTATGGCTTAGTAGCAGAGGAACACTAACTGTAGATGAACAACAATTTGGGCCATGGATTAGAGCACCTCGGTTCAATCCAGTGAGGAAAACAATAGTTAAGGTTAAAGGTTTTGATTCAAATCGTCCAAAGTCATCCATGGAATTCTCAAGAAGAGCGATGTCGAGTAGGATTATCAAGTCTGTCACAAGCAGAGAAGTGGATTATGTAAATAGAGAGGAGTCAACTATGAATGCAGCAATGCCGATGGAAGGTTTAGCCACGGAGGATGTCGGAAACAATAGAGATGCAATGAGTGGTGAAATGAGAATAACAATGGAGAATCAGGTGTTGTGGAAGCACACCTCGGTTTTTGAGGAGTTAATCTGGGATATTGATACAACTATCAATGCAGATTTGGTGGTTTCAAATTCAAAAGTTGACCAAACTGATCCCATGGGGTTTCAAGATAATAACGAATGTGACATGATAGAAGTGGAAGTCATAAAAGATAATCCCATGAATAAAAAGTGGAATTTGAAAACAAAAGTGGATAAATATAATGTTAATTCTAGTGGGGTAGCATATGAAATGGGATTCAAAGTGGGTTTCAAGGGATCAAAGATACGTTTTAAGGTTGGCTGTGGTAACGGGCAAGGTAGCAAGGGTACTAGTAAGGGCTGGCCCAAAAGAAGTGGTAATAAAGATAAGGGTGTGAGTCAATCATTGCATAGCCCAAAAGTAGTTGAGTCTGTGGAGAAGTCTACAATTGAAAGCTCAAACGCAATAATGAGTTGGAAGAGGCTTACTCCAAGACCTCAGACTCTTAGTAATTCTTCAATTGTTGACGTGGAACCTAGGCAAAAAAGGAAGCAAGCAGAAAACATGAATAAGGAGGCTACAGATGTTAAGGGAGAAAGGAAATATAGAACTGTGGAGAATGAGCAAAGGGGTTGTATCAACTATGGGATTGGCGCTCCTATAGTTGGAAAAAGAAAACATAAAAAAAAAAGTGAAGGTGTTGTTTTGATGTCCTTGTAAATCAAGAAGGTGTCGTTTGGCACTTTTTTTGGTTTTCTGGGCATCTAGAGATTTTGAAGTGAAGATTCGCTTTTCTTACAGTAGTTTGGATTTTGAAGATTTTCTTTTTTCTTTTCTTTTCTTTCTTTTCTTTACGATGTAATCGTGCTACTCTAACGTATGCTAGTGTTGTAAAAGAGAATGAGGGGGTCACTATTTAGTTAATAAAATGTCTCTCTCTCTCTTCCCCATTCTAAATCATGATACTCAATTAATAAGGTCTACTATCGTTTCCTCTATAAAAAAAAAACAATTAAAAAAAACATCATTAAATGTTATAGCTTTGCACTTTTTTTCTCTCTCCTTATTTATTGTTTTTCACTTGATTAAAGGGCACTTGTCATTTTCAACAAACTACTTTTCAGATGATTCATCCTAAAAGAGAAATTAAATAGATATTTGATGATAAAATTATATTATAAGAAATAAAATTTGTACAATTATATATACAATTGAATTTAAAAGTAATCTACTGCTTTTCATTTTAATAAGAAAGAAGAACTGATTTGTGGAAAAATCAAAAGGTCCAACGGTAGGTCTGTGTTCGTGGTTGTGATTCTTGAATCAATGGGTGAAAAACAAAGCATTAAAGGTAAAAACTCATATATGTTGCTGGCATTGATTGAAGATTAGACACAATTAAAGATTGAAACTCTATGTTCGTGGTTCTAGTAATGCTGTATGCTATAATATCTGGATACTGTATTAAACTATGAAATTCTAAACAGATTGTTTAGATTTTCAATTTTCAAGTTACAAACAGATTAGCCGAAAAGATCTCCAAGTTGCATGAGGATTTCTTTTCTTTTTTATATTGTTAAAAAGGTTGCATATGTAGCCCAAATCTAAGAATTACAACCATACAAGTCTTTTCTCTTAAAGGGTTGTTGGTTTGTCCACCATATAATAAAAAATCTTTTCAAATTATTTAATTTCTTTTTTAGGAAGAATCATTTGAAAAGTAGGTTGTTGAAAATGGCAAGTGCTCTTCAATCAAGTGAAAAATAATAAATAAGGAGAGAGACAAAAGTCGAAAGCAATAACACTTAATGGTCTTTTTTAACCAATAAATTTTTTAAAAATCTATAGTGTAAAAAATGTATAACTTTACAAGAATTACACCAGGTGTAACTTGAATCTAACCTTATATATATATATATATATATATAAAATAAAAATTCTTTTCAAATTATATATAAAAAAAATGTTCAGATATGTATTTGATAAAAATACAGATTATTCTTTTATATGCAAAAAAATTCAGATATGTATTTAATGAAACTACAGATTTGTAATTTTTTTCTGCATACTGATCTGTATTTAATGAAAATACAGATCTGTCTTGTATGCTGAAAAAAATTCAGAACTGTATTTAATGAAAATACAGATTAGTTTTTTATGCAAAAAATTTTCAGATCTGTATTTAATGAAAATTCAGATCTGTTTTGATTCAAAAAAAATTTCAGATCTGTATTTAATGAAAATACAGATCAGTTTTTATATGCTGAAAAATTTTAGATCTGTATTTAATGAAAATACAAATTTGTTTTTGTTGTTGTTCTTTTTTTATATAAAAAAAATGTTTTTAGTAGTTTATTGCAGATCTTGAAATTTAAAGAAGAACTAAATCTTAAACCTAGACATGCTAATCGACTATTAAACAACAAATTAAACATGTGAACATGGTCAAAAAAAATATGAACAAGATTGTATCAATCAATGAATAAAACATATATATCATAATCAGATAGGAAATAAACCAAAGAGTGAGATTAGAGACATACTTGCATGAATATACCATTCAATGAAGGAATAATTTAGAAATCAAAGAAGTTTAACCTCTTTGAAATCTAAAATATGTTCACTTACAAGAAAGAAATTCTTAAAGCCAAGGCTTCTAGAATGTCTTTAATATAAAGGGAGCAAGGAAGTCAGAAAAAGAAGGGCCAGAAAAGGGGGTCATGAATGTCGGGAGGCCTCCCCTATTTATAGAGGAGTTAGTTGCTTAGAAAATAAGCTAGGTTTGCTTAAAAATTAAGTCCAATCAGCTTAAAAAATAAGCAAAAAAATGTATGGGAAAATCCTAAAAAATATGAGATTTGGATTAGAGTAAGTTGATTTTTCTGATCATAATAAGTATTCATGTGGATACAAATTATTGCGTTTACGTTTCCCTCAGACGCGTTTCAGCCTTCTTTTTTTTTCTTTTTTCTTTTTCTTCTCCTCTGCATGCGTTTCTGGGGGACAAGAGTTATTGTTCACCACTGTGTGGTTACTGTTCACGCATTGTTTATGCACTATTCACACACTTTTCAGCTACTTTTTTTTTTTTTTTTTACTACAATGTTTTCAGTTGTATCCAAACAAACCTTAAGTTTCAGTATTTTGACCATATCTTTTTACTCAAAATCCAGATTAAGCTGAAATTTTGACATTTGAGGCCTCGTTTGGGAGGAGGGAATGGAATGGAATGGAATGGAAAGGGATGAAAAGAATAATTTTAAAATATTCTTCCCTTCCCTTGTATGGGAGTTTTAATGGAAGGAATAGAAAATCCATTCTCTTGTTTGGGAGTTTAAGTAGAAGAGAATGAAATGGGTAGGAGGGAACACTCATTCCTCTCTATTCCCTTAAAACCTCAAATTTTCATTTCCCCCGAAATTGGGAGGAATGTGAGGGAATGAAATTAGATTTAATGAATTTTTTACTAAAACTCCAAAAATACCCCTATATATTCAACTCTTTATTTTAAAATAGGGGTCTAATAGTAATATTTTCATAAAATGGTTCAATTCCATTTCCTCCATGTTACTCCCAAACAAGATTACTTACATTCCATTCACTTCCATTCCTTTATTTTAAAACATCCAATCAAGGTTACTTAATTTCATTTTATTCTTTTCCATTCCTTTCCCTTACTTAAATCAACTTCATTCTATTCTATTCCTTTCCATTCCCTTATGATCATTCCATTCCATTCCCTTATGAACTCCCAAACGAAGGCTAAAGGGAAATTTGATTCTCTACTAGTTTTTCAGAAATAGCCTAGTCTGAATTTTGAGTTCTACTATGCCAAAAGTGTCTTGGAACGTGAATCTAAAATTCTGCTACTTGATTAGCGCATTTTTGAAGTGTTTTCCAACTCTAAAACTGTATTTGGACGAATTTTAGAGTTATTTTCATGACAAACCTCATTTTAAAGTTATAATTAGGATTTTTAAAATAATTATTTTGAATATAATTATCCCAAAAGCCTAATTATCTACCGTCTTTAAATGTTATCTACTTATTTGTTTTAATCCCATGCAAAATCGAGTGTCTACAAGATGGAATTGGTGACTATTTTATTTTATTTATTTTTCATTCTAATTTAAAATCATACATATTTCATATTTGTGCACTTTTGTTTATATGCATTTGTTCTATATATAGGTATATACATAAATAGGTTGTAGTAATGATATTTGAGTTTGAAGAATATTGTTTCATAAAGTTGTTAAAGTAAAAATTCAAGTTCTAGAATTTTTTAAGTGAAAATTCGAAATTCTGCACTTTCGATTAGTCGAAGCTTTGGCTTGATTGATCGAAATGGTAAGAAAATAATCTTGGAGCCTCTGGATGAATCAATCGCTATTCAATTCCTATTTGATTGATTGAAAAGAGCACTTGATCGAACAAATGGAACTTTCGACCAATCGAAAGTAGTAAAGCAGGATTTTCTGCAGAATTTTCTAGTAACTGTTCTTAATGTTTGAAGATGTGTCAAGCTTTGTGAATGGTATCATAAAACATTTTGACTCTGTATACGTGTCTTTTGATGAAATATAACTCCACGAAATAGTAAGTTAGAGAAAAAAACACAAGAAATCATGTGGTTATTCTCCAGAACTCAACATCTTGGTTGTATTTTGGGGACAAATTTGTGATAACCATTTAGCAACAATAGTGTGAGGAGCAAATATTGTTTAAGGAAATCAATATTGTGCCTCCAAGTTATCTATTTTCTATTTGTCTTTTGTGTTAATTTTGATCTTTCATTATTATTTTGTGTAATACCCCAAACACATTCCACACAATATTTTTTGTAAGTTAGATGACGTTAAAGATGAATTTGAACCTATCTCTGAAAACTAAGACAAAAATTAAACAAGAAAAAATAACCAGGATTAGAATTACAACACCTCATAAATATAGGTGTGAAAAGTGCATTTTAGCCTATCAAAATTTACGTGCTTACAAATATAAAACATGATAATAATTTGAGATCATATATTTTAATCAGGTTAAAATGGCTTATGTCTGTATTAACCCACAAATAATTTCAATCAAACACAATCTATTTATTAACTCTTTATTTACTATGTGGGTCATATTGTGTCATGCCACTTAAAATTGTGTTCAGGTTAAAAAGTTTTTACACGATTATTAGATAGGCCATGTTGAAATTGACTCATGCAGTCAAATATCTCCATCCCCACATTCGCATATGTGAATTGTTAACATTATATTGCCCTATAGTTGAACCACTAGTAAGTACATTATGGTATTTTTATTTTTTAACGAAAATATCGGAGGTTCAAATCTCCCTTCCAAATTACCATGGTTTTTTAGTGAAATTTTGTAGTATATCTTTGTGTTAGAATCTTATTCACCCTCTTCCTTCTTATATGTTTGTTTCTAAAAAAATATATATGTTTCATTTTTTTGGTCAAATATTCAATTTTTGCAATAAATATTAGTAAAAAACTTCTATCAAAAGTTATTTTGTTATGTAGCCCATTTTGACAAACTTGAGTTCCAAGTAGATGTTGATTGTTTGATGCAAACTCGAGTTACAAAAGGAATAACTTTAGATTTTTTTTTTTTTTTTGCAGCAACTAATATTTGGAAAAAAGAAAAAGAAAAAGCCCATTGTTTCAAATCTCGAGTTTTCATCCTAGGCCTAATCCTTACTAAGAGTTTGATTATTGAGTTGAAAGGTTTGAGTGTTGTTCAATTGAGGAATAACGACAGTGTAAATTTGTTAATAAAACCTTTATTGTCTGAATGCAGAGTCTATTGAGAGCTATCCCCAAAAAACAGATTGAGCACACCCTATTGTGAAGCTAATCAATGTGCAAATGTTTTAGCTAGAATGGGATCGAGTGCTAAGATAAGGTCAAGATGTTTTGTAACAGACTTGTTAATTCTTAATCTAAGCTTAATTCCTTTCTATCAAAAATATATATAAGTATTTTCATCCCACTTGAATACGATAAACGAAAGACAAACCGTGTAAAGCCCAAACAGGAAGCAAGAAGGTAAAATAAAAGCAACAAACAAAGTAGTACATAAACAAGGAATCAAAAAGCTCCAACAAACAAAACCATTGAAACCCAAACTCCAACAAAGCTGCAAAAGAAGAACCAAAAGCCGAAGCAAAAAAGCAACAACCAACAATGGCAGTCACGTCTACTAATCTCAACCATATCGCCTCTCTCTTTGTAAATTCTCCTCGCGTACTCTCTCATCCCATCCCAAAGTCCTCTTCTTGCTCTATTCCTTTCAGCGACTCTCGTGTCCTCAGAACCAACTTAAAAACCTCAAGAACTCACAGACCCTTTTCTGTACAAGCCATGTCTGAATCCTTTGGGTCTCGCCTCGAAGAGAGCGTGAAGAAGACAGTGGCCGAGAACCCAATTGTTGTTTATTCCAAAACTTGGTGCTCGTGAGTTCAGATCTTTCTCATTTGCTATTAGTTTGTTTTGTTTTGATTTTGTAGTGTTTTATGCTAATTCTTGTGTTTTACGTTGTGGGTTTTGTTTGGTTTTGGAAAATTTAAAATGGGTTTGTGTTGAATTGAAGGTACTCTTCTGAAGTCAAAGCTTTGTTCAAAAGACTTGGTGTGCAGCCTTTAGTCATTGAATTGGACGAACTCGGTAAGTGTTTTTTCTCCTTTAAACTTTAAAAAATAAAAATAAAAATAAAATTAGATCTTTGTTTGCATTGTTTTTGTTATGCATTTGAATATTATGGGTTTAAAGTAAGTTGTTCATCTAGTTCCAGTAGGTTGTTTCCCACATATATTGAATGTCTGTAGGGTTGATTGGTAATGATTAAAGTTTCAATAACTTATGTCTGTGTGTGTGTATTTTGTAATTGGATAGTTACAATGTACAATGTGGGAAGGGGGGATTTGAACCTTGAATGTCTTCTCCATTGGAAACACCAATTAGAAGGCTCTTGGCTAACTTAAGATAGAAAAAAACAAAAGAATAGATTTTTAATTGTGTGTTAACTTTTTTTTTTTATGAAAAGATGCACTTGTGTCATAAACACTTTAATGGGTAACTTGTAGAGATCCACTGACCTTTTTATAAACAAGTTTCTCTGTAAAATATGAGTCAACAGCCTAAGGAAGAGTCTACTGTTGGTGGTGAGCCAGGAGCCTGAACACTTCAGGTATGGTTTCCGTACCTTTTGTTAGAAACCCTGCTTGGTTTTTTTAATGCCGGTCTGGCAGTCAACTCATACATTTGTTGTTTGGGCTAAAGGCTGCAGCAACCCATATGCAGATGCTTATGCAGCAGAATAACACTTGTATTGCCCTAAAAAAAAAAAAAACCTTTTATTGCCTGTCATGCCTTGATCTAATATTGATACTGTATAGAGTTCACTTGTGACGGGGCATCTAAGATAGTAATCTATTACTGCAGATTTTTTATATCAAGAAACTTGTTGAACCCAAAAAAAAAAGCCTAGAACTCCCGTGGATTGATATGGAGAATAAAAGGTTGGGTGCATCTGGGAAGGTAGGTGGTGATGCTTTCACCAAGCAATGATTTCATGGCATAGCTAAAACCCCTTGATGAACTGGTTAGGGAAGTGTGCTTAGAATATTTGGAATTTGGTACCCTTGTGTATTATGTGGATTTGGACAGAGCGTACCTGTTGCATTTTTGAGGATCAGGAACATTTGATGGATCATCTCATAGCTTTATTTATAGGGACATTGTTTGACTGGTCACGAGCTTGGGAATTTACGTCTAATAATTCCATTCCGTTTTTTCTAGATTCTCTTCTTTTTTGAACATAGCTTGTTTTATGTGTTTTTTTTTTTTTTTTTTGTATATATGTTTTCTTTTGCTACTTCATTCTCCTTGCATGAAGTAGCCTTGTTTAATAAATTTTTTCTTAATTATCAAAAAAAAAAAAAAAAAAGGGATCTCTAACCACCTTTCGCTTTACTACTTTGTCGGATTCTATCTAGTCAATCAACGTGTGCTAGCACAGATAGTAATAAAAAATCAAATTGCTTATTAGTTGAAAGTCTTAATGGGAGAGCATCCAAACTACATTAATTATTGAAGTATATTGACATCATGTGAGTAGTGATTATGCCATAACATAATCTTAGTCTAGGCAATTGCTTCTGTCTCAAGCGAGAATCCTAGCCCTCTCTCTTGGCTTAGGATTGACAGTTGCAGTGCTTGATATCTCAACTCTCAGATGATATAACTTTGCTTCTGGGGTGTAAAGGTGGATGTGCTTATTATGTTGTGTTGATTTAAATCAACATGGAAAACCAACTTGATTCGTTTTAATTTTTTCTGATATAATTACAATCATAGCATTAAAAGCACCAGAGGAAAAGGATGCAACGTGGTAAACAGGAAGAATACAGATGGTGCACACAGAAGTGGATAAAAGAAGCGAAGTGCAGGGGGGAAGGAGTTACAAAGTGAGTCTGAAAATTGGGATGTAAAATCCAATAAATTTAACCTAAAAGATTAGAAATTATGACTTAAAGGACGGATGAAGAGACCCCTAAGGGAATAAAATTCTAAGAATGATCATTTTGATCACTCTCATTGACTTCCATATTCCTTCAAATGCTAGATTATTCCTTTTCATGTATATTGTACACATTGGACAGGACAATACCAATCTTTGAGAAACATAGGCTCTCCTCCAATCTATTTTGATCCCCCAATGAGCCTGCAATCCAAGAACTTGAATATATGACAGTTGGACAACTTTTATGCAGATTATCTTATAAGACTGATTTTGAATACAACTGTGGAGTTATATTGTAACTTTTTATTAGCCCATAAAATGGTATATTATAACATGTTAAGGTGTGTCTAAGTGGAAGATGTTTGAGGCATTTTGAATTTATGACTTGTAAGATCCCGCTTGTTCTTCAGATATAATATGTTAAGACATGTCTAGGCATTAATGTTTTGAGGCATTTTAGAAGCCGGAGTCTTAAATTTCTCTATAGTACTGGAAGTTCCTCATAGCATAGAGGTTTCAACTATCAAGAGTTCAATGACTTTGGCTAGCTGATGCCTGAATTTTTCTTGAAGGAGTACAATAAGATTATTCAATAGGAAGAAATCACAGAACCAATTTCTTACGACTCATTTTTATCTATGGAACACCAAAAAGCCTTATTCTCATCTAGAACTGAAATGTTTAACCCTTTGTTTCGATTTTTGAGAGGATGAGGGGAACTAATAGGCAAGGTAAAAAAAAAAATTCTTTCCTTTGCCTTCTTCTTTCCAAAATTTAAATGTGGAGTGAGCTCTCCCAATGAAGGAAAGTTACTTTTTCTGTTTTTCCCTGTGTTTTAACCCTCTCCCTCCTTCCCCTTTTGTTTTTTAGATTTTTTATTTTATTTTTTATTTTATTATTATTATTTTTTTTTATGTGTGTGTACCTAAACAGGGAGGAAAAAAAGTCATTGTGTGTGTCTGGAAGACTCGCTGAGTTGTTTTAATCATATGATGTTATACATTAGGACAGCCAAGTGCCTTGTAGCTTAATTGGTTAGCACCTCCTGGTGTTTACAAAGGAGATTTCCAAGGTTCAAATTCCCCCTCTCCCAATATTGAATTATCAAAAATGATGTTATAGACTGATGCCATATTCAATATCATCAGGATTTTCTTCTTTCTTACTTTTTTTGGGTGATAATTGGGTTTAAATGCCTATTGATTTGGTCAGTGACTCAATGCCCTGTGTACCATGTTGGCAATTTCTGCTGTTGTTGATGCCATGAACCTGGTTTCAACTTGGAATAACCAACTGATTAATTAATTCTATCGGTAACTTTCTATGGAGACATCCAGGGTTCAAATTCCCCCTCTCCCAATATTGAATTACCAAAAATGATGTTATACATAAGGACTGATGCCATATTCAATATCATCAGGATTTTCTTCTTTCTTACTTTTTTTGGGTTTAAATGCCTATTGATTTGGTCAGTGACTCAGTGCCCTGTATACTACGCTGGCAATTTCTGCTGTTATTGATGCCAGGAACCTGGTTTTCAATTTGGAACCACCAACTGATCAATTAATTCTATCATTAACTTTCTATGGAGATCCTATTTCTTAATTATGTTGTTTCTCAAGGGATATATCAAATATTGCTGTTGGAGAATATTAGTGACTGCCATGTTTAAAATTTTCAACGTCATTCCTTGAATAGAAATATCTAAAAGTTTGATATATATATATATAATTAATTAATTAGTTAGTTAGTTCTTTTCCACCTAATTGACAGTTGGTACGAAAATGGACCTCTGGTTATCCATTTCTTTTTGTAGTGCTTATCTTTCAGTTCAATTATACTCTTACCTATTCATTTTTCCCCTCTTTCAGGTCCCCAAGGGCCACAAGTGCAGAAGGTTCTAGAGAGGCTTACTGGCCAACATACTGTACCGAATGTCTTTATTGGTTAGTTGTACTTTTGTAATGCTTAACATTTAATTCTAATACTTCTAGAATATACTTTTTATTTTTTCTTTTTCTTTTGGTTTTTCTTCTCCTGAACAACATGGTGATTACTGCTTCAATTTATTTTTGAAATGGATAGAGTATATGTTTACATTGACTGTTTTAATATGCACAAATGTAGGGGTGTTTCCCATATGGAATTTGAAAAATGGTAAAAGCATAATTTCCAATATAATAAGCTATGTCACTGGTGTAAATTCTTGAATTGTGCAAGTTTATCTTAAAGATTCATGTCCTATTGCTGTTGTGACTGCTTCCTGTGACTGCAAGACATGCAGCTTTATAAAACTTGTCAATCATATCCTGAGAATATACCATTCTCATAATTGGATTTTTTGTCTTGATGAAAGATAGTAATCAGTTTTATTTCAATGAGAAATATGTTCTGCAGAAATGCTGGGCTTCCTCCTTCCACACTTCGACAGTTTTTAACTTGAGGCATGCTTAGCCAATGCGTCTTCTGTCCAATTAGGCCTTTACAGTATTTACTAGCATGTACCACCCGAAACTATTGTATGCCTTGAACCAGGTTCTCTATTTCATCTGCATTACGCCCAACATTGGAGCTCTTTAGTGTTTTCTGGTTAATTCTGTTTATCACCCCAGTCAAAACTCCTTCAAAGACAGCATTCGAGATCTTTAGTTCAGATGCAAGTACATGGCTCTCAGTAGCGCAATCATCTTGATTACTTTCTAATGCATCTGTGACGTTGGGTTCCCTTGAGCTCAAAGCTGCAATGACCTGTCCGTTGTTGTTTGTGATAATTACTCCTGCTCAACTGCTTCCAATGTTTTGAATATTGCACCATCGAAATTAATCTTTTAGAAGTCATGTTTGGGAGGTTGCAACTGCTTCTGCATGCAGTTATGGTATTGTGTCTGTCTTTGCCATGCACTGATTTGCTTGTGTTTCTCATAAATTAATATTCCTAAGCTTCAGTTTCAGTTTTTTGTGGTAGTATTGATGGTTTTCCATGCCATCAAGTGTTTTCTAGATGCCAAACTCTACAAGCTATTACGAAAAATAACTCAAGAACTTTTTGGTTACTCTTGTTCAAAACATTGAGCACTAAGAACTAGAAATCTGTCTGGGACACTGACATCTGCAGCTGGAGCACATTGCCAAATCGTTTGTAGAACTGATTCTTCAGTCATACTCATACAGCATATCACACAGAGCCCATTAGGGGGCACTTTCTGTGGGCAAGGTTCAGCTTTGTAGGTGCACCATGCAAAATTTGATTTCGTTTGGCACATTCATATTCCAATCCTGGTTCCACATCCTGTTCTTCACTCAGTTTGAAGTTTCCCCAAACCAGTTTACTTATTTACTAAAGCATATGCACTCTTAACTGTAAAAATGATGCCATCTTTTGTGTAGGGCCACATCATCCTATCCTCAGATCTTTGCCCACTTAGAGGAATTCTTTGGATCACCTGACTTTGGTTGGAATACTTAATAGAGAAAATTCTATCCCCCACCATTTGGTGTGGTCAAAGAGATCGCTTACCTCACATCTGGTGACAACATGATTTGAGTTGAAGATTCCATGAACGTGGAAGGCTTTGGCTGCCTATGGTCACTCCAAATCCTCACTTTCTCCCCGTCATCAATCCTCCACCTTACCTGAGATAAGATCGCTTTCACACCCCAGATACTCCTTGATGCATTTCCTATTTTCGCTCTAAGGATTAGTTATAGAAGTACCTTGTTCTAATGACCTTATGAAATTAGTTTTGTTCGACCTGTGTGAGTCTCCACCTTTGTTTTGCAAGCATAGCTTGATTGAACTGTTGTGTATCTCTGAAGACTTTAGGGTGCACATTCTGTCCCAACTTCATTACTGGGATAGTCATGATTTTGTGATTTTAAAATTTTTCTTAATGCATGTATTCATTTTAGATACATCTATTGTTCCAAATCTTATGTCCAGTAAGTTTAACTCAAATTGAATTTTGGACCTTGAAAATTTAGCTTTATGTGTACTGATTTGTTGGATCCATTTGGTAAAGGGGATGCTTCCAGAACCTGTCAGGATGCAGCCTAGTGGTTGGACTCTTGGGATGAGCTGTAAACCCAGACATCTTGGGTTTGAGTCCCCACTAGGAGAACGGTTCTGGCAGGTAGGGTCATGTATCCGCGGTTTACTCCTCAGGGTTGTGTCAAAGGGCCCTACCTTGATGAGTTTCCATGCCATAAAAAAGGGGGATGCTGCTAGAGTGAAACACACTGGACAGCAATATTTTAGACTGCTGTCCAGTCAAAGCAGGATCTGGAAGTGTATATACTATGTGGACACTCAAGTAGTCTCACCTGATTGTCTCTGAAATTTAAAACATAGAAAAGATATGTGCTCCTCTCTAAATAACAACCAACAGAGGACAGCCTTAGCAGCTAGTACCATTGAATATTTGGCTGTGTTAATGACTCTTTTTAGGGTTTGTTGGAAGCAAACTCAAACATAGTTGCAATTTGGTTTGCTAGGAATAAGTTGAATCAGTTCACAGTTGGACAGCTCATGTATGAGGGGTTCAGGCTTCTATAACTTGCCAAATTCTAAAAGAAACTGGGAATTGAAGTTTATTTATCCCTAGCAAAATGGTTCAACATTTGAGTGCATAATGAATTTAATATTTCAAAAAATAAAAATAAAAATGAAAATGAATCTTAATCTATTTTACGATATATGGGGTCATCTGATTTAGAAGATCATAAAAAAATTTGTTGACCATGAATGTAAGGCCATAGATATTGTTCTGTCTTAACTCTTGAGTATTATAATTATTGAATATTACATTTTTTGTTTTTTGATGATGCTTTTTCGTTCAGAATATTTGGAAAATTATCCATTGCAAGATATTTATCTCAGTTTGTCCTTCAAATTACGTCCATCGTTGTGATCTTACTAGTCAATACAAGATGAGCTATGACTTTCTTCTGATGGCCTTTGTTCATAAATAAAGAATGCAATGATGATTACCCCATTGTTTTTGATCCCTTGTCTAGTAACAGTATCATTGAAGATATGACATCAATCATGACAATTTCCAATTTAAAAATGATGCCGGAAAAAATATTTTAACAATATGAAAGCATCAGTTGACAACGTAAGACCTGATGTTGTTTATGCATGTTTCTTTTCAAACTAGTAACTATTCATTTGATGATGGGAAAATTATCAAAGCCATTTAGAAAAGATATGATTTAATGTTGGTTTTGAAGCAATAATTAGTTGTTCTTATGCTGTATTTTCTATAACAGATTTATTTGGATATTGATGTTATTGAAAATAGATACTTATTCTTATTGTTATCCATGACCAGGGGGCAATCATATTGGCGGGTGTACAGGTACAGGTTTTCTTCCATCATCTTTTACCCATAGGTTTATGTAGTTGAGTGTTGTCTCTCCTCCTTTGTAAGGGGGGGAAGTAAGGGGTTCAAAGCCTTGTTTTTTGCCCATTGGTTTAGGTAACAGTGTATGGTTATTAAAAGGAAAAGGAAGAAGGAAAATACATTCTTCATGCTTGTCTTTTATACAATAAACATACAGGTAAACATATCTATGACAGTTAATATTATACCATTCACCTTTTCTCCCCTTAGCTTTTTCTATATCGTTCCTGGAATTCATCTTATATCTTCGATAAATTCATGGATATAGTGGCCACCCAAATTAAAATTTTCATTTATTTACTTCCTAGTGATTCCCAAATTCTTGACCTGCAACTGTTTATGCATCAATCTATTTCATGTTGACCACACTTCTAATATTTCTGGCATTACATTTTGGCACCAACAATAATCTATGTTTGTCATTCTAATGACTGCCATAGATTTTGATTACACTAGTTAAAAGAATTCTCTCATGGGTTGTTTTTTTTTTGGAGAAAGAGGGGGTGGCGTGAGGTTTACATGTATATTTCTTACATAAAAGACAAGTATGAAGAATGCCTTCTCCTCTTTCTTCTTCGTCTTCTCCTTCTTTCTTTTATTTTGTTTTTTATACGTTTGTTGCTTATTATAATGCAGACACAGTGAAGCTGTACCGAAAAGGTGAACTCGAACCTTTGCTATTAGAAGCTAATACTAAGAATACAGAGAGCTAGTCCCTTGGACATTTAGTCATTCAAAGAATCTGTTCTTCATGCCAACCGGGGATTTCACAGGGAAACATATCACATTTCTGTCTCTGCAAATATCATGCATTAGATTTACAGTGAACCTTCTTAGCTAGTAAATTCATATAAAATCCTTAAGTTCTGGGCACTTGATGAAGTGTATGCGCATCTAAATGCTGAGGGTACCTGTGGGTGTGGTTGGAACTGTACATTTATTTGAATGTAACTTTATTATTATCCCCTCCAACCGGCTTACTCCCCTTTTTTTCTTATTTCTGTTGCTTTGTAATGTAATTTCTTATTTTTGGTTTTTAAATTACATTCCATGTTTTGGAAGAAGTACAAAAATGTTTAATGAGGAAATAACTGTGCTGAGATTTCGGAAGTGAGAAATAACATGGGGTCAT
Organism: Castanea sativa; assembly: GCF_040712315.1. Taxonomy (NCBI): domain Eukaryota; kingdom Viridiplantae; phylum Streptophyta; class Magnoliopsida; order Fagales; family Fagaceae; genus Castanea; species Castanea sativa. The sequence goes on along the minus strand of NC_134024.1, from coordinate 39,665,146 downwards.
GAAATTGCTGAGCTTCTTATGGATTCACTGATATCCATATATCTAAAGATGGATGAATAATTGTAAGGGTATAAAGAGAATGGTCTGAAAAAAAATCATGTGATTTTAAGGAACCGATTACTCTGAACTAAGTTACTAAAGATGGATAAATTTTCAAGCAATGGCAACGTGAGATCGTTTCTGCTACTTCAATGTGCTAGGAAACTTGGAACCTGTATTGGAAATGACAAAATATGAGATTAATGTTTTTAGTAGTTAGATTATTTAGGGAAAAGGGGTGAAATTTATGAACTGCAAATTGAAAATGAAAACACCCCACAATTTTTGTTTTACAACATAAAAAAGAAGGAAAAATCAATTTATTTGGCTCATATTTTATCTGAAAATTGGTCTCGTAGTCATCACTCGCCAGTTTTTAGTGAGAATAAGAAGAAAAAAAAAAAAAAAAACTACATAATAGCAAGCCTCTACATGTAGAGCAGAATTGTACATCTAGTAAAATGCCAGTCACAGTTTCCTGTCTTTTGCACTCAGCCATGCAAACTTATTTGTAGAATAACAAAACTTGAGAATTAGATTCAGAGAATGAGAAAACACAAGCTATTGAATTACAAACCAAGCTGATGCTAGTAATGTTTGATGTTTATGATGCTGCTGAAGAGAGCAAGTATTCTCTTGTTCCCTTGAAATATGTTGACAGTGCATTGCGATCAGGAAGGCTCTCTTTAACCACTGGAATTTCGTTGAAGTTTTTGATCCATGCCTGTAAACGAGGGAAGCTATTATCTTCCAACACTTTGACCCCAGCTGCTTGCTCCAGAAATTCCAGAAAGCAAGCTATCCACCCAAAAGCTATGTCGACCAATCCTATTTTATTGCCACCAAAATACTTTTTCTCTCCAAGACCATGCTCTTCTAGGATTCTCAGAAGTTCTTGCACTTCTTTCGTGGCTTTCACTTGTTCTTCTCCACAAGTTACATAGAAGCTTAAAAAGATTTTCATCTAAATCACATAAAGCATCAAATTAAAAGAGGTAACACTCCATCATATCTGGGTTTGGAAAAAGATTTCTTTGTTGTTCAGACCTTTTTTGTGTGTGCAAAGACAATCACCTTCTATGATTTTCTCCTTTTTTGCATCTTTAGTCAAATGACATTTGAAAGAAATACTTTTGAATGTATAAAAGAAAGTAAGATTTGTAGTGAAGGAATGCTAAGAACATGATATTTTTAATAACTTCACAAGTTGCTGGTATGACATATTGTGATTGGAACATTACTTTCACTTTAATTTATCATTTGACATCACTTTTATTATGCATTAGTCACTACAAAACATGTCAATAATTGTAAAAAATTATATCATAGACTTATTGTTTGTAGCCCAAAAACAATAAATAAGAAAAGAAGTTATAGTTGTGATTTTATGCAAGCTAATCTGAATTATTAGTAGTAGAATTACCTTGTCCTCTCCAAACTTAGTCCAGAACCGAGCCACAGCTCTCTCATGAGGATCATCTGGAAGCAAGGGGTTCTGTGGCCACTTCTCTTCAAGGTATTCGAGAATGACAGTAGATTCCGGGATGGGTTTCCCACCATGAAGAAGCACAGGAACCTTCTTATGCACTGGGTTGTACTTCAAAAGCAATTCAGTCTTGTTAAATATATCCTCTTCTAAATATTCATATTTGATACCCTTGAGTTTCAGAGCCCATATAACTCTGTAAACATAAGGACTAGGCCAAAATCCTATTAGCTTTACTTCTTCCATTCTTACTCAGATTTTCTTTCTTCCTGCCCGAGTGAGTTCATATATAACTAGTCAAATTGATTCCCTGGCTTTATCTACAAGCTTATGGTTGGTCAATTAGAATAAGTATTTGTTTATTCATCAAATTAAAAAATAAAAAATTTAGAAGATGTCATTTTTATTGATCTATTATTGACAAAAAGTCAGGTTCACAACTGTACAAATCATTCTTTATTTTGCAAAAAATGAAATTACGTTTTACTAGATAAATTAGGTTGGATGCCTTGAAAACAATGATAAAAGCGAGTTTACTTTGAATGGTGTTGTTGGAAAAATAGTACAGAGTGAATAAAAAATTGATATTTTTATGTTCACTTGAAGATGCTATTAAAAGTGGTAAAAATTCTGAGTCCTATATAGGAAAGGAAATAGATAATATATGAGTTTATATGCTCATGAGTTGGATATTGGATTGGGGTTTTGGCATATATAGACTGAGTCTACTTGTCCAAATAATAATATTTATTATTTATTATTTACTAAAAACAGCGTACCTGTTTAGTAATGTATAATTTTGCATAGTCCCTCATTCATAGAAACTACGTTTTTAAGAAAAAACTCTCAAGTGAGAATTTTTTTTGTGCATTCATTCTGTGTCAAAGAGAGAGAAAGTGACATTGAGTAGTTCGGAAAGCACAACCTTGTGTGCTTCGTTTTCATGCTGTAGATCATTTTATCATGGGAGGCAGACGTCCGTGAGTCTCAAAGTACCACAGTAATTGTATGAGGGGCGAAATCTGCTTTAAGGAGATTGTGTCAAACACAATACTTGATCTGAATTGTTCATCCTTCACGTATTTGGTCTGTGAGTTTTTAATTATTTGCAGATTTTTCTTTATATATATATTCAGTATTTGTTTGTTGCTATTGCCTTGTACATCTATTTGTGTTATTGTTTTTTCTTAGATCTGTATTTTGTTTCTTCTGCTTTATCACAAAAATAAATTGTTGAAATATACCCGTCTTAAAGCAGATTTTTCAAAATATATTTTAATTTCTTTTTGTGATTTAACGGTTAAAGGAATTTGTATGTGTTGTAAAATGCTAAATCGGTAATAGTAGATACACTGCACGAAACTTGAAAACTGGTTTTGTGTTTATCGTGAAATTTGATCTTTCGATATCGCCAGTTACGTGCTGGACTGAAATTGTTGTATAATTAGTTGATTTTGTTTTCTTCCGTTTTATATTATTATATTAGGATATTTGCCTCTTGTATATTTGTTTGACTAGTTGTGGTCTATACTTTGCTAATCTGTGCTAATGGTTTTGCATGGTTTGGGTTTGTTTTTAGGTGCAGGTTTCCTTTTCTTAGACTTTTGTTTGTGGTTCTCTCATACTGTGTAGTCTTCTTTCACTGATTAAATATCTTTGGCTTATAATATTTTATATGTTAGTAAGCTTTTTTGTGTTTTTCCTTGGCTGGGAATTTTTTGTTTTATTGTTTTGTTCAGTTTATGTGTACTGTGTTGTTAATTTTCTGCAATTTGGTGATGAAGTCAATGTAAATGTTTTATTTGCATGTCTAGGTAAGTGGTGATTGGTCATTGTAGTACATACACGACAGTATATGGAAAGGCAATGAATAATTGCTTTTATTTGTGAACTTGTGCTATCAATTGCCTAGTAAACTGAGATTTTGATAATATTGATAGAATGGTAATTTAATCTTGCAATGTTTTTTACATTGCTTGTTTTCATCACGTGGGACCCTGCAATCATGCCAATTTCAGGTGTGACCTGTGATATATGTATTGCTCGTGAGGTTTTGACCTATGACTTCAGTGCAAGATTGTAATGGCAGTAAGTTTATGGTATTTAATCTATGAGTAATAGATAAATGTAGAGACAATGGTGTGGCTGCCATTTTTCGTTTTTGGTTATACTTTTCTATTTCATCAAGTGATCCTCTAATTGATAATTAAAATAGCAGTATAAGAGCTATTTGTGATAACTAGTAAGTTTCTCGTACGATACACGGATACTGTTGTAATGTTTTATGTAAATTTGTTTTTGAAAAATATTAGACATATATTATAGCATATTTATTATAAAACTTTGTTAGTAATGAGTTCATCATAAAAAGTAATAATTATAAATTGCTCACATATATCTATTATAATTATTTTGTTCATGTAATGAGCAATAATTAAAACAACTTGGAGTAATATTGTATAATAAAAGTTGATAAAAGCATATTAATTCATTCTATATTATTGATTTTTATTATATGATGTAATAAAAAGCTTCATTACGAAATCTTTTTTTTTCCTTCAATCTTTGTTATTAAGGTATGGTGATGCTTGTTATCATCATTAACGTTTGAAGTTTAGTCCGTCCATATTTGTTCAATTTTTGAGCTTTCATCATTTTGTTCCTTTTGTTGCATCATTTGTGTTAATCACTTATGAATTGGCATCGAGAAATTCTTAATTGGATCTTACAAAGTTTGGACTTTATCGCTAAGATTTTTCATAGTATTTGCATTTATATTAAATTTCAATGATGTTACAGTTTTTTGTAAATATTTTTATTTTCGTTAATTTTGGAATTGTGCAGCAAAAAGAATCAATATAGCATATTAAATTGTGTATATTTTTTCTTCCTTACCTTTTTATCATTTGAAGGTGCATCAAAAATCTTAGCAACTATGTAATTTTCAAAATCATCCTTTAGATTGAATTCATTCAAATGAAGTAGAGAAATTCATTTTTTTCCTAATTTTTTTTTTCAAATCACGTGGAATTCGTTCTCCAATATCAATATTTTTACAATAATTTAAATAAGTTATACCTCAGTTCATTTTTCAGCAAAATATCTTGTAGATTCAATTAGGATTTTCTCGGTATCTTAATCAAATATCACAAAATTTGTTTTGATAGTTGCATCAAAAACTTCAATTTGAATCATGTATCTGAAGTAGTTTGCAATTGTATATATATAGTAGTTATAGTGAGATAAATATATTATAAATATTTGGAGAGTATGTAGTTAATGTGAGTGCCTCTAACTTTGGGATATAAAGATTTATTTTTGTTTCACATTTTGCATACCAAAATGATTTTGCTTGTGGTTTGACATTCCTTTCACAAAGTACGCATAAAATATAATATCAACCTATTGTTGTATCAATATTACTTATTATTGCAATATCCTAGTAGTTCACATCTTGCAATGAATATTGAAATTAATATGTATTATTTTTTTTAATGTAAATAATATGATGTATGATTTTTTTTTTTAGTAAATGATGAGTATAAATTGAAATGATTAACAAACCTATTTCGTAGGATCTCATTCAATACATTTTATCTTTACTATTGTCTTCATAATATTTAAAGATAAATCCTCTTATGGCATTTTGTGAGATAGCATATGATATTTATTAGATTTTTTTGTTATTATAGATTTTAGAAATATGCACTTGTCAATTATTTCAGCAACCTCAGGGATCTTAAGATTTATATATATTTTTGTTGCACTGGTCGATGACAGAGAATTTGTCTGCATAAATTGCGTAGAACATTATTAATAGACAAAAGCATATTGAATTGAAATTAGGGAAAAATGAAGACATAATTTCATGATGATGAGATTTTCTAGAAGTATCACCTATACGTGAGGGAGGAAGAAGAGAGTTTGTAAGAGGGTGAGAGTTTTTGCTTTGATTTACACGTGGGAATGGTCAAACTTGGGTCATAATATGTAAGGTAAGAACTGGCTTGAGTTTTTCATAAGGTTTGGTCTACTTTTAAAAGGTAGTTTATTTTATAGAGAATTAATTTTGGTTTAATGGGTCTAATTGTCAAGAACAACCCATATTTTATATAATAGTAAAAAGAAGTTACTATGATCTATTGGGTAACAGTAAAAAAAACTTAATAAAAAGAGGTAAAAAAATGTTAAATTTATATAATAATAAAAATAAGTTACTATGATCTATTGGGTAATGGTTAAAAAAACTTAATGAAAAAAGGTAAAAAATGTTAAATGCATATTAGAATGCCACGTGGCAGGACAGTAAAAAGAAGTTACTATAATCTATTAGGTAACAGTAAAAAAAAACTTAATAAAAAGAGGTAAAAAATGCTAAATTTATATAATAGTAAAAATAAATTACTATGATCTATTGGGTAATGGTTAAAAAAACTTAATGAAAAAGGTAAAAAATGTTAAATGCAATATTAGAGTGCCACGTAGCAGGACCTCATGCACTCTCACATGAGGTCTCTGCTATATATATATATTGATTTCAAAAGTGAGAATATAAGTCTAATATTTGATAGCGTCAAACTTGAAAAAGAGTGAGATGAATTGCACATTTATGGGCTATAATTATGGGGCATCACTTTTAGTTATAGTGTGTAATGATCACTTTTAGGCCAAAGATATTAATTATGTATTGATATGAATAATACATAATTTTTGTGTATAGCCGTTTAATTTGTTTTGAGTATGTATAGCCTTAGTTAAACATACTTGAGTTGTCAAAAATTTGGAATGCACAAGAGTCTGTTATGAGTACTTATTAAGTAAGTAAGGATGAGGCATTAGAGATATTCATTCATTATAAGAATGTAGTTGAGAAATAATTCAATGAATGCAATAAGTTCTTGATTACCATAGAACTTGTGGAGGGAAGCTGTTATTTCCAATTTATTTTTTCATTGAAATACCTTAAAAGAAAACCACTAAGACACTTTGTGAATTACGGAAAGAGTGATTGTCTTTTTATAAATTCTTAAAATGTGGGGGTGTTTGATGAAAGTGGTGGATCTTATTCCTAAAGGATAAAGAACTATTGATTATGTTTTCATTGGTTATGGTCATAATAGTAGTGCATAGTGCTTTCTAATTTATGAATCTATTATTTTTAAATGCATGAAAATTAATTAGAATATATTTCAAGTGTTAACCTTTTTTAAAGAAAGTTTGAGTCTACGTTTAGTATTTCTCATGATCAAGAGTTGATGGAAGAGAGGTTGAGCCTAAGCGTAGTAAAAGGACAAACATCATGGTTGTTTGGTCCAAATTTTTCTAATTTTTATATTAGAAGATGAACTTAAAGCTTCAAAGAAGCAAAATCCTAAAGTGCCTTCTTGGAAAAGAGATTGTCAATAGTGCAATAAATCCATCTTAGAAATCTATGCATAGTAGTTGGTAGATCTACCACTTGTGAATTTGAGAGTTGATGGAATTATTGACTATTACAATGCGAGACTTATTATAGAAGACTACAAATAAAAGGAAGATGTGAGTTTTCTTGATACACAATAAACCAAAGGGGTTTTTGGTTCTTGTACAAGGAAACAAAGTGCTTAAACTTGTTAAATCATTGTATAGATTGAAGCAAGTTTCAATCCAATGACATTAGAAATTTGACGATGAGATGGTGTCAAATGAGTTTAGATTTAATGCGACTAGTATGTGATGTGAAATATATCACAAAAGGCCATGTCGTTGTGGGATATGCTCGTATAAGTGTTGTAGATGGGATACAAGAAATGAAAATTTCTAATACATCTAATGGACTTGTCTTGTTTCAATCACATGAGAATTGTGACGACAATCTAATGAGAACACCTTATGCAAAGAGCATATGTATTTTTTGGGAAGTCAATAAATCTAAACAAACATGCATTGTTGGATACTTATACCTCCTATTTGTATATATTGGTAGGGCACAGAGTTATTGTAGGTCTCAACATATTTGTTGGAGACAATACCATGAGGCAGTTGCTCTCAAATGGAAGTATTTCCAGATTATAAAACGGATCTGTAATCAGTTGTTTGAGTGGAGAACAAGTAAACTGTTTATCGAGGGGAATGGGGTTAAAGCCTATAACCTAAAGTTTCTATGACAGTAACCCCATCTAGTTGATTGGAGATCCCAAGATCTAGGTTTTCAAAGGGACAACAAAATTATTGAGACTATTTTTATCATTATGAAGATTACATCTCCCTCCCATTCCTATGATGAAATAGTGATGCCTGTAAGCGATGTTCAGGGTAAACTTTGCTTTTAATGATTCTTATATCTTAGCAGGATGCTCTTAATAAGAATCACCTATATGAGTGTGAAGTGGGCCGCTTCCATGAGAGTTTTAAGGCTGAATTCTCTAAAGCACTTCATGAATTTACTAGGATATGTTTAGGGCCAAAATGAACACAACTATAAGAACGAAATATGTTCGAACAGGAGCTATGTGAATTCTATTGTCTTGGTATACACAAACGGCTGAACAGTTCAAGACATCATGTTCACTGGTTAGCTAGTATATCCGATAGTCTTTCACAAAGGAAAGTTCAAAGCCACAAGCTACTTCTCCCGATACAGTAATTTTTCTTCTACTCTCTCTGTGCCTGCATCATCATTTGTATTGTGTTTATCAATTTCTATTCATGTGGGGGATTATTGAAAAAATAGCACGGAGTAAATAAGGAGTAAATAAGAAATTAATGTTTTTATGTTCACTTGAAGATGCTATTAAAAATGGTAAAAATCTTGAGTCTCACAAAGGAAAGAAAATAGATAATATATGAATTTATATGCTCATGAGTTGGACATTGGGTTGGACTTTTGGCATATGTGGACTGGGCCTACTTATCCAAATAATAATATTTTATTTATTTAAGTTTTGAGTTAGTTAGTTTGTGCGCAGCAGTTATTACTGAAACAGAGTACTTGTTCAATAACGTATAATTTTGCATAGTTCCTTATTCATAGAAACTACATTTTTAAGAAAAACCTCTCAAGTGAGAATTTTGTTTGTGCATTCATTCTGTGTCAAAGAGAGAAAGAGACATTGAGTCATTCGCAGAGCACGACCTTGTATGCTTCGTTTTCGTGCTGTAAATCATTTTATTCTGGGAGGCAGATGTCCGTGAGTCTCAAAGCACCACAGTAATTGTGTGAGAGGCAAAATCTGCTTTAAGGAGATTGTGTCAAACACAAAATTTGATCTGAATTATTCATCCTTCATGTTTTTGGTCTGTGAGTTTTTAATTATTTGCAGATTTTTCTTTATATATATATATATATATATATATATATTCAGTATTTGTTTGTTGCTGTTACTTTATACATCTATTTGTGTTATTACTTTTTCTTATATCTGTGTTTTATTCCTTTTGCTTTATCACAAAAATAAATTGCTGAAATATATCCAACAGGTGGATCAAGATTCTGTAATGTAAAATGAATGATGCTAGGATAGAGAATTTTATTAGATTAGTGACATATTAATTTGTAACACCTATATAATAAAATTTGTAATATTTCTACCATCGTTTAAAAATTAATTCAAAAGGTTTTTAAACTGATATTTTACCGATTGCAAAAAATAATCTAATATTTTTATATTGTTGAAGTGGCACCAACGTGATTCAATGCTACATCAATCTATAGTCTACTACCACAAATTTTATTTATATAAGATTTACAAAATGATGTAACAATAAAAGTGATTAGTAGATATCAACAGCATAATAAATGAGTTTCTGAATTACCTTTTTTGATTGATAACACATTATTTTATAATATTTTTATAGTAAAGTTAATAAAAACTTAGCATTTTCACATCATGATCCACTGAAGGAGTAAAATTTGTAGCAATAGTACCCATAGACTCAGTCATATACTATGGATGGCCAGCTATTCTAATTTTTTTAATATGGCGCGCAGTGTGTTATCCACTCAAGGATTTCAAACACTGACGACAAAGCCTAGGAAAAATAAAACATAAATTATTCTAACTTCTATATACCACAATACATTCATATCATATTATTATAAAAATCAAAGTTTTAGGTTAATATAACAGGTTAGGTAAGGGCGGCTAACTGTTAGTGCCAGACTAAATTTCTAAACACATATAAGGTTTTAATTTAAAATTGAGGGTACTACTATCCCAGAAAATATGTTCAAATTTAAATAGTGGGTTGGACCGTTAGGTGCTTCCTGAAACCTTCTCCGCCAGATGATTTTGTAATTTTTATTTTATTTATTTATTTTTGAGAATCAAGATGGTTGCTGCACTGTTATAAAAGAATTTATCATTCCTCATAAAATAATTCTTTTGAGGCATTTCACCCTAAATAATTCTTTAGCAAGTAACAGACTAACAGTTGTTTTTCTTCAGTTTCAATATATTATAAAAGATTGAATTACAATTTACATCTTTAAAATTTAGGAAAATTTTGATTTTATTCCCTAAAATCTACAACTTATATCTCCATGAACCCTTCAAGGCCCAAGCAAAGCACCTCATATCACTGAGTGATCCTTACAAGCTTTACCAAGTTCATACTTGTAACGGGCCAGCACGCCCTAAAAGATCAACTATAGTTGCATGATGTTGTCCTCTTGGCTGAATTCCGTAATCTTTGGTCGTAGATGAGAAATATGCCCAACCCTCATCAAGCAAACCTCCATGGCTGCAAGCAGAAAGAACTGAAAGGAAAGTAACATAATTTGGTTCGAAACCTTCAGTTTTCATCCTATGAAAAGATTTCAAAACCCCTACAACTTTTCCATGCTGACCATAGCCAGAGATTAAAGCAGTCCGCATAACAACATTCCTATTTAAAGACTTGTCAAATACCCAATGCCCTTCAGATAGACTACTGCATTTAAAGTCCACGTCCATAGGGCACTATTGACTACCACATTTTCCCTAATTTGACACTTGATCATGACACCATCGGCCTGTTTCCCATGCTCGAGTGTTGCTAAAGTGGCACAAGCTCTGTACGTGCAAAGGCATACTGGTCTGGTGTAAAACCAGTCTGTCTCATCTTGTAATAAAGATTTAACCCCACTTCTTCAAGCCCCTTTTGCACATACCCTGCAATCATTGCTTTCCATGAAACCAAGCTTTTCTCTTGCAAATTATCGAATAGAACGTGAGCAGTTCCTAGATCCCCTGATTTCACATACAATATCAACAATCTAGTCTTCAAATACTCATTGGGATCATATCCAACAACAACCATTAGTGCATGGATTCTTCTCCCCTTCTTATAATCTTTTCTAAATATGCATTCCTGCAATAGAAGAGCATAGGTTCTTGGTTCCACTCATACTACCGTATTGCACAACAGCCCCTCAGCTTCCCTCAATCTTCCCAAAATACAAAGACCCTTTAATGTTTTATCCAATTGGAGCTAGCTCTTGTAAGGCTCAACCTGAAAGCTGGTGATAATCACATTCCATCAATTGAACCAGTACATTGCCAAAATCTACTCTTTCCCAATTCTAAAAATAATATATGCAATTACGCATGTCAATTCCATCAAACCTTGAGCTTTACAAAAATCACATTACATACGTAAGTATGTATATAGTAATGAAAAATTCCATTCAAATTGCCAAATATTCAAATTACCAAATTCACTATTCAACCTAAGGATCTCACATTTGGCACAGAAAATAATACTAACCACCAAATAAATGCAGCATTTTATCAACAACCTGCATGAATTCAAGCTCAAATTCAATTATAATACATACATATATAAAAATGTATGTAAGAATGGAAAAATTCTATTCAGACAGTCAAATATTCATACTACCTAATTCACCACTGAATCTAAAGATCTCATCTTTGGCACAAAAACAATACTGCCCACCAACCCAAAAAAAATTATCAACAACCCGCAAAATTCAATAATAAAGCATACATAAATATGCATATAAAAGCAGCATAATTCCAATCAACACTACTGCACCTAAGACATCTCATATTTGGCATAATAACAACACTGTCCACCGTAAAAGCAACAATCTTAAAAACAACTCACGTAAACGCAAGCTCAAGATTAATTACAATACATAAAATTTAAAAGGGAACATTTCCATACAAATGGTTAAACTACCCAATTCATGTTTGACAGTTGACACTAAAACAACACCAACCACATAAAACGCGCTAAAAAAAAAAAAAAAAAACCATCCACCAAAATGAGCTAAAATTTTATCCACAACCTACATAAATTTCAAGCATGTATATAACATACATAAAGAAAGTAACTAAAACTAGTGAAGGTTCACAAACCTGCCATTGCTGCTCTCAGATTCAATTCTGCAAAGAAGGGTGGTGGTTTTTCAGTCGAACATGGGGCCAACGATCACATGAATCTCTCCGGGAGATGCAGGAGGAGTCAGCAGCTCCACGTGCACACCACAACTTTGGACTGAATGAATGGAACAAGTAGGAGAAAATGTTGTGGGTTTTAGGGGAAGGAAAATTGTGTGGTTGCATGGAAAGGATTTGGGGAAGGGGGGACATGGGGTTCGAACTATAGACATTAGACATTATTACGGATGCCATTACTACCAGGTTATCACTTAAACCCATATTCTACTACATAATGGTATGTTTTCAAGTTTCAACAATAATTTTGCTAATCAGCAAATGCAAAATCTGATTGTTAGGAATCCACCACATCATCTTTACCCATGTCTATGCATAACAAAATAATTAGCAATCCATTACATAACCTTATCAGTGGTTTATAGATTTTGATAGATGTGTTTTACACCTTCTTTTTTGTGGTAAATATACAATTTTACCCCTTTGATGCCAAGTTTCCTTTACATTTATAACTTCTCTAATTAGTAATTACTCTATGGCGACAGTAATCAAGATAAAATGACTTGAGTTTATACAAAGTTTCAATTATCTGGGTTTATGCCTCAAGCTAGGCAGTAAGAACAATAATCTTACAGTTTGGGATCCATTTAATCCTAGGGAAAAGTAATTGCACACCTCTATGTCTTTTTTGTTACTATTTCAACTCTGAAGCTTTAGGTTGGTTCTAATTTAGCTCAATTAAAGTCTCTTATTAAAATTGAAGTGAAGAAGATTCTCATATTTGATCTGACAACGTACTAGGAAAAGTACAAATAATGTTACCTACACCTATCAAAAAAAAAACAAATAATGTTAACTATTCTGCTATGTGCTATCAAGGCTTTCTTGATTTGAAGCTAGAATAGAGATACAAGACAACATACAAAATATAAAAGTGAAAAAAGAAGTTTTTGTCATTTGACTTCATCATTGAATATGTTACACAAACTGTATGAAACTTCCACAACAACAACAACAGCAAAAAAAAAAAAAAAAGTAACAAGAAGAAGAAACCTCATCATCCTCAGTTTGCAAAATGCCCAAAATGTCTGAAAACTTGGGCCTTTGGAGAGGGCTCTGACCCTGTGCTATCTGTTTCTTTCTTTGTGTGTTTATACAATGTCATTATTTTTCTTTCACTCTAAGGCAAGCCATTGTGCTCTTCTTTTGCTAGGTTTCCTCTATCCAGAGTTGGCCAATATCTTCTGTTATTCTCATGGTATCCAAGGATGCACCAGAGAGCCCTCTCCTAGTGAACCCAACTGCATAGAGCCCACTATTTCCTTGCCACCCATTTGGAAACGGTGCCTTTGGAAAACTATTCTTGGAGAAGAATTCACCTTCCTGCATATAAACCAATACAACATTAGCCTGTTTGTGCAGACAAAAATATCAATTACAAAACAATCATAGAAGGAAGCTTCTAAGAGTTAATAGGACAAATTCAAAACTGGCATAAATGCCTAACCATAAGCTCAGAATCTAACATTTTTTCAGCATGTAAATCAACTTAAAAACTTCCTTATTCCTTTGTTAAAAAACCAACCATCAAAACCGCTCTTCAAACACCCAAAAAATAAGATAGACACAGGAATTAGAAACCTTCTCACCTGAAGCCCAGAAGGGACATTGTGGTGGTATCCAGTAGCAAGTAGCCATTTTCCCCCAACTGAATCAATATCAAGCTTTTCGCCATTTACAAGCTCAACTTGGTCACTTAAGAACTTCTTGATATCAAGAACCACCTTAATGGCACCAGATTTGATTTTGTCCAATGCACAAATTTCCAACACAGGAGTCTTCCCCTTAGTGTTCTTGAGCTGCATTGGCCCAACTGCCAGCCTGCTCAACCCGTATTTCTCAATGTTTCCAAACGCTAACCATGATAGAAACAAGAGGAGCTTGTCAAATGTCAACTAGCCAAAGGGGTAGCGCCATTTCATCATTGGAACCGCCAATTCAAATGTAGCTTTTCTACAAAATTCTCTTGGCAAGACATGCAGTAGCAAAACAGAATAAATGCCATTAGAATATTGATTAAATGATTAAATTTACTATTTTATAACAACTTAAGCTTTTCGGACTATTAGAACAAGCAGTCCTAAGTCCGAACCCTATCTTAAGCTAGCACTACATGGAATTAATTAATAGTACTCACCGAGCTACAAGCCCGCCAAGGATGGAAAGGCACTGTAGTTGCAAAGATTAAGGGAAACTTCCATGCCTAAATTACCACACTGCACAACTAGTACTTGCACTCACAAAGTATGCAAGTGTGTATATGAATCTAATAAAAAAGCTAACAAAATAGCCTAATACAACAAAAATCCAAAATCATATTTTGTTAATAAATTCCAACTAACCTAATGCAACAACAACCAAGCCTTGTTACCAAATTATTTTGCGTCAACAATCATGGATCCATTAAAATAGAGTGACTAAATTTTACGCGGCTACCTACCGCAACCCTCTTCCTTTTTCCGGGCTTGGGACCGGCTGTGAACAAAACATATGGCACTAAGCACCAACACAGGCGGAGTTAAATTTTTCTAACCTAATACGCATTGAAATTTTAAAATCCTTCAAAACTTATTCTACCAAATACCATTAAGATAGCATTAGCTATGATGTTGACATTGCAGTCTTTATGGGCATTGTCATTTTAAATCAATAGGTTAAACCAATAGGGTTCTGCAGTACAATATCTTACCTCAAATAAACTGTATATAGAATGAAATCATTCGCATTTCAAAAATATTAAGTTCTAACTTCCAACCACATGGTCCATTGTAAAATGAAAGAAATTCAGAGACAGATAGAAGAAGAGCCACTAGTAACAAGCTGTGCCACAGGTGATTATTTAAAGAATAGTCCAAACTAGAATAACAACAAAAAAATAACAGATATTGACAGCATCACCAACCATAGGAGTTTAAATTCAGCATACGACACTACCTCTACCATATAGAAATTATTAGAAACACATTAACAAGCAATTATAGAAACATATAGCAAACTATCAATTGAGAAGGAAAAAGATAGAGAGAAAGGGGGAAGAACAAAAGAATGGGAAGATTTTATATTAAACAATTATATGGTAAACCAGAATTTTAAAAAAAAAAAAATTTAAAAATTAAAAAAAAAAAAAAAAAAACAAGAACAAAAACAAAAACAATTATGTTACCAAAATCTGTTGATAAGTAATTCTATTACTGACCAAAACTAGTCATTTACATGAAGGCTAAACCTCAAAACAGAATCCAGCATGCAAATACAAATATCCTACCAAAACTTTTTGATAAGTGATAACTAATAGTAATACTGACCAAAACTAGACATTTACATCAAGTATAAACCTTAACACAGAATCAGTAAGCGAATAAAAATACCCTACCAAAATTTTTTGACAACTGTACTAATACCGACCAAAACTAGACATTTACACAAAGTCTAAACCTTCAAACTCACTCCAATAAGTGGTATAAGTGGCATACTGTTGAAAAGCCTGCTAAAATTTCCCTAATCCAAGTTGATCAGCATCATAACCAAAACCCAGCACTGAATCTGTGTTGCCAACAGGATTGTTTAATAGAGCCATAATTTCATACATAAAATTTTCATTTTCTGAACAGTCCAGCAAGTTCTCCTGTCCATTATCCCCAAAATAGTTTGTAGAGTCATCCTTAGCTTCTGTGACAGGATAATACAGAGTACCCTCATCAGCACAAAACTCGGACACACCAGTAGACTCACCCTCAGCCTCTGTCCCCACCAAACATGGCATGTTGGCTTCAGTGACAGGATAATACAGTGCATCCTCATCAGCACAAAACTCAGAAGGGTTTGCCGCAGTTGTGGATTCAGATCCCACAGGACTTCCCATTGAATAAGGGACCAATTCAGAGGAAGTCCAGCAGCAATCCTTCACAGATTCCATTGGGGATGTGTGACTTGATATTTCTGGAAAGTTAAGTCGAGCAGACGAACCATACATTGTTGAAGCAGCTTTGTCATACGCGGACGCAGCATCAACGGCAGTCTCAAAAGTCCCTAGCCAGAGTTTTTTTCCACCATTTGGCTCACGAATCTCTGCCACCCACTTACCCCATGTCCTCTGCCTAACCCCTCTGTAATGGCACAGTGAGTTTTCGGGTCCTCCTTTTCCTTTCACACAACACCCTTTCTTTGACCCTTTGGCTTGAACTTTAGGAGCCCCACAAGACGCAAACTGGGCAGTATTTTTTTCTTTCCACTTCGCCAGTGCCTCAGCCACAGAGTCTCTACTATTCTTCCTTTTCCTCTTCTTCTGATCAGGATTGTCCATGACCATGTGAATCCTTTCCAGACAATTCCAATAATGCACCCGCTCAACAAAAATTCCAGAAACACCAAGACTGAAGTAACAACGTGGAATTTCCCAAATCACAAACCGTCTTGCAATAAATCAAATCCCACAACAATCAAAAACCCCAAACGGAAAAGGAAACTGAATTTCCTAATCTGAAAGTGAAACCTTTACAGACAATTCCAATAATGCACCTGCTCAACAAAAATTCCAGAAACACCAAAATTGATTGAAGTAACAACGTGGAATTTTCCAAATCACAAACCCCCTTGCAATAAACCCCACAACAATCAAAAACAAAAACGCCAAACGGAAAAGGAAACTGAATTTCCTAATCTGAAAAAACACAAACACTTTTACATCAAACCCCAGAAAATTCAAACCCTAAAAAAATAATCAAGAAAAAGCCAAACAGAATATTTCCCCCACAATCAATGAAAAACCCAATATGAAACCCTAATATTCAAGTAGCAATACTGAATTTTGCAAAAGAATCAAAACAGAAAAAAATCACAAACCCCAGGATAAAAAAATCAAACAATAAAGAAAACCCAAAACGGAAAAGAAGAGTATAGTCTAGACATTGCTTTAAGAAAGAAGGTACCTCTGAGTCTGAGTCAGAGTCAGAGTCAGTGGAAGAAGACAACAAAACCTCTAGTGTGTTGTAAATTGCAGTGTTTGTTTCTGACCAAAACGAGTCGTTTCGGTTTCTCCTTGATGGGGGCGTGTTTGTGTTTGAGAGACAGAGAGAGAGAGAGACAGCTTTATTTGGTCCCAAGTTCAGAGACAGAGAGCTTTTTGAAGAAAGAGAAAAAGAGCCGTTATGAATCTAAGGTATTTATAGGGTTCCCGCTTGCTTTTTTTTTTTTTTTTTTTTTAAGGCTGAATATTTCTTTTATTTATTTAACATATTTCTTATGTGATATTTTGTACCTCATCAAAAAAAATACTACTATTTTTTTAAAAAAAATTCTTGAAACTGATTTGAGTCAAAGTAACATTTTAATTTTCTTGAACTTGAGTAATAAAGTTTTTTTTTACGTAAATCACCTTAAAAATTATTAAATTAATTGTCATTTGTTTCCTAAAAAAATAAAAATAAAAATAAAATAAAACTTAATAATGAATTATTCAAATGGCAAAAATCATTTCATAAAAAAAATTTCAAATATCATACTATACAGCTTGTGATACATTTGCTGATATATGATAAATGACAAAATCATCCCATCTTTGTTGGCCTTGAACAGTCTTGATATTACAGATTCAAACGTAAATATATCATTATGTATACATCCTTTCCTAGACTTTTTGAACATTTTCATTCTTGCACAGAGCACACGTATAAGGCAATTGTACCCCAATGTTGTTGGATTAAGTGTGAGTTTGAGAATTGTTGAAATTTTTTTTTTTGTTTTTGTCTCAACTTTTTTTTTTTTTTGGGTATATAATCTAACTTTTAGCTTTCTTGAAATAAACTAACTTTTCAAAAAATTAGATTTTGTTTTTTTTTCTAACATATTTAACATAAAAATTACTAAAAACTATATCTTTTGAGAAACATTATGCAAATAACATACTGAAAATAAATAATTCTCAAATAAATTCCCTGACATCTAATTTAAAACATCATCAGGGACAGGATCTTAGTTGGCCTTCTTGGCAGAGCCCATCTATCAATATCATGTATACACATTATAAGGGCTTGCAACCCCTTGATGCAATCTCATTAACCAATCCATATGCTGAAGTCAAACATCCTTCTTGTAAAGTCCACGGTCAATATGTTAAACCTAAAAGACATCGAGGACACATACCAATCAATTAAGGTATTGACAAAAACAACATTTGGAGCTGGCCCTTGCTTCATCAACTTGCCTCATTAGAAGTCCATAATGAGGGGAGGAACCCCAAACAAGCATCCGATCAACCAACTCTATTGCCTCATGCATCCGATTGAGCTTGCAAAGGCCACAAATAACATCATTAGAGGTCTGAACATCAGGTGATCAACCCATAAGAAAATTTTCGTCCAAAAGTTTCAATGCCTTCATTCACTCTATGATTCTTAGAAAGTGCACATATTAGACTCTGTTATACTACCGAATTCAGCACACGCTAACTTCTTGTCATGTCTCTAATTAGAGAGGACGCATAATCCACCACATTAACTAGACAAAGTACTTATATCACCTCACCACATCAAATGTGTAAACTGTGGGAGAAACACCCTTACTCAACATGTCATAGAAAACATTTGGTGCAACTTTGGAATAATTTTCAGCCACAACATATCCAATACAACATTATAAGATCAAAAACTTGGTTAACAAGAATAAACACCCCTCATATCCAAAAGCAACCTAGTTGCTTGCTTGGGAGAACTGGTTGTCCCATAATACATAATTAAAAGGAAAAGGGCCTCTCTAAAGACAATCCTTTCTTCTTTCATCTGCATCAACAACCTATCTATGTATTTGATACGCCCACATCATGGAGATATTCAAATGGGCAGGTGCCCATATTGTCATTCATTTGACGTATACTACGCATTGATAGATAGCCCTGCTTAGCCAGGGTGTTATTAAGCGACTTCCTAAGCTCTTTGAGATGGAAAGATTTAAGCAACCTTTCCCACTCATTCTCAAACTCTGATCGATTGCTATCATTCAAGACTGTATCATTGAAAGATTTACTAATTTGCTCCACTTAAGTAAATACCAAAACAATATGTTTTAAATAAAGATTGTAGCTTTTTGGTCACTTCAATAAAAAATAAAAAATTGGTCTTTTCAACATTACTCGTAATGGATAACTCAGAATTTTCACATAGGAACCCAATAGTCACAGATTTGGAGTAGTTATAAAGCAAAATGGCCGTGATCCTTCTATAGAATTGATTTGTTCTACGTTGAAATGAATTGTTTTTAATCATTTGAGCTGAAATGACATCTAGTATCTAGAGAGAAAAGAGGGGGAAAACTAAGGACAAAGCTAACCACAGTGAAAGTTCAGGTCATGCAGACCATCCAATGGATGCTAACTATATTGAAGAAATCTAGAAATTTGGACCGTCAGCCAGAGAGCTCCAAATTAAATACAAGTACCCGGTAATTGGGTCGGGTTATTTTCGTGGTTCTTGGGGGTTAGGAATTGCATGATGAAATCCATCAAATCCAAAAGAATGTATTGTGTTGAACTTGTCATGCAGTAAATCTCAACTCAAACTCACAAGACAATCTTGAGATTTAGTAGAAATGTGTTTCCAATATAATTGAATGAGTTGATCTACAATTGATTCTGTAGTTAAATAGGAATGACATAATTTTTTGAAAAGCCATATTTGTTTGAAATATTTTCAAGAATATTTTAAAATTCTTGAAACTGATTTTAGTTAAAGTAACATTTTAAATTTCTTGAACTTGACTAATAATTTTTTTTTAAAAGTAAATTACCTTAGTAATTATTAAATTACTTGTCATTTGTTTCATAAAAAATAAAACAAAATAAAATAAAACTTGATAATGAATTATTCATATGGCAAAAATCATTTCATAAAAAAGTTGGCAAAAATCATAGGAGTACCATACAACTTGTGACACATTTGCTGATATAAAATAAATGGCAAAATCATTCCATCTTTGTCGGCCTTGAACAGTCTTGATATTACAGATTCAAACGTAAATATATCATTATGTATACATCATTTCCTAGAATTTTCACCGATCATTTCCAAGGCTTCTTGAACCTTTTCATTCTTGCACAGAGCACACATATAAGGCAATTGTACCCCAATGTAGTTAGACTAAGTGTGAGTTTGAGAATTGTTCAAATATGCTCCACTTCAGTCTCAATGAAAAACAGATCTTCAAATTTGGAAGAATCTGAAGCAGATAAACACAGAAACGTGATCTCAGTAAAAAATTTCATTTGAAAAGCATTGACTGCCAGTGGAGATCATTTTCAGCCTAACAAATGGGAGGTAAATGGCAAAAAATTCAATAGAAGATTGAACCACAAAAATATATTATAACATTATGAGACAGGGAGTGTTCAACTTGTATCTCCAACTTGTATCTGTTAACAAATGAAATATTTCCAAAACTAGAAGTCAATCAATCTCTCTCTCCAAAAGCGGTAACTGTAGAAATCCCAGATACCTAAACTACACCAATCATCCTCTCAATAAAAGCTCTGAATCTTTGGAACTGTACAATTTGAAATACTAGAAAGAAATCTTATACCCAACACCCATCATTCCAAGCATGCCTTGGAATGAGTCCCCCATGCTCACTCCTACTTCCTGTAAATCGATACAAGGCCGCCTTGCTTCGGACTGTTCTCAAGGGACCTGATCTCAACTTCTGCAATAAATTCACGGTCCCCATTTTGATTATCCCTTGTAAGCAATTTAACTGCAACTTCAGTTTCATCTTCCATAATCCCACAGTAAACACCCCCAAATCCTCCTTCACCCAAAGTCCTCTTTGAACTGAACTTATCAGTTGCCTTCTCAAGCTCAGCAAGTGCAAATGTTTTAGCACAGAGAACACATGAGGGATACTGATGTTGAGCTTGCAATACTACTTGATAATACAGACCCTATGCCTGTGTTAAATGCAGAGGACTAATTATTTTGACTAAGAATAAAGTGTGTTGAAGCAGCTCATTAGGTAACACTCAAATTGATCAGCTTATTATTCTATTGTTCATGCAAGAGGAATCTTCCATGATTGGCCAGTGTGGTGATACATCAAAAGTTAATAACCCAGCTTTAAAAGACTGGCCAGCGTGGATAAAGAAGATCCAGTATCAGTTATAAAGGTATTGTGATTGATATAAAATGTTTATTTATTTCACTAAATTTTGTAACATGGTTCTCTTGCTAGCATTTGAATCGGCACAACTCAGACCTTACAGGATATTCATCATACATCAGCGGTGAATGTCCAGAACTATTTACTGATGTCATAAATTACTAGGGTTTTTTTTTTTTAAGGGTTAGAAACACTTACATAATATAGATGTTGTGACCCCGTCAGCTTGAACCCACACCCCTTGGGGAGGTATGAACTCCCCCAACTGGGTGGTGGTGATACATTACTAGGGTTTGAAAGAGCATTTTCTTATAATGCACAAATTATTTAAAAAGGTAAAATAAAATAAAACAAATGGGACTAGCTTTAACCTTTCACAGAATTGCCTCTTTGATAGCACAATTTCCATTTTTTTAGGGCCAGAAGAAAGAGACTCGTCATTTCTTCCCTTTTTGTCAATTACTGGGCAGTTTGCAAAGAAATGAATATTTTCAACATGGTATGTGTGAAAAAAAAAAAAAGATTAAAATTTTTTTTTAAGATTCAAAGCATGGTATGTGTGCTTTTCATGGGATCCATCAGTGGTGAAAGTCTCATGTAGGAAATTTTAAGCCCATAGAAAAAAAAAAAAGCCCATTAGTCTGTATTTTAATAAATCATGTGACTTTCAATGAAGTTGGATCAAAAGGATTTTATTAATTATATGTAAGATGAAGAGTAAGATTTCTTGAGTCACCAAATGCTTTTTTTTTTTTCCTGATAAATCAATAACTGGGGGATTGAAGAATTTGAACCCTAAACATCTCTGTTGGAAACACTAGATGGTGCTAGTTGAGCTACTAGGCTCTTGGTGAGTCACTAATTATAAATAGCACTTTTTTTGAATTGTTGCAGGTAACCTTTTCTTCTCCATTTTATGAAATTTCATATTTGAATATTTCTTG
The DNA here is from genome assembly GCF_040712315.1 of Castanea sativa. NCBI lineage: Eukaryota > Viridiplantae > Streptophyta > Magnoliopsida > Fagales > Fagaceae > Castanea > Castanea sativa. The sequence continues at coordinate 39,643,097 of NC_134024.1, read as the reverse complement.
AGCTTCGAGCCTAGAAATTGATATCTAATTGTTCCAACTGCAATCTTATTCTCTCTATTTTTCATCTCTTTTTTAAATCTTATTGCTGGAATTTCTTTTTCTACGCTAAACATAAGTCCTCACCCCATCAAGTTGAATTAGATCAAAAGATCCTAGATCTAAGCCAAAAAATTCATAGTAACTTTAAGCTATGGCCGGCTGTGGTAGAGATCATGAGGGAAGAAGAAATCAAGGCTAGTAGGAAAAAAAAAATAATGAGATAAGGCGTATTATTGAAGATTTATTGCTAGCTGTTCTTTTCAGCAATGGGAACCAGTGGAAGACTCACATGAAGATTTTGGAAGGAAACTACAACCCCTTGGACATATTGGAAAGTGGTCATGAGGATGAGAATGATGATATAGAAGATGAAAACTGCTTTCATGATACCAGGTAGAGCATGCGGCATGAGGTAGGTTGGAAGATCAGTTGGTGTGTGTAGTTGAATTAAAGGATGAAAATTTTGAAAGAGTTTGCGCCATAAACTGGGATTCTCTTTATGATGGTTTAGGGGTGAGTACATAATACAAATTAAAGAAATTATTTTATTAAAGTAATACATCAAGAGTTCGATGCAAGTCCTAAGAGCGTTCTTTTGGACACGGAAGATTTGTATACACACGATTTGAAAAACCTAGTACTGTTCGATGGAATTCAAAATTGAAAATTTTTAGTGAAGATGGATATTGTTACTTGGAATGATGTGATGTTTAATAATTTTTCTATTGGCATAATGCTGAATCATGATAATCTTCCTTTTTATGAAGATAAAGATACAAGAATTGATTGTGTTTAGGAAGAATTTATGGAGCAAGAGCTGTGAGACACAATTCAACAAGCTCCAAGAGATACATGGATGGGGTTAAGCCAATTTTAGAATAAAGTTGTATGGTGTCAGATGATGGTACTTTGTTCTATGTGACTTGTTCTTGTTACAAATTGAAGATGTTGGGAAATTTAGACTCCGGTTGATAGAATTAACAAGTTTTAAACCCAAGTTGTTAACTAGATTTATTATGCATAAAATTTGTTAAAACAAACAAACATCAATATCATGTCAAATATAATTGCAGCGGAAAAATAAATAAGATAAGATATGATGACCCAGGAAAACCAATGAAACCAACCAGTTTCACAGTAAAAAACCTGGGGGGAAACCTTCCCGAAAAGCAATCCACTATAATAAAGAGAATTTTCAGATCTAGTACAAAACATTTGTCCTTAGACTCTACAATTCCCGTAAATGAACTCACAGTAGAAACCTTCTACCGCTTCGAACCTCTGAACTCTTCAATATATGAACTCCACCCTTTGATGCACGAATCTCAGTACGTGACTAACCAATTGCGCGGATCCCAGTACGCGACTAACCAATTGCGCGGATCCCAGTACGCGACTTTAATCACCAACTAGAGAAGAAGATGTTGGTTGCAAAGTTCTTCACTTCATCAATAATGAAGATCAAGAAGCACTTTGTTACAAAACCCTAAGGCGCAAAGACGCAGTGGCTTCTTTTTGAGAGAATAAGGCTTCGGTCACCTTTTGCATATGTTCTTCTTGTATTCTCTTATGTGACGGCCTCTAAAATATGCCTTATATATGTTTAGGGTTGTGGGAAAAGAAATCCTACACAAATACAAAAGTCTAACCCAAAAATCAGATCTGAAAATTCTGATTTTCGTAACCTCAATAGATACCTCGATAGATAGTAGGTGTCGAGCCTCATTAAACCTCGATAGATAGCTATCTGTCAAGAAGCTGTCGAGCAACTGTCCACAGGTGTCCACCAGGTGTCCACCAGGTGTCCAGCTTTAATAAACACATTTTCTTCACTTGTTTCTTGGTCCAATCTTCATGGTTTTAATACTAGACTTGAACAACATGTTCTTTGAAGTATTAAACGCATCCTAAATCTACCCAAATACAAGTAAAGTGCGTTTTGTCAAAGGATTAGCCAATTACATAAAATATGTCCTTAATAGAAGAAATGTCCCAAACCTTGTTATGCAGAAGTTCTTATTGGCGTATTAAGGCTAAGTAGCTATTTCTTGATGCTTTTTTTTTTTTTTACAAGTACTATTTCTTGATGCATTTAAGAAGACAGAATGAAAAGATAGAAAATATTATTTGAGACTCCGATAAATTGTGGAGAATTGAAGTCCAACTAAGGACGAATTTTCTCCAACCCAAGGAGAACTGATGTAGGAAAATTTAAGCCCCCAAAAAAAGGCCCATCAGTCCGTTGTCTTTTATTTCTATATTTCATGTTTCATTTATTATTATGTCTCGAGTATTTTAAAAGGTCATTTGACTAGCATGTGACTTTTAATGAAATTGGTAGGTTAAGATTTATTTATTTATTTCTGATAAGTAAAAAAACTTTATTGATTAAAAAAAGAAAAGAAAACCCAGGTACACTGGTGGTGTATTTGAGTAGCAGTACATCAAATACTCAAATTACAAAGCTCTAACATATCTAATAAATTAGAACAGGAAAAAGAGTTAAAAGCAGCACTCCAATCCAGAAGAGAGTGAAGAAGAAGGGATTTAATTGTTATATAAGAGTTGCTAAAGGCTTTTATACACAGAATTTTTTAAATCATGGGCATCGTTTTTGTATAGCCTTCAAGAAATTTCAGATTTGATATCTTCCCACATTTTGTGATGACTTGGGAGTTGGTTATGATATTATGCTTCTTTGGTGTCTCCTAGGTAATGCTTTATTATGTGATGGGGGGTTTCTCATGTTGTACGAGGCTCTTTGGCAAGAGAAGTAATGGGAGGATTTGGAAGTGGTTCCTCCATGTCTAATGTGGTATCTTTTGAGAAAAAGGAATGCATGCAACTTTGAGGGGCCAAAGATTATGCTTTGCATTTGAAGACCTCATATGAATGGACTTTGACATCTCCTATCTCTTATATAGCATGCTTTTGAAGACCTTTTTTACCCCTCCTTTTTTTGTTCTTTGCTCCTACATCTCATGTACTTGGGTTGCTGCCCTTTGCTTCATTATTTTATTTTATTTTTTGCAATGATTTCTTTACTTAGAAAAGGCAATTCAGATCCAACCTCATTCTTATTATCCTTTTTCTTTGCCTTATTGGAATTTCTTCTTAAACCCTTCTACTACACTAGACCTAATTTCTCCTCACCACATCAAAGTTCATATTACTGATCTGGTAAATTATTAGTGTTTGAAAGAGTTTTCCTCTTTACTTCAGACATTATTAACAAAAAAAATAAGAACATTATTATCAAGTTTTTTAGCAGAAGGATGACTCAAAACAAATGGAATATCTAGGAAACATAGTGCAAATGTGGAAATAAATCATGACCACAAGCCACAAGACCAACATCCGTCCTTTTGAGTAATAATTCACCAGGCATGACTAGATTTTAACCAAAAATGACAAATTATGATAGAACATTCAGGATATTTTATTTACATATAATAATTAGGCACTAGGCAGGCATATAAAATAAATGGTGGCTGCAAAGGAACCAAACTTTTCAAGCTAGGGAGGACTAACACATATACAGTCATGATGGAGCATTGTTCACCATAAAAAGTTTAAAAACATTTGATGACATTGCATCTGAGTAAAAGCATCTGCATAATAATTCATAAACTTACCAGATCTTTTGTTTGCAGAGGGTGTAAATGCTGGACCAACGGCATTTGATGGTCTTCTAACCTTCCTCCACTTCAAAAAGATAGAGACTGCTCCAATGAAAACTAATACAAGCACAAATGCAGACAAAGATATTATGGCAATGGTTTTGAGGTTCATCTGCTGGTTCTTGTTGATAAAATTTGCTGTGATTGGGAGGTCTCCAACACTTCCTGTTGGTCCATTGCCAATGTAACTCCCATAAGGTGGTGAAGAAGGAATCCCTGATGAAAACTATTTCAGTGACCAAAACATGATAATAATATAAAAAAAGAAGGATACTTGAAGGACTCCTTTTTTGTTGTTGTCCCCTTTTGCTAGAAATTTAAAAGTAATCAGGGTAGGTACCTGGATAACTAATGTATAGCACTTCATAGTTACCGAAAAGAGTTGTATTTAGAGGTACTGTCTTTTGCCAAAATCTGTCAGATGTCAGTACTGCAGTAGTATTATCAAACTTCTCTCCCAGTGGAACCAAGTTAATATCCACAACTGTATTTTCCTTATTTTGACTATCGGCAATAACACCCATAATTTTAACTTGACTTTGCTCCAAATAGGTGCCTTCCGCAATATCAATCTCTAGCTCCCTCATTACTGGAAAAACAGATAAAGTGGCTACATCCAGAAGAAGTCTGACTTTCATGGGAAACACACAACCACAAGGTGAATTAATGGGAGTTGCAGTAAGTGGCTCTATACAAATTTGATCACAAGCTGCCAAAAAATCCATTAACAAGTACATGAGTGGTTAAAAAACTCAAAACAAGCAACAGAAAAAGACCTTTAACTTTCATTCTAGCTTTTGAGATGAACAAGATATAACGATCGATCTTTCAACTAATGTTCAAAATTTCATACTACCAATTGTATTTAGCCTTAAGGCATTAATGTTATGCAATTTCTATTCCATAGGGTATGTGAGTCACTTTACCAAGCAAAAAAAAAAAAAAAAAAAATCAAACCATTTTCCCTAGTATAAACACACACTTAAGTCATTAAGAGAGAGAGAGAGAGAGCGATGGTAAAATTACCAATTTTGTTAAGTGATAGTTTCTATTTTATCATAAGAACACTTTGACTTCAACTTTTAAAGAATTTTTTCTCTACCATTTTGTTGATCCTGTATTCCACCCAAAACATGCTCCTCTTTTGAAAGATAAAGGCCATTGATTGACTTTCCTAATATGTACGGGCTTTATTTGAATTTTAAATTTTTTAAAAAAAAACCTATTATAACATCTGAAACAAAATAGAAAAGGCATGAGTGCCAGCTTAACCTTTTAGGGTGGTAACTTTTTAATCTAGCAAATTTCAAGGCAAAAAAATTGATATTTGCCTCACCAACAAGCAAAAATTTTGACAGCAGACACTAACAAATTAAAAACAAGGTTATTCACGGGTTACTTGTCAAATATATGTCATACATATTTTAAGTTTTCTTGATATCTTGATACTAATGCTTTTTGCATAAGGGTTCTTTACAGACATTTGGGCACACAAAAGAGTCACGCATACCACAGGTTTATGCTATTGATCAGAATAAAAAATCATCTACTTCTCCTAGTTACCACTGAACATATCATGTCCAAAATTGAAATGTCTTGATTCTTATATTAGGTATGCATTCTCACTTGTAAAGTTGTGAAGCACTATAGACAATGGTATGGCCCTATTTCATTGAAGTATCTTTTTTTTATAATACAAATATGCGTGTGCACAACACAGACTCTCAAGTAGACAATTTCAGTTTGACAGATGGATATTACCATGGTTTTTTGAAGGGGATGGAGCAATTGCATCAGGTTTAACATGCTGATGATGACGATGATGACTGCATATTGGTGAGGGATTACTGCTAGGACCTGACATATATGGCTAAGTGGGATCAAGAATTGGTTGAGAAGATGATCATGATCTCATGGGGTCTGTGGAATAATAGGAATGAGGTATGGAATGGTGGGGCAAAGAAAAAGGTGCAGGCAGTAATTCATGGTGCTCTTGATTATTTGGTGGAGTACCAGTCCGGTCAAGCATCCACAATTATGCAGGAAGCAAAATGCCCTGCATCTTGGGCCCCTCCACCTCCTAACTCTTATAAGATAAATGTGGATGGAGCTGTTTTTGCAGCTCAAAATCAGCTGGTGCGGGAAGTATTATTCTGGATGAAGGTGGCAGATTGATTGGGGCTTGCAGCAAGAAGATTTTAGCTCCCTTTGGTGCTATTGAGGCCGCAGCTAAAGCCATAGAGCTTGGTTTACAATTTGCAAAGGATATGCTCATCCAGGATTTTGTGATTGAATCTGACTCCCTAACTCTGGTCAATGCACTTAAGGAATTATCGCCTCCCCCTTCTGCTGTTGCTGCTCTGGGGTACTGCTCCCTGGCTGCATCACATGAGTTTTGTAGGGTAGCCTTTTCGCATGTAGGAAGGCAGGGCAATAGGCCCATTCACATTTCAGCAAAACATGCCCTTCTCATTGTTAATTTCTCAGTTTGGATTGAAGAGACTCCTTGTTTTCTTGAACAAGCTCTTCTCCATGATGTAATTATTGGCACAAGTTAATGGAATTGTTTGCAGTTTCTCATCAAAAAAAAAAAAAAAAAAGGAGATATGTAAGGCATTCAGCTGATAAGCAGATGAAAAAAAAAAATGCTTATAAAGTGTTTCTTTGTATCAGGATAAGCAAATGAGCAAGAAATGTCTTCTAAGTGGTGTATTATGTTGGGCTTGAGCAATATAACTTGATTTGATAGCTAAAGTCAGTGTGGTCCAAAGTAAGCTACGTGCTCGGGTGAGATGAGCTGCCACTAAGGTCACCTCCAAAAGGTCTGAAGCTAGGAGGCTTTAGTGAGGTGCTCACCTTCAGAGTCTAGGCAAGGCACCTTTAGTGAGATGTTCACCTAATGCCTAGGCACCTAGGCACCCTTTAAGGCACATGAGGCAATGCCTAAAACAAATTCCAAATACACACACACATATACCTACGCACACTTTAGTGCCTGGGTGAGTGCCTCAAGCAATGCTTAAGGCGCATGAGGCGACGCCTAAAAACAATTCTACACACGCACACACACACACATAAATATTCCGCAATTTGGCAAAAGTAGGAAGTCTTTACTTTATTAAAGTGGGGGTTGAGCTAGCCACCACAAACATATTAAAGACAAAACAGGAGAGAGAAAGGGGAGGAGGGGGGAATACACGTCTACAAGAACAAAACTCTGGAATCTGCTTAGACTTGTACGGTACATATTTCAGTCCACCCAATGCATAATGGGAAGGTTCCAACATTCTTCTTAATTGAATCCCAAAGTCCCTCCATCCTAGTTGTAACTTTTTGGCAGGGATAATGATAGATCTCCGCAACCCGCCTACAGCTCAGTCACTGATAAATATTGACCAAACAAGTTTGACCCTTGTTGCAAAGTGTAAGCAGTATCGCCTTCCCTGAGCACGAAGAATTGCTTTGGATTGCCTCCAATCACGGTGTGTTCCAGGTTCCGCATTAACCAAATTGCTGCACTCTTGCCCATAAAATCTGATTGCATGTAGTATTTTCCCCGTTTAAAAATCTTAAGGGAGAAAGATTCCCTCCTTCCCCCACCACCAACTGAAACAGCTTAACTCCAATAAAATAAAAAATAAAAAAATAAAACTTCGGAAACTACCCATTCCGAACCACTAACAATATGTCCATCTATAGTTTGATAGTACATCTTGCACTCAAAGGATATTTTTACCTCCCTTTTATTAGAAGGGATAGGAGTCAGACAGAGGATATTTTTACCTCCCTTTTATTGGAAGGGATAGGAGTCGAACTAGACAAGGTATCTTTTCATTACAATCTTCAATCTTAGTTCCAATTTTGGTGATTCCTAGGCTAAGGCCAGAAATCTAAAAAGATCTTAGGGCAATTTGCTTTTGGAACAAAGGTAAGAAACTAAGACCTGCAACTTTGATTTCCATAAATCTAAAGAAAAATACCTTAATACCAAGTAGAACACAACCCTATTCCCAAAAAAATTTTAACTTTTCAAAGGGAGACAACAGTTCACAAGCAAATGGTTGATATTATTAGGGTATCTAAGATACAACACCTAAGAAAACTATACTTTAAATTTTAAACTTTCATACTATACGTGAATACAACTATCGACTATAAAAGGTTCTTTAAGAAGAAGAAAATAATAGAAAAGACCTCTTTGAAATTCACATTCACTATAGTTTTATATTTTCCAGCAATGTATATTGATGATATTTAAAGCATCTATCAAACATTGACCACATAAATAGATGTAACAATATCTACATTCTTGATAGGGACCTAAAGATGTAAAATTCCTAACTCAATTGCAATTTCACTATTGACAAGTTGCGTAGACTACAAGGCAGAGCATACTAGGAAATTTCAGATTTCCTACTAAGCAGTTGAACTATGCATAAGAGACACACTGAACGTTTTGAGATTCCAGGACTGTCATTGCAGCTTTCTTGACTACTTGTCCGCCAACATAGTGTTGCCGACACACAGGCATGTAGACAGACCAATCAGTTCGGTCTGTGTCTCCACTGTTTTCCTTAGTTGAACTATGCATAAGAGACACACTGAACGTTTTGAGATTCCAGGACAGTCTTTGCAGCTTCCTTGACTACTTGTCCGCTGACATAGTGCTGCCGACACACAGGCATGTAGACATCAGCCCCACCAATCAGTTCAGTCTGTGTCTCCTCTGTTTTCCTTAAGGTGAAGAAAGCACGCTTACCGCAAAGTTCACAGCGAGCAGTTAATTTGGTCACGGAATCAGCCAGGGGAATTATATCCAGCACAGAACCAAAGCTCCTCCTGTCAACAATATTTATATTCATCGTTAGAAGGATCTTGTTAGAATTTCCAAGCAATGTAATATGATATGATGCCATTTAATTGCAAAAAAGCTTTTTAAGTTATAACCTAATTGTTTCTCAAAAAAAAGAAGTTATAAGCTAAAACTCTCAATCCAAAAAGAATAGTCAATGACCTAATAGCTGTTGTATGAATGGTGGTAGATTATAATTAGGTAAAAAAAAAATTTAAAAATCACGAGCATAAAAATACCTAAATATAATTGGTGGCCTATTAAAATACCTTAAATAATTACCATCTAGTCCAGCAACTATTACTCTTTTGCCATCATGATCAGCAGCTTCACGACAGAAATCATAAAGGTCCTCAAAGAATTGAGCTTCATCAATACCAATCACATCTAACTGTCACCAAATACAGGTCAAAACTAAGTATCACTCCTAGTGTACATAAAAAACTGATGAAAGTTAAATGCAATGATCTCACCAAAAAGAACCAGAAAACTATGCTTATTTCAAATTGAGATATTTCTCAGACACACAAACCACTTACTCATTACTGAGACAGTGCACATTCACCAAAAAACAATACACACATGCACGCGCACACACACAGAGAACACATGCACACAAAAGAAATAGTTCTGTATTTTTACACAAGAAAGGATAACTGTTCGTAGTACATGTATCACAAATTGTGTCATTGAAATACCTGATCATATGCATCAAGACCAAATTTTTCTCTGAATGATGACAAATCAGGTAAGGCCAAGCATGGCAATTTTGCCCCATCATGTGTCACAATCGAATCCAATCCATATCTTGTATCCTTATTTGATTTTATTATTGCCACACTTCTGCATAACAGAGATATAAAAAAGAAACAAATCATCATAAGAATAATTCCAAAAACATTTAAATATTGTTCAGTAAATCAAGTATTTGAATATTTTCTGCCTTGTATTTGCATAAAGCATGAAAATTTTTTTTCCAACAGAAGTTTTGGTGTTTTTGTAGTTCAAATACTGGTGCAGCAAGCTGCTTCACATTGTTGAAGTATCTCTTGAATGAACAATATCAACGGTGGTGATAAGAAGTTACAAGCTCCCATAGTTAAATTGATTAAAATCAAAAGCTTTAGATAACAAATGGAAGAAATCCAAATAGAACACTGATCTCTTTCTAATACTCAAAAAACTAGAATTCCAATATCTATATAGGTTCCTAGGGTCTTCAAGAAAATAATGGGAGAGGAAAGGGATCTTAGGTTTAGGGTTCGGGTCCTGGCATAATATTTTCAGCTTAAATGTTGCAGCACGTTAGAATAGACCTAGATTTAGAGGCAAATAGGAAACTTAGTCAGACATAACGTGTTTTACAGACTTTACTAGGCACAAGAGAAGGTTACTATGCCAATAAAAAGAAATTTGATATCAATTACTTCTAATAAATTGAAAGAAATGAAATTTAGAATTACAAGTTATATGACATCCAAAATAGCTTGAGAAAAATAATGGGTTTAGAGTGATAAGGATCTTGCAAAAAATGACTTTAGATGTGTATACGGACAAAGAGGATTAAGGGAGGGGGCCATGTAATTTCTAGAAGGATGAGAACTAAGGAGGAAAGGTTGAGAAAGCGGTGGGGAGAAGTGATTACATATCTTGCATAAATGACACATAATTTGATAAGCTTCTGTTTCAATTTTGAGGTTTTTTATATGATATATCTAGTTTAGGAACTTAAGGAAAGCGGAGGAGCGAGAAATGTCAGGAATAAACAGCTGCATTTCTCATATATCACACGAAATAACAATAACCAAGCCTTAATCCCAAAATTTTTGGGGTTGGATTCTCATATATCATATAGTATCATGCAAGATTTTACACATTTATCATCAATTATATATCATATCATACAACAACACCAGCCAAGCCTTAATCCTGAAATTTTGGGTTGTCTTCTCATATATCATATCATACAAGTAAATTTTCATACACTTGTCATTGATCTAGATTGCCTGTGAATTCAACAAATTTTGACCTTTACACATCATCAAAAAACCTGAACAGACTGAACACATAGATACATATGCAAGCATCAATATGCATTATTCAAAATACAATTTTTGGCATTAGCAGGAGTCAGGACACTAAACAGGTTGACCTATATGCTTGGACAGATGGAATGGCTCTATCGCTGCTGTAACCAGAATTAATAAACTGAAACTATACAATTTTCTTTGGTACAGATAAAAATATGTTTAAATTCTTGAAGAATGAAATAACTAAAATGATCCAGTTGCCTAATTAGATAATATTTGATATGTAACTGATATCTATTGAGCCTCACCCATAAGTGGACCTTCCAGATTCTACAAAATTTAAGAAAGCACCAAGGTTTTAGGCATACGGCTCTTACTCTCTCAAATAACCCTGCTTCGCAACAAAAAGATATTCACAGGAAATGAGTCATTTTCCATGACGTGAGTTAGTTGTCACCTAGATCAGGAACATAACCCGCATCCTTTAAAATACAAGTCATTTCTCTGGTCAACTCATATAGCTCCTTAGATTGTTTATCACCCTTGAAGAAGAATTGGGACCCATTTTGAACCTCTATTCTGCTATAACCAGGCTCCTTTATGATCCCTGATTCCCGCATCACAGCCCTGACCTCTGCAGCATTTTCCCAAAACCCAGAGGTGGCATAAGCATTAGACAAGACCACATATTTTCCAGGATTTTTGGGTTCCAATTCAAAAAATTTCTTTGCTGCAAGCTTTACCAAGTTCATGTCTCCATGAACCCTACAAGCCCCAAGCAAAGCACCCCATATCACTGAATGCTCCTTACAAGGTGATTTCAGAACAAACTCATACGCCTCTTGTAACCGGCCAGCACGCCCTAAAAGATCAACTATAGCTGCATAATGTTGCCCTCTTGGCTGAATTCCATAATCTTTGGTCATAGATGAGAAATATGCCCAACCCTCGTCAAGCAAACCTCCATGGCTGCAAGCAGAAAGAACTGAAAGAAAAGTAACATAATTTGGTTTGAAACCTTCAGTTTTCATCCTATGAAAAGATTCCAAAACCTCTACAACTTTTCCATGCTGACCATAGCCAGAGATTAAAGCACTCCACATAACAACATTCCTATTTAAAGACTTGTCAAATACCCGATGCCCATCAGATAAACTACTGCATTTAAAGTACATGTCCATAAGGGCACTATTGACTACCACATTTTCCCTAATTTGACACTTGATCATGACACCATGAGCCTGTTTCCCATGCTCGAGTGTTGCTAAAGTGGCACAAGCTCTGAAGACTGATGCAAAGGTATACTGGTCTGGTATAAAACCAGTCTGTCTCATCTTGTAATAAAGATTTAACGCCACTTCTTCAAGCCCCTTTTGCACATACCCTGCAATCATTGCATTCCATGAAACCAAGCTTTTCTCCCGCAAATTATCAAATAGAACGTGAGCAGTTCCTAGATCCCCTGATTTCACATACAATATCAACAATTTAGTCTTCATATACTCATTGGGATCATATCCAACAACAACCATTAGTGCATGGATTCTTCTCCCCTTCTTATACTCTTTTCTAAATATGCATTCCTGCAATAGAAGAGCATAGGTTCTTGGTTCCACTCGCACTCCAGTGGTGCACAACAGTCCCACAGCTTCCCTCAATCTTCCCGAAATACAAAGACCCTTTAATGTTTTATCCAATTGGAGGTAGCTCTTGTAAGGCTTAACCTGAAAGCTGGTGATAATCACATTCCATCAATTGAACCAGTACATTGCCAAAATCTACTCTTTCCCAATTCTAAAAATAATATATGCAATTACGCATGTCAATTCCATCAAACCTTGAGCAGCTTTACAAAAATCACATTACATACATAAGTATGTATATAGTAATGGAAAATTCCATCCAAATTGCCAAATATTCAAAGTACCCAATTCACCATTCAACGTAGGATCTCTTATTTTGCACAGAAAATAATACTACCCACCAAATAAATGAAGCATTTTATCAACAAACTGCATGAATTCAAGCTCAAATTCAATTATAATACATGCATAAAAATGTATGTAAGAATGGCAACATTCCATTCAGACAGTCAAATATTCATACAACCTAATTCACCGCTGTAAACATCTCATCTTTGGCACAAAACAAATACTACCCACCAAAAAAAAATTATCAACATTTCACAAAATTCAATCATAAAACATACATAAACATGCATATAAAAGCAGCATAACTCCAATCAACCCATTACACTACTGCACCTAAGACATCTCATGTTAGCACAATAACAACACTGTTCACCATTAAAAGCAACATTCTCAAAAACAACTCAAGCAAATACAAGCTCAAGCTCAATTATAATGCATAAATTTAAAAGGGAACATTTCTATTCAAATAGTTAAACTACCCAATTCAGTACTGAACCTGAAAGATCTCATCTTTAACACTAAACAACACCACCCACCAAAACGTGCTAAAATTTTATCCACTACCCACATAAATTTCAAGCATGTATATAACACACACAAAGAAAGTAACTAAAACTAGTGAAGGTTCACAAACCTGCCATTGCTGCTCTCAGATTGAATTCTGCGAAGAAGGGTGGTGGTTTTTCCGGCGAACATGGGGCCAACGATCACGTGAATCTCTCCGGGAGGCGACGGCGGAGTAAGTTGCTCCGTGTGCACGCCACGACTTTGGATTGAATGAATGGAATAAGTGGGAGAAACGGTGGTGGGTTTTAGGGGAAGGAAAATTGTGGGGTTGGGTGGAAAGGATTTTGAGGCCAAGGAAAGGAGGCCAAGATGAGCGGTTTTGGGGAGGTGAGAAGTGAAGGCTGACAACGTTGGGGTCAGGAAGGACTTCATATGAGAGAGAGAGAGAGAGAGAGAGAGAGAGAGAGAAGAGAGCTTTCTTTGGTTTAAGGTAGAGAAGTTCAGACTTCAAAGAGCTTTGAGAGAGAGAGAAATAGCAATTGTGTACCTTTTCTTTTCTTTTCTTTTCTTTTTTTCTAATGGAAAGCAATTGATCACGTGGTCTACTATTTTTTGGTAACGGTTAATTTAAAGTATTTATTATAATTTGAAAGTATTATATTTTTCATTATACTCTTAGATTTTTTTTATGATTAAAAAAATGTAGTAATCTTAAATTATAATAAATATTATAAATTAACTCTTACTTAAAAAATAGAAGAGTTTCTGAACACATGCGAGCGCGGGCCCATAAGCTAGTTTTTTTTAGTGGTAGTAGCAAAAAAAAACTATATTTTTTATTATATACTAGTCTCATCACACACGCTTCGCGCATGCGATGAGACTTTTCTTTTTTAGTGGTCTTATTCTGTAAGAAAAAACTGTATTTAATTATTTTATGTACATATATGATTTTTATCTTTTTTAGTGGTCTTATTTTGTAGGAAAAAATTGTATTTAATTATTTTATATACATATATGATTTTTATTTTAAAAATCTAATTTATAAGTGAATAAATCAATTTAAAAATTAATAGGAGAGTGGTCCTATTTTTTAGGCAATATTTTAGTGGGAGTTGGAGTTGCATTTTTACCGGATTGTCCTTTAGTTTTGTCTCTACTTAAACATAAAACTGTAGGGGCATCTTTGAACTAAAAAATGAGTTTTTACCGGATTGTCCTTTAGTTTTGTCTCTATTTAAACATAAGACTGTAGGGGCGTTTTTGAACTAAAAAAATAGGAATCCAAACAGGAGAAGCCCCTTAAATAGTAATATAGATATAATTTTTATTTTAAGAATCTAATTTATAAGTGGATAAATAAATTTGAAAATCAATAGAAAAGTGATTCTATTTTTTAGGCAATATTTTAGTGGAAGCTAGGGTTGTATTTTTTTAGGATTTTCTTTTAGTTTTGTCTCTACTTAAACATAGGAATGTAAAGGTATTTTAGAATATAAAAAAATCCGGATTGTCCTGTAGTTTTATATATATATATATATATATATATATATATATATATATATATATATATATATATATATATATTTGTTTTTGGATAAATGTGTGGTGTTTAACTTATTTTTCTATTTAAAAAAAATAAACATGTAGTTGCTTTTAAGAAGTGGGTTAATGGAAGAGTATTCCTATTTTGTAGGCAATATTTTAGTGCAACTTAGACATATATTTTTACCCAACTATCATTTAGTTTGTCTCTACGTAAAGTTAGGAGTGTAGGCTTATTTTGGAATAAAAAAAAAATTCGGTCCAAACAGGTACAGCCGCTTAAATAGTAGTATAGAATACCTAAAAAATAGGTTTTTTTTTTTTTTAGAGATGCAACGTCCACAACATTCTTGCAACATTTTTACAACAAATCACAAGTGGTTAGTTGTTATTAGTTCAAATTTGAACTTAACAGGAAGATTACTTTTTTGCCCCAACAATAACAACCAGTAACAACCTGCCACTTAGAATTTGTTGTGAAAATGTTGTGGACATATCATTTCTCTTTTTTTTACTTGAAGTTGCAAAAAAATAGGCAATCCGACGTTGATGGATTTTTCTTTTTCGTTTTTTGCTTGAAGTTGCAAAAAAAAAAAAAAAAAAAGGAAACCAACGTTGATGGTTTTTTCTTTTTTCTTTTTGCTTGAAGTTGCAAAAAAATAGGAAACCAAAGTTGATGGATTTTTTTTTTCTTGAAGTTGCAAAAAAAGAAAAGTAAACCAACGTTGATGGTTTTTTTTGGCTTGAAGTTGCAAAAAAAAAGGAAATCAACATTGATGGATTTTTTTTTGGCTTGAAGCTGCATAAAAAAAAGGAAACCAACGTTGGTGGTTTTTTTTTTGCTTGAAGTTGCCAAAAAAAAAAAAAGGAAATCGATGTTGATGGTTTTTTTTTTTTTTTTTGCTTGAAGTTGCAAAAAAAATAGGAAACCAACATTGATGGATTTAGAAGCCCATTGGTGTGATCATTCGGGACTAGCGTGGTGAGGCCATTGGTGCGTCATCCATGCCAGTTCTCGCAGCCCAGTTCGTTGTGGAGTTAGAAGCCCTTGCTTGTCATCGTGCGATGCAGTTTGCAATAAAGCTAGGACTACAAGACATTGTTTTCGAAGACGATTATCTCCAGGTGATCCAAGCTATTTCACAAGAACATTCGGACCACTTGACTTATGGCCACATTATTGAAGACATCTAAAACCAAGTTGCTGCTCTTTCTTCTTCTAACTTTATTTTTAATACTAGACATTGCAACGTTGTAGCAGATGCACTAGCTAAAAAAGCCAAGAATTTAGGGAGACTCAGGTGTGGATTGTTGTCCCCCTTGTAGAATTTGACATTCATTGAAGTTTGTTTTGCCTTTGAATAAAAGCCCAAGCTACTGATAGTCTAATTTCTCAAAAAAAAAACGTTGATGGATTTTTTTTTTTTTTTGGTTTGAAGTTGCAAAAAAATACGAAAGGAACGTTAAAGGACTGACCGCCCTAAAAAAAAACCGTTGATGCAAATTCATGTTGGCAATTTCACTACAATTTTAAAAGTTTATCTTTAAAGATAAGTTATCCAGTATCATTCTTGCTTTAGCAAATTTGCATATATGACAATTGCTTACAAAGTCATCAAATGTGCAATGAAAGGCACAAAAAAGAACAATATTAAATTTCATAAGATAGGATATTTATATTACAAAAAATGTTTTTTAACAACTACTTCGTGTATTGACTACCACTTCGCTCACCCGAATTCATCCAATGTGTTTGCTACACAATCTAACCAAATTGTTGATATGTCACCCTAAAAAAAATACAAAAATACAACAAAAAAAAAAAAAAAAAGATA
Source organism: Castanea sativa (assembly GCF_040712315.1). Taxonomy (NCBI): domain Eukaryota; kingdom Viridiplantae; phylum Streptophyta; class Magnoliopsida; order Fagales; family Fagaceae; genus Castanea; species Castanea sativa. The sequence continues at coordinate 39,626,678 of NC_134024.1, read as the reverse complement.
GCAAGGCTTAAATGTAAGAAAAACAATAAACAAAAATACTAAGAGGAAGAGAGGGCACCGCTTAAAACACATACACTAAAATAATGAGTCAAACTTGATAACCACAAAAAAAAATCAATATATATATATATATATATATATATATATATATATATATATATATATATATATATATATCATTCCTATTCTTTAAAAAATAGTCATTAATTAGAGAAAATACTTAAACACCCATCAAATTGTCCAAATAAAAGAAAAGAAAAAAAAACCATCAACGTTGGTTTCCTTCTTCTTTTTTTGCAACTTCAAGCAAAAAAAAAAAGATAAGATAAGATAATGATATAATAAAAGAAAAGAAAAATAAAAATAAAAAAAGATAAGATAATGATATGAAAATGATAATGTTAACAAAGTGTAGTCCTTTAAGTATCTAAATCATGGTAAAATAATATATTTTTATTGGAGATAAAATAACCTTTTTTACAAATTAAACGATAATCTAAGACTTTCAAAAAAAAAAAAACACGTTACTAACCTAAGGGAAACAAACTTCATGCATGCATATAATTTAGAGCACACATATAATAGAACACGTTACTAACCTGAGGGAAACATCCTTCAACCTTGAGCGTTACAATGGCAAGGCATTAAACTTGGTGACAAAAAAAAAAAACATGTACATATAATAGAACATGTTCGATGTGGCCCTAGAAAAAAAAAAAAAAAACAAAATCAAACTTAAAAAATGAACCTAAGGGAAACAACCTTCAACCCTGACCGTTACAATGGCAAGGCATTAAGCTTGGTGGCCAAAAAAAAAAAAAAAAAAACCTGTACATATAATAGTACCTATTCGATGTGGCCCAAAAAAAAATTAAACTTAAAAAATGAACTTGAGGGAAACAAACTTCATGGAAATAAAACCTGTTCGATGTGGCCCAAAATCAATTCGTGCAGTCATCATTAAAGACAAAAAAGTGAGATTAGAGAGAGAGAGGGATGAGATTTGATCTAAGAAAAAATCTTACCTCAAATCTATGCTGTTGTTGTTGTCATTTGTAGTGAAATCTGAAGCAAAGAGGTGGGTGAAAGAAGTTTAGAAACACAGAATTGAGAGAATTGGAGAACTGAAGAAGAAGCAATTTGAGTTTGAAAACTAACATAAGTGTACTGGAAGTGTGCTCCTATTTTGTAGATAGTGTTTTACATAGAAATTAAAGAAGCATTTTTACCAAGTTTTGTCCCTACTTAAACATAGGCTGTAGGGGTATTTTAGACCCAAAAAAAATCCGGTCCAAACAGGGCCAGCCGCTTAAATAGTAGTATAGACTAGCCTCATCATAAGTGCACCTGCGACAAGGCTTTCCTTTTTTTTTAGTGGTAGTAGCAAAAAAAAAATTTATGTTTTTTATTATATATAATTTTTATTTTGAGACCTATCAAGAGAGTGGTCTTGTTTTGTAGGTAACATTTTAGTGGGAGGTAAAGATATATTTACTTATAAAAAAAAAAGTGTTTATATCTATTTAGTTTAGTTTTTTTTTTTTTTTTTTTGATATTTAGTCTTTTTTTTGGATAAACATGGGGTTTTTTTTTTAAGGAAAAAAACAGTAGTGGGTTGTTTAACTTATTTTTCTATTTAAAAAAAAAACTAATAAACATATAATTAATTTGAAGAAGTGGGTTAGTGGAAGAGTGTTCCTATTTTATAGACAATGTTTTAGTGCAAGTTAGATATGTATTTTTCCCAGACTATCCTTTAGTTCTGTCTCTACTTAAACTTAGGAAAATAAGGGTATTTTGGACAAAAAAAAATATTATCCAAATAGGGGAAGCCCCTTAAATAGTAGAAACAAAACTAAAGGATAGTCTGATAAAAATACATGTCTAACTTGTACTAAAACATTGCCTACAAAATAGGAATACTCTTCCACTAACTCACTTCTTCAAATTAACTATACGTTTTTTTTTTTAATAGAAAAATAAGTTAAACAACCCACTACTATATTTTTCCTTAAAAAAAAAAAGCAAAATTACACGGTAAGTCCTTAAAGTTTACTTGCTAAGCACAATTGGTCCCTAAACTTTTAAGTGAGTGTTATTACTCTCTAAAGTTTTAAAAATGAGCATTATTGGTCCATTTTTTTACTTCTGTTAGTTTTTTTGCCTATGTGTCAAACGGAACAATGATGTGTCTTTTTTTAATGACATGGCAACTATTTTCAGTATCAAAAAATTACTTGCCAGCAAACACACCACCCTTAGGTCAGCCATTGTCTTCGGCGCCACCTCTGGCTCTGGCCAACACTTAATCCCCCTCCTCAGCTCACCTCCCCAAGCACTCCTCCTCGTTGTGGACACATCCTGCAACCTCATATGGATTATCGCTAATAAGTCTCATCAAACAAACTCAATAATTTCTTCAAATGGTACCTAGATTCCAATCTCAAATCAATATTAGATGAAAATTTGCCCAAGATCTAAGCTTGAATTACAAAACCCATTTTCAATAACCCCAGTTGCAACAAAATAGATGGTGGAAACCAAGAGGTGGGTCTATTAGAGAACGCATTTAAGCTCATGAAACCACAAAACGAAGAGGTGGGTCTTGCTCTAATTTTTTTTTTTTTTTTTGGGGCTGACTTGGTCTTGCTCCTAATTGATGGTGGCTAGTTTAGTATATCGAACAATAGCAATATTAATGGACGTTATAGAACAAGATTCGAAGGAATAGGAAATGATTGGGTTTTTGGCTTTTATTTTTGGGGCCAAACAAGAAATGTGTGGTAAGCAAAATTGGGGTTGTGGGGATTGGGTCCAAACACTGCCGATGTAGGTGACAAGGAGGACAGGTTGGGGTGGAGAGCCAAGAAGGAGGGAGATGAAAGTATTGGCTGGATCTAGCAATGGCATCGAAGACTATGGCGGGCTTGAAGCAGTGGCAATCTGAGGAGAGAACTTGGCATGAGTTGAGTGGTGTGTTTGCTGACATGTAATTTTTTAATACTAAAAATAGTTGTCATGTCATTAAAAAAAGACACATCGTTATTTTGTTAAACACATAGGCAAAAAAACTAACAAAAATTAATAAAAGAACGGATAATGTTTATTTTTAAAACTTTAAGGATCAATAATGGTCACTTAAAATTTTAGGGACCAATTATGCTCAGCAAGTAAACTTTAGGGACTTGGACTGTAGTTTTGCCTTTTTAAAAATGCTGAAAATAAATGCCAGCATAAATCAATTTTTTTTTAGTGTATTTATATTTATGTTCTTATATATTTTCATATTTTTAATCAATTATATGTTTATTTTTATATTTGTGCATGATAGCATATTTTTGTGATGGATATTTCTGGGATTTTAAAAAAAAAAAATTTCTTAGCCCAGGGGCCGGGGTTTTGGCAAACCACATTTATCCGCTAATCTGGTGCAAAGGCTGTATAGGCGTTAAATAGACCACTTCACTATATCCATTTAAAAATGTCTTTGAATTTTTATTCTCTTTTTCTTTTCTTTTCTTTCTCTTTTTTTTTTTTTTTTTTTTTCTTCTTCCTTGATAAAATTATTTTCATAATATAACTAAATATGCTTTATGTGTCTTGACATTGCAAAATGGAATGATAAAAATTTCTGATTAAGTGAGGTCCAACGTCAAATTGTTTAAAATATGAAAATAATACATTAAACGCAACCATACATTTTACAAAAATTCGCACACAAACATCCATATATGAGTTTCAAAATTATATGTTGATTGCAAGGTCAGACAGGCTTCAAGAAAGCCCAATGGACTAGCACTGCCACCGGCTCAAGCAATTAACTTGTCACTCAATGACGTATCACACTAACAATCATACTATGAAACTAAAAAGAAGTATAAATTTTCTCCCTAAGGATGAAAGGACAAGAATGAGGATTCCTTTTCAATCCTTCATAGATATGGATTTTGAATCATTTTTTCCCCTCTACAAGCAACCCGTGGGCTGGACAAAACCAGCAGATGTCCCAGCAGCATTGACGCATGAAGCTTGGGCCACTTGGTTATTGTAAGTGAGTTTTACATTCTCCAATCTTATTCCGGAGCATGGATACCCCGAACTACAATCAAATTTCAAAGCGACCTCTGAAGCTGATGTTCCATGGATGTCTTGGTATGTCACATCACTAATTTGAACACCAGAAACCTGTTAAAAAAAAAAAAACTATATGTCAGTTTTCCATTTGATAGTAGTATCATGGTATGCAAGCTCCAACTAAAAAAAGAAAAAATAAAAGAAAAATATTGAACAGATTATGAAGTCAAAACATTGAAAATGTTTTGGGGGTACAATTTGGGTTTGAAACTAATGCAGAGTAAGATTTGAGTTTGCGACGATAATGGACCCAACTATATTGTGTGGTTTATTTTAACATGTTAAGGCCTTTTTTAGAAGTAACCAAATCATGGTTAAAAAAACATTTGCATGTAAAATATGCTTCAAAATTATCTTACCTGACCAGGGCAACCCTGGTTGCTGGGGCAATAATTTTGGTCAATTACAATTGGATTTTGGACATCTTTCATAGTGACATGTTGAAAAAGAATGTTCTTAGCAAACCCATTGCTAGACCTTCCCCATGATTTAATCCTCACCCCATTCTGAGTACTGGTAAATGTAATTGTTGTGACTGTTACGTTTTGTACACCAGCCTCTTGTTGGTCCTTGCCTAAACTCCCAATGCTGCACCAATTAATTGAACCAATGAGACCAATGTATCATCACAATATAATATATATGGTTGTTCCAATCACGTAATATTTGAATGAAGATAAAATAAAAATAAATAAAAAAAAGAAGAAGAAGAAGCTATTTACCTAATTCCATGCCCAGGTCCGCATGCAACATTCTCAATCCACAAGTTAGTGGTACCAGGGCCAATTGAGATGCAATCATCACCGGATCCAATCTTAGAGTTGAGAATTGTGACACTTGAAGATAATTGAACATGAATACCATCAGTATTTGGGCTATTTCCGGGCGCAATGACCTTGACACCTTGCATTTTCACGTTTTGGCAGCCATTTACGACAATGTGGTACAATTGGCTATTTAAGGAGGTTAATGCACTGACCACAATATTGTTTGAGTTGGAAAATTCTAGTGTCTGCTTGTATACACACAAGAAAATCTTCCAATTATTATTGTTAAACTATATATGGAGTGTTTCTCTAAATTAATGATGAATATGACTATATGTGGCTATTCAATTAAATATGTGGACCTTAGAGTGAAAATTCATCAATCTAAGCAACAAAAGCCTAAGCAAGTTGTTTGACCTTTGACATTCTCATCAGTATTTATTTGATCATCTAAGGCTCGAGATTTAATTAAACATTAGTCAGATTGGCATTAAAGGGCTAGATTATATGGATGCACAAAACTGAAATATTCTACGATCCAGAACATGGGATTATTCCCATTAAGTATAGTCGATACGATTTCCTTAGAAGTCGGCTTGTCATGGCAGTAAAAGGAAGTTATTTTAATTTGACAAAAATCTCGTCCCAAACCCAGAAGAGCAAAATAGCAGTTTAAAATTTAAACTGAAAATCAGATTGAAAAGCACACTAGTTTCCACCAATAAATTAAATCAAATCCCACACCCACTCCCAGTTTAACTACCTAGAAAATGGAGTTATTTTTCTTAATTGAATAAAATGGAAGAATTAAGACAACCATAATGGACGAATTCATCCCAAATGGTGATAACATTTCAAAATGCTCTTTTCTTTTTCTCTATCTACTAATCTAAGCTAAACCAATAGTAATGCTCATTATAAACACTTTTTTTCTTTCACAAAAACTTCAACTCTTTTTAACCAATTGAAACTATTAGTGTGCAATCTTAAAAAATCATATATATAAAAAATGAACTATAAAAAAATAAAGAAAAAGACATTGTTATACTCTAAAGATAAAAGGCAACTTAATGAGTCATTTTCACATACCGTGGCTCCAGAAGGACAACCATTGCCAGAGGCTTTGCAAGCCCATAAACCAGTGCCTTGGCCATCAAGAATTCCACCAGATATGGTAACCCCATTAACTTGCTCAAACAAAAGCCAGGTTCCTATATTTCCAAGGACCGTATAGTCTGATGGAGCCACAAGTGTCCCAGCTATGCGCACAGTGATAGCATTGTTCTTACATGGTCCACTGAAAACCACTTGCCGGAGATAGAACCTCCCTGCTGGCACATAAATCGTGGCAGAACTTACTGAGGCACAAGCTTTTGTCCATGCACTAACAAAAGCCTGAGTTGTGTCAGTTTTTCCATCTGCTATTGCTCCCAAACTGACCACATCGTATGTCACAGATGAAGCTAACACTAAGGAACTGAACATAGAGAGAAGTGCTAGGACAAGAGAGCTTCCGGGGTATGCCATTTTGGTTGATTTGGGTGAGAAAATAATGTCTGTTTGTGACTTTTTGTATGTAAAAGAGAGAAGAACTGAGTTAGGAGGGAGTTTAGGAGTTGAAAGTTGTGGAGGTGAGGAAGTTGAAACGGTTTGAGAGGGTATTTATAGGGATTTGAATGCATATTTAGTTTCTTACTTTTTTAGCATATAATATCAAACAATTACGCAAAGCTGCGCCCGAACTTAAATATTGTTGTTTTACGTTTAAAATTTTTTAATCTCTTCTTTACCAAAATACCTTTACGTGGGACATGCTGATACATGGCTTGAATTTAAGGATAGAATTTGAATGCTACTAAGTTTATTAATAGCTAGCATCCAATGACTTGAAAATTGACAAACTATTGTTATCAATTCTAACTATTGTGTAACTAATACATCCTCTTGGATGCACTTGTATAATATTATTACAAAGCTTAGATAAAATACTTAGGTGCTATTCTTTAAATTTCTCTCTTAAAATTCAACTACATGGTTTTATTCTCATAGAATAGAAGTGTATTTTCAATTAAAACCATATGGTTGAATTTTAAGAGGAAAATTTAAGGACACAACACTTAAGTACTGTACTTATATTTTGATCAGAAAATTAAACACGTTCTTTTATCAAAAAATAAAAATTATTAAAAAAAGTAAACGTAATTAGTCACATGTTAAAAATTTTGCCTAAATTTATTAAACTTGTGATCAATTTTTACTTCTAATTTTGAAAAAGAAAGAATGTGTGGTGATTTTTGTTTTGTGATGATTTTTATTGACTAGATGTGATTGATTTTTATTTATTTTATAGTTCATTAATATTAGATTTTCAGTAGTTTGCACTAATTAACTCACTTAGCACAAAGATTAAAAAATTTAAGTGAACACATGGTACAAAATTAGCCCACAGTTGAAATCTAATTTGGAATTTAATTGAATTTTCTCTAAATTTTTGCTATATATATACACTAGTGTATAACTTGTACATATTCAAATTATACTTGGCGTAGAGTTACAAATTTTTAAGTCATAGATATATATACGTGTTTTACTCTCTCTCTCTCTCTCTCTCTCTCTCTCTCTCTCTCTCTCTCTTCTTTATACACATAAGTTGACTCTTTTTTTTTTGTTTATTGGGTTTTTCATGGATTATTTATATTAAACTCTTCGTCTTTTGCACAGTATTAACTAATTTAAAACAATTTTTTTTTAAGAAATTAAATATATATGCACATGGCACAAAATTAAATGACAATTAGAATCTAATTGGACTTTCTCTAAATTTTGACTCTAATTATATATATATAAATATAGATATTTGTAAAATTTATATTTTCAATCATGTTTATGAGGTCTGTATTATGCCCTCCCCTTGATCTAATTTCTAGATGATCACTCTAAATTGGAATGAAAATTAGGTCATACTTTAATTATCGTTTTCTTTTTCTAGATTTTTTTATTGGACTTTATTTGTTTCTTGTTATGCTATTTCTTTTATAGAAATAATAAAATTTAAAAATATGATTTTCTCTCCATGATAATTGTTCTTTTATTATTAGACTATGACAACGGTGGTGGCACCATGCCTTACACAAGGTGGTCACTTCTGACCTGAATTATTTTTTTAATATATATACCTTAAAAAATTAAATTTTAAGTTGATATGGGTACTGACCACCCTAGAGTACAAGCTTGACAACCCTAAATAAAAAATTTACCTCTCAAAAATTTTGGTCTATTGAAGGTTGAACAAAAAAATTGTAAAACATGTTATGTCTACAACATTTTCACAATATTTTTCTAACTTTTTAAAATTGATTTCACAACAAATCCTAAGTTGTAAGTTGTTGTAAGTGGACAAAAAATTAATTTCAGTGTAACAACTTGCTATATATTACAATTTTCAATGATCTTTAGATCCTAGGTTATAAGAAAATGTCTCATATTTTCATATTAATGATCAGGATGAAATAAAAATAGTATATTGATCATGACAAAGATGCTCTTTTTCAACCTTTTGGCCATAATTTCTCTAAAAACAAAATTAGTGGAGTACTGTATCGATTTAATCCATAATTTTTGGAATTTGCTCTTTTTTTTTTCTTTTTTGTGAAGTGAATATATTCTAGTTTTATTTTTATTAAATTTTGTTTAATTTAAGACTTTTAATGACTACACTGAAAAACATTTCTAAACTCGCTACCGTATGATTATATGGGTGGGGTTCGAACCCAAACCATTTATTTGACAATAAGAAACTTTACAAATTGTTATGGTATTTTATTGTTATGTGTGTTTTAGGAACTACAGCATATGTGATATGTGTATCCCCTAAATCGAAATTGTACAAGATGGATGTGAGTATCATTAGTAGTATTTTTTTTTTTTTTGGTGATAATTATTAACCATAATAACCATTGACACCGTGAGATGAATTAAGGAGGAGGAGGAGGAGGAGGAGGAGAAGAAAGTGGAGTTAAAATGTTAAATTAATTTTAAAAGATAAAAAATATTGGACTTTTGGCTACACAATTAAGGTTCATCTATATATTCCCTAATACACAGCCTTTCACTGAATTTTCTAGATGGGAGTTGTTTCAAAATTTGACATTTTATTATTGGAGATAAGATACATATCCTCTAATTGTAGTCCTACTTTCATGGATATGAGGTTCCAATAAGAGAAATCATATCTGAATTGAGAAGGCATTGTCCATCCCTAGCAGTTGTAAGAATAAAGAAAACAAACAAAAGCTTGTTTGTCAAAATAATTCATGAAAACCTAACTACGAAGAAGGACCAAGGGTATGGAAAGGCCAAATGCACGTACATGCATGGACCTTGTTGCTTTGGATGTGAGATTTCCTAACAAAAGCTTTGTTATAATATATATAGATAAAAAAAAAAAAAAAAACTTTTTAATAATAAATTGCAGAAGAAGGGAATGAAAGCAGTGACCGTTAACGTACGTAATAAAACTTACAAAACATAAAACTTAAATGATAAATTTTTGTTATTATTTTCTCCTATAGTTTATATGCATTGAATTACTTGAATATCACGAAGCCCAATTTATGGAGTATGAACCATATATATAGAAAAAAATTTAATCCTTTTGAAGTGATTCCCTGAGTAATTAATACAGGGAAATGTTTTTTTTTTTTTTAGAATACTAAATATTTTTTAACACACACACGGGGAGAGAGAAAAATGTCTTAAAGAAACTTACAATGGTGTATATTCAAAAGGGTCTAACTCTTGAATATACAGCACAGACTTTAAACCTCTTTAACTCACACTCATTTTCTAATGTAGGATTAACCCATTGTTTTTTCTTTTGAGAATACTAAATATTTTTTAATACAGGGAAATGTTAATAGTCCTGGTAAGGTGCTTGTTGAGGATGATTTGTTGTGAGGTCCATTTACTCATAAAATTGATATAAATTGATGAAGGAATTGAAAATATTACTGAAGTGACAAGTGAAATTTTTTTTTCTCAAAAAAAAAAGAGTGAAATGAAATTCAAAAATTTAGATTTATTGACTCTACACCATATTAAGATATCAATTATATATACTCTGCAACATAAAAACTTCGTTCCATAAGATTCTATTTGGCAAGGAACCTTTTTTTTTTTTATTGACATTTTTTTTTTTGTATTTTCAAGGGAGATATTTATGATTTAAATTCCCCTTCTGACTTTTTTTTATTTTTATTTTTATACAGGGTAAAAATTCTACTCTAACTTAATTTAAATGTATATGTGTATGAAGTTTCCTCCTAGAGACTTGAACCCCAGTCCTAGCCCCTACACCCTAAAAACACTTATACTTGTGGAATAACCATCACTTCAATGGTGCACGATGGTGACTATTAAATTATAATATTTTTCACTCCAATCCATTTTTTTCTTCTAAATAATTAAATCTGAGAAATAAATCAATAAAACTCATAATTAAAACCAAGGGAGTGAAGTTCATACCGTACCAGCTAGTACAGTTGGAATTTTTCACACCAAAGTCCAAATTGGTACAAAAATAGCTGTGATTTGTACCGCCTTAGATACCAGGTTATACTGTTCTAGCCATTCCAGAACATTCCAGCCATTTTGGCTGGAAAAGATATTTCGGACCAGTACAGAGCAGAGAAGAAAAGAAAAGAAAAATAATAAAAATAAATAAAGAAGAAGAGAAAGAGAAGAATGGGTTAGCCACACAGTGCCTAATTTGTGGGTTCTTCTTAAACATTTTCTTATTTGGATGTAGTTCAGCCTCCATAGCAGCTTGTCGCTACAGCTTCTTCTTCCTTCTCCTTCTTCTTTGTTCCTTTCCCTTTTTCTGCTTCTTGATATCTCTACTTGCAATCCATGACAGTTTTGTGCTTTTGTGCTATGATGCACCGACACTGACACGACACGACGATACGACAATTTTTGAAAAATAAAGATACGACACGGCATGGACATGACAATTAAATAATTAATTAAATTTTATATTTAGGCATATTTTTAAATATTTTTGGACATAAAATATGTTTATGTCTAGAATTTAAATCATGTAAGAACTACAAATAAGTAAATTAACACCCAAAGTAGTACAATAGTACACATAAAATGTTTAGAGTACAAATCCAAAGTTTAAATAGGCTACAGTCAACATCAAACTAAAGACATAATAGGAAAACAAGCTTTAAACTTTTGGGATTAAAAAAATTTTAAACGCGCTATAACACTAATAGTACGCAAATATAGCATATCTGATAAAAAAAATAAAAGAGAGAGAGAGAGAGAGAGAGAGAGAGAGATCGAAAGGGACAGAGGGCATGATGTCGACGACGACTATCTATGGAGCTCGCCGATCGGCCCAATCGAGCATCAGCGACTATCTATGAGTTACAATTTTCACGGTAATAACTTTTCAGACCACCGGCGACTGTCAAAATCTGTGATTTTTTTTTTCACTACTAGCGTATCCACCGTGTTGGAGAAGCAAAAAAAAAAAAAAAAAAACACCGCTCAGACACTAGAGTCCGACGAGTCGTGCTAGTATCTGTGTCCGACACATGTCGGACATCAGTACATCGCCAAAAATGGCGTGTCGGTGCAACCTAGCTTTTGTGTACTTTAAAATTTCTCATTAAACTATGTCAGATGGTTAGGTAGGAGTTGAAGTGGTGTGAGATAAAAGCATTTGGCTACATCTTTTGAGAAGTCACGTGTGCATCTTTCTTCTTTTTTTTTTTCTTTTTTCTTTTCCTTTTACTATTATAAATATTCTATTTATGCTAATATATTGGAGTAATGTATAGTGACTAATATATTAAACTTATGCAAAAATAGGTAAATTTTAAATATTTGTGATATATAACGGTAAATTTGAAACGGTACTAGTATCAACTAGTACCAAATTATTTCGTTTATTTAAATAAACCAAATTAGTCTCCGTTATGGTATTGCCTCTCTTGATTAAAACCCAATTTCCATTTTTCAATGAATTACTCTTAATCCAAATATAGTTTAACTCTTCCTAGGGTTTTGTAATTCAATTGATTGGTACTTCTCAATAATTCTAATAAAGACATCTAACATTCAAATTCATCATCCACCATTGTACTTATTGATTTATCACAACAACAAAAAAAGGTTTAACTATAGTGGAATGGTTTTGAAAACGTAATATGTATCTTTATGACTAAAACATATGTTTCACCTCTTTAAATTCAAATTCAAATTTAAAAGGGTAAACTACAACTTATCTATCTGTGGTAAGGCTAAAATTTAAGTTGTTTACCTGTGGTTTGAAATTTGACACTTTACCCGCCTAAGATTCTGTTCTGTAACCCATTTCCATTAATAAGATGACTAGATATGTAATTTAGCTCTACTTTCATGTTTCTCATCTTCAAAAACACAAAAAACATAAAAATACAAGGTCAAGTAAAATAAAAAAGAATCCAGCGGAATACTTGGATTATAGGATTTCAAATTGCAGATAGGCAACTTAAATTTTAGTCAAACCTCAAGTGGATAAAATGTCAAATTTTAAATCACAGGTAAGTAATTTAAATTTCAATCAAACCACAAGTAGGTAAGTTGTAATTTACCTAATTTAAAAAATAACTTTTCATAGGATGTTTTCGAAGGAGTGACTGTGTGGCTGCAAAGGGAGATTGTCTCACAAAACGAATGCTAGTCAAACTGGTTAACAAGTAACTATTGTGAATCTTCGAATTATCAGAAAAGAAAAAAGAAAAAGAGCGAATGAACAAACAAATGAAATTAATAGCTTCTAATTTTTTCACAAACTAAATTATAATTTGAAAATTTAAAGGACAATTATCAAAATCAAACAAAATTAAAAGAACCGAAAGTGTGTTAAAACAGGTTTATAATTGACTGAAAAAAAAAAAAAAAAAAAACCAGGTTTATAATTCTATCATTGAGATAAAATTAAACTAAATAATTTTCGGTATGCTATTGTTGTGATTTGGAACACCTGATAAGGGCAGTTTTAGAGAGGTATGCATTTGTAGCAACGTGGGTTTAAACGTGACATGTGGAGTAGGAAACGGAGGAGAAATCGGTGCTCTCTTTCTCTGCCCCAAATTCATGACCCAAAAAAAAAAAAAAACCTCTTCTTTTGGGTGTGATTTTTGTTTTCCAACATCATAATGAATGATTTTACATACTTTCTATTTTCTATCATTGATTTTCTCATATCTAAACCATCGTAACCATAAAGGTATTGTGCAACATAAAAGTTGTTTTCCTTTTCTCTTTTCTTTTTATTATTTGATTGGAAAGTTTTCCTTTTCTTATTCTTAGACATTTTAGAACTAACCTTGTTTAATTTCAAGAGCTATTGACCTATGAGAAGTACTATGTACACAATATTTTCACAATATACTTTTACAACAAATCCTAAAAAACAAGTTGTTATAAGTTTTTAATTTGAATCTACCATTGAAATGAATTTTTTAACCACCAATAACAACAAATAAAAACTTACTACATAATATTTATTGTAAAATTATTGTAAAAATGTCATATACATAATATTCCTCTTTCTGTTTTTAGCATAGCGAAAAACACAACCCTTATTATTGGCCAAATACCAAATAAAGCATATGTGAAAAAAATACTCTAATGAATCTTTGAAGTGCGAACCCCATGAAGGAGTATTGTGGCTTTCTCCCAAGAAATACACTAGAACACGATTGATGTGGAGACTCCAATGAGATTCAGATTCATGACTTCCGGCCAAATTTTTGGGGGATTCTTAAGTTCCAGGTGGCATAATTCCATTTGTGAGTTTGATAGAGTGCTGATCAATCAGCGTAAGCCACAAGAACCGAAAATACAGGCACAATACCCAACGTTGTCAACAATTTATTTAAGTTTCACGACATTTGCACTAACGGTCTCATTGGATATATATACAAGTCAAAGTTTAGGAAATTATAAAGTGAATAATTTTTTTTTTTAATTTTTATAAAATATAGTGAGCAACATATTCTGAATCATCAAATAAATTTTTATAGCCTTGTCAACTTATCACATCAAATACTTTGATAATTAGAAAATTTGTTTCTTTATTTTTTTTTTCCTAATACCTACCTAATAAAATTCTTTCGGAGCATGTAAAATATCCAATAGCTACCTATCATCACATTGCCATTGTTGCATAAGGGTAAATATTAGGTACTCTCGGAGTATCATAAATGTGTACTCTCTCCTCTCACATAACTATGGGTCTCACTAATTAAATTTATAGTGAGACTCACAATTCATGTAAGAGGAAAGAGTACGCATTTATGGTATTCTCGAAGTATATAATAATTTTCCGTTGCATAGTCTATCAACAGAGCTAATAGTGGAGCTTATGATAATTATGGAAACTAAATTCCTTAATCATAACGAGTATAATTAATGTGTGCCTTTAGAACATACATTGATTATCTATTTTAAGAAAATTTTTATGGAAAATTAAAAAGGTAGTAAAAAAAGTCAGTTACTTTTTCATTTTTCCATAAATTTAAAAAAAAAAAAAAATTTACTAATGTATATCCTAAGGGTATACTTTACTAAAACCTATAATAATATAGTAAATTATTTTTAAAAAAACATAATAAAGAAAATGTAATTATGATAATTATGGACTTTAAATTACTTAATTTTTTTGAGAAATAAATTACTTACAATAAGATAATAAATTATCAAAAGTAACATAATACAGTAAATGAAATTATGATAGTTATAGAAACTAAATTACTTAATTAATTCCAAAAAAAAAAAACATTTACTTAATGAAAAGTCAAACTATTAGTCAAATGTAAGAATTGTGTGAACAAAAAATTAAGGTGAAAATGTACTTTTGGTCATTATTACTCTCTCAGCCCTATGTCTCCATCTTGCCATGACGCCGTCGACACCAACTATCCCTTTGTCACTCATGAGAATGAGTTGTTGTGATCATGACAACTCACTCTCATAGTCATGGTTTTGTTCTCTACTTTTATTTTTTATTTTTTAGGGTTTGTTTCCATATCTGAACCAATTGAATATTTCTATCATTGGGTTCATGTAATATAGTTTTTGTAATAAAATCATCTCTTCTTCATTTGTAACCACTGGATTTCAATAAAACAAGGAAATACTTGGGTTGCTTCATGTTTTCTATGTTCTGTTTCTTTGTTTGTTTGTGTGTGTGTGTTTGTGTGTTTTGTGATTTGTGAATCTATGATAGCAATGTCTTGATTAGGCCATGGTTTAGGGGACCCTAAAGGGGCATGGTGGGGCGAAGCCTGTGGGGCTTATGGTGCCCATAGGGGCGGGTATGGGTGTGAAAAAAAAATCATTTAGTTAACGGACCAAGTTTGGGTAAGGGGGTTAGGTCCGCGGGGCGAATTCTGGCATAAAGAAACTTTCTCCGAACCCGACCCATTGCCATTCCTAGGGATATGGCTTTAATTTGGGTTTAGAGAGAGAGAGAGAGAGAGAGAGGGCCTGAGATTGGTGGTAGTGGATGTGAAATGGTGGTCGGTCTAGTGGTGGGTAAGGGTGGATTGTTGGTTGGGTTTGTTGTTGGTGTGGGTTGCAGTGGCTTGGTGTGTTCATTAGTGACTTATCGATGGCAGTGATGGTGATTGGTGGTCTGATCTATTCATGAGGGTTTGGCTTCTCAATTGGATATGTTTGTACTGAGAAATCGAAAGATCATTGGCTGGGCTTTGGTTTTCATTTGAAATTAAGAATCAGCTTGTACTGGAAATTGAAAGTGTATATTGTTGAAAATCTTTGTGCTTTGAATTTTTTATTCATAAATTTGTTGAAGATCTTTGTATTTGTGTATGTTCTTCGTTTCCTTGTTGAGTTCAAATTGCTATAAGTTTTGGTTTGATTTGCTAGAGGTTTTGGATTGCAGTGTCTTTTCTAGGTTTCAATGTTCTAGTTTGTTGGGTTCGATTTGCTTAAGATTTTAGTTTGATTTGCTGGAGGTTTCAAATTGGTCCTTTTTTTGGGTTTCAATTTTTTGGTAATTGAATGAGCTTGGTTGCTAAGAAAATGCAAGAATAGAAAAGAAAATCTTGATTTTTAAATTTGATAGGAAACCAAATATGTTATTTGGATAAGAACATGAACATTAATGTTTATAAGAAGAACATTAATAGTGAACAGTTATGTTTGGGAAGAACATGAAATCTTCCAAAAAAAATAATGAATTTTTTTTTTCTAATTTAATTATTTTTTTTAAGAAATCATGATTTTAGAATTATGTTATTATTATTATTATTATTTTCTGACATAGCTTTTTTTTTTAAATAATTAAAATGTTGACGTGGCATTTTTAAATGCCCAAATAAATTTTTTAATAATATTTTAATGGTCATGTCAGCATCATGTTAGCAAGCAAGGCACTCCGTCTACCACGTAGAATATATTTCCATTATTGAGATGATGGCATGGACCAAAATTGTAACGGTTTTCAATTTTCAGGAACTAAACTAGGGAAACCAAAAAAGTAGGAATCAAAACGAGAATTTCTCCAAAATGTAGGGATCAAAAATGCATTTTCACCAAAGATTAAAACTTACCCACCTGTGGTTTGACCGAAATTTAAGTTGCCTACCTGTAGTTTGAAATTCGACACTCTACCCACCTAAAGTTTGACCGAAATTTAAGTTACCAACTTGTGGTTTGAAATCTCATTATGCAAGTGTTTCACTAAATTCTTTTTGTTCTTATTTGATCTTGTATTTTTATGTTTTTGGAGGAGAGAGATATAAAAGTGGAGTAAAATTACATATTTAGCCATGTTTTTAATAGAGGTGGGATACGAAACTCTAACTGAACTAACCTTAGGTGGCTAAGTGTTAAGTTTCAAACTATAGGTAGGCAACTTAAATTTTAGTCAAACCACAGATAGATAAGTTGTATTTTGCACTTAGACTTTATTTATTTAGTTTAATGAATAAGAGCTTTAAGTATTATTACAATTTTCCTAGTTCATGCATTTGATTAACGTGCTAATTAAGTGCTAACGTTTAAATGGATTTTGGGTACTAATTAATCTCATGTATACTATTAGCACATTCGTCAACCATTTGCTATAATGCATGCCGCAATTGTATCATGTTTAATTGCAATTGCGGCATGCATTAGCAAATGGGAATATTGTGGCACGCCGCAATTGCACGTTTAATGATTAACACTTTCGTGAATTCGTCAACCATTTGGCTTGTAATAAAAATCAAAGGAATAAGTAGTACCCTAATTAATGATTGACTAATCATGTGATAGAGTACATTAGCCACTAAGTTTTTGATAATGTGAAAGTTTAAAGAAAGCACACACGATACTTTTTTTATGGAACAGAAACTAAACTGTTAGTTCCTAAGTAGTAAATGTCGAATTCACAAGGGGTTTCCTAAATCGACAAGGAAAAGAAAACTAAAATCCACCAGAAAAATAATTTGACAAAAGTTTGTGTTTATTGATAATAGTCCCCTTTGCCTCTGATGGCCACAAAACATATAAATACTGGAAAAAAAAACGTTTAGAACCCTAATTCGCACTAATTACACGATTAGGTGACAAAATATCAAAATTTACCAAAAATGGCAAAATTGAGTTAAAAGCAAAATCATAAACTACTGACCTTAAGGGTCATCCCAAAATAAATGAGACCTTAATCTAACTTTTAAATTAAAAGTTAGTGAGGAAAAACAAATATTACTATAAATAGCAAAAACACTGTATTCAGGGCCTTAATGAAGAAATTTGCCTATGTTTTGGCGACATTCATGATACATGATACTGGATCAGAACGCCGTTTCCCTTCAGCCTGCCAAATTTCATGCAATTCCGACACTGTCACCCCAATGGCCTCTACTGGCACCCTCTTTGATCTTGCATTATGATTTTCTGCTCCCCTACTGCTTCGGGAAGGCATATGTTGTCTGTTCTACGTTAGTTTTCCTAACCAAAAAAAGAAACAATCCCATGTGACGATCAGTTATTGATATTGATGTGAAAAATTTTCCCACACCGTTATTAATATATATATATATATATATATATATATATACTATTTGTTATTTAAAGCTAGATACATTGCCTCCATGATTATGGACTGGTATCCCGTAGGGATTCAGATCCTCTAGATTTTCTAGGGTACTCTACCAAATAAATTTCCTTAAATCTTAACCATTCTTTAATGATTTAATGGTTAAGATTTTGTTATGTCAGCATTCCACTAACAATAATCTTAATTGTTTTGTTTGTAACATTATTTTATTATTTTAAAAATATTGTTAGTGGAATGCTGACATGGCAGAATCTTAACTATTAAATCATTAAAGAGTGGTTAGGATTTAAGGAAATTTAATGGTAGAGTACCCTAAGAAATCTAGAGGATCTGAATCCATCTCGTAGCAGGTGCTACTTTGGATTAGATTGATCCCCTCAAAATCATTTGTTCAAATACTTATTTCAATGATTGCTTAATTAATTTCCATCCTTTACATATTAGTTAAAAAAAATAGGGGGGATGGATTTTGTTATTCTCTAATACAATTAATATATGTTGCCAAATAAGCTCAACCAAGGACATGCAAGCTTGCACTTCCACAAGGACAAGCCACATTACAATGGTCAATGGACCCAAAGTTACTAGTTGTACCAGGCTTCGCCAATGTGCAGGGAAGGATGGTCTTTTGCTAAAGAATAAATTTTTGTCCACGGAATATTCAATAAACCAATTAAGTTTTCTGAGTTCAGTCTTCAATACATCGACAACACAAGTTGCTCACTATTTTAGGCCCAAATTCTAGGGTTTCCCTGTTGCATGCAATGTTAGTTACACCAATAAATCCCACCCACTCCCAATTTAGTTACCTAAAAACAAAGAGAAGTACCATTTTTAAAAAATTTATAGAATGGAGGAAAATTAAGACCAGGGAGCATTAGCATTGAGGTTGTAAAATACCCAAATTGCTATTTTACATCCAAACATACCCAAATTGCATTTTACCCAAGTTGATATTACTAAACTTTTTTAGCAACTTTGAACATTAAGTTGATATATTTAAAAAGAGTCTGAATTTGGTAAGAATCACCAGAGTGTAAAACTCATGTTTACTCCATTTAATAAGAGATTGTCATATCAACTTGTTACTCAAAACTTAATATATCTTACCATACATAATAATATCTCAATAATCTCACAATTAAGTTGGATTTTCAAATGGATATTGGAATTTATTGAGTGTGATTGTGTCTATTCTATAATATATAATATGATAATGTGGCATGTTGAGATTGTAGAGGTAAGAGTTGGGTTTTACACCACATTCTTATAGAATTTAATTCAATTTTAATTACTACTGTAGCAACTTTTGTGAAATATATAATATATATTGTTTTATTGTTTTCCTCTCTCTCTCTCTCTCTCTCTCTCTCTCTCTCTCTCCTTATTAATGACTTTTCATCTCTCTCCTCTTTCTCTATATTATTTTATTATGTAATTATATTATTTTAGGCTGGGTTTGTTTGAGTGTAAAATATTTTCTGAGTATAAAATAATTTCAAGTGAAAATATTTTCAGGAAAAGAAAATAATTTCTAGTGTTTGGTGGCATTTAAAAAAATACTTTGAAAAATATTTTTTAGTGTTTGGTTATGTTCTTAAAAATATTATAGAAAACACATTTTCTATTTGTTCATCACATTTTCTCACATATTTTCAGCTTCCAAACAAATATATAATATCATTTCTCAATACTGAAACACAAACAAAACAAAACCAAAAAAAAATCATCAAATCCGGTCAGAGAATAATGAAGAGAGAGAGAGAGAGAGAGAGAGAGGCGACTGGGTTCGACGTTGAGGCGAGATTGCGCGGCGAAGGCAAAAGCGAGATCGCGCGGCGGAGTCGAGATCGCGTGGCGGAGTCGAGATCGCGCGGTGGAGGTGAAGGCGAGCATGATCAGATTGGGTTCATCGGAGATGGGTTTGATTGTTGAGGCGGTGCGAATCAGATCAACGATGGCGAAGGCGCGAATTAGATTGGCGATGGTGAAGGCGCGATCTCGTCGGCGCGGGTTGGGGCGCGATCTGGTGTGACTATCATTACTCTCTCTCTCTCCTTTTCTGTTTTCAGTCTGGAAAATTCTATTTGAATTATTTTCCACCAGAAGCCTTCTTATTTTATGGTCAACTGATTTAATTTTCTCTTTGACCGAATTTTTTGCGCATCCCAAACAGCAAGCACGGTGGAAAAAATTTTCCTGATTTCTTTTACCATTGAAACAAACGCAGCCTTAATATATTAGATGTTAAAATAAAAACTAAGATGTTAAATATGCTATAAAATAAGATGATATAATAAATAAAGTAACTTTTTAAATAATAAAATAACAATTAATGTAAACCCCGATATGTTCACATCGAGCTCCTAACAATAGTTAAAAGCTAAAACCTTTCAAATTCTATATTCTTTTGCTTCGTCTAAGTAAGCTAAAACAATAATAATTCCCACTATAAAACCCTTTTTTTCTTCTTCACAAAAAGTTTTTAACACTTTTAACTTTTAACCAATTGCTTGGCACTGCTTGACAGTGTCCAATGTGATTTATTGTGCATTTGGAAGTAGTTTGTTGCCGAAAGCTTATTTGAAAGTCTCTTACAGTATAATAATTTACATTAAAAGTAAATAAAATAAGACTTTTAAAAACTGAACTTAAGTAAATGAAATTATGAGAATTGCGGAAAATAAGTTACGTACTCAATCAACAATCAAACAATTGTACAAATGCAGGCATTGTGTGAACAAAAGATTTATTTCAGGACTCTATTTGTTTATTTTAATTAATTGAACAAGGGCTTTAACTACTGTTGCAATCCAACTAGTTCATGCATTTGATTAATTTTCTAACGTTGAAAAGGATTTTAGACACTAATAATCTCATTACTTTAACTAGCTAGGTCAAAATAGTATCAATAATGGGAAAACTGTGGCACGCCGCAATTTCATGTTCAATGATGAACACTTATTTCATCAACCATTTTGCTTAGAATGAAAAACAAAGGAAAAGGTAGTTGACTAATGACTAATCATGTGATAGCCGCCAGATTTTTTCTAACATATATATATATATATATATATATATATATATATATATATATATATATATATATATATGTATTCCTTGATATACGTTGAGGGCAATTATCTTTTTTGATAAACCGTTAAGGGCAATTATCAATTCATCTTCACATGGGATTGTGTATATAATATATATATATACACACTATTTGTTATCCCGTAGCAGATGTTACTTCGGATTGGATTAATCCCTTCAAAATTATTTGTTCAAATTCTTAATTAGTGATTGCTTAATTGTTATCCTTTCAATATTAGTAGGATAATAGATTTCTTTATTCTCAACCAAGGACATGCTTGCACTTCCTTGTTGTACCAGGCTTGGCCAATGAGCAAACAAGGACGGCCTTTTTCTAAAGAATAATTTTTTGTGTTCAGAATATACAATAAACCAATTTTTCTGAGTTCAGTCTTCAATACATTGGCAACACAATCCAATCACTGTTTTTGGCCTTGTTTCAGGGTTCCCTTGTTACATACAATGTTAGTTTGCAGAGGTAACTACCTAACTACCCATGTGATGATGTGATGTGCGTTGAGATTCATGCACACCTATAGAGTCCATATGGTTAGGCATATGATTTTATAAATTCAACCATGTAGGATTTGAAACTTTGTACAAATTACAATATCCTAAGGGTGAAACTTAAAAAATAAATAAATAAATAAATAATTGTACACAATGTTGTGAATGTACTTAATTAGTTTAAAATGATACGTCTTCCACTTAGAAGAGCAAGATAAGGAAGGTAGATATGTTCAAAAACTAATGTCTCAATAATCTAAGCAATTAAAAAAAATTGTGAATTTATGGGGATAGAGTAGAGATAATGTTCAAATTCAAGATCCCACTTGTTATTAAAATAAATTACCATTTGTCCTAAAGTTTTAAGAGATTAGAAAGTACTGAATTTAATTGATTATAATTATTTAACAAATATTCTAGTTAGATACACAAATCAATGTTTATAGAAGCAAAATTCGAATTATGCTATAGATTGCCAATAATAGAGGCTTTAATGAAGAGGCTAACCTTTATTTTTTCCATTTTGTTCTTAGGCAATTTTAAGTTAACATCCATGTCAGCATGACAAATCAAGCTTTTAAGCTTGACTCTAGTCGACTAATCAAGAATTGCGGATTTTGTTTTTGGCTGAAGACATTCTAATTTAAGCAAGCTGTATAAATGTAGAGTAGGTAGGATGGGTAGTTGGTCAGATCTAGTATGGATCATACATGGACAGTAGTTGGAGTCAGCGGCACTGCCTGTCTAGGACTCGATCTTGGTACCAGTCCATAATGATCAAAGTCGAATTATAGAAACTCTGTTATAACCACTTCTGTACATTTAATGTACTCTATGGATGGAGGAATACATAAAGTTGAACATAGTAAAATAAAAATAGGTTTTTTTGATCCTAATGGAGCTATTTAAAGACTCATTGAACCTCACTTTAAATAAGACGTTAGAGAAGAAACCTAAAGAGATTCAAAGAGAAAACCTAAACCTTCACCTACTGCACTTGGGAAAGTTTAGTATACAAGAGAAGGAGATTTTGCAATGACTTTTGTAAGCCAATGGTTTTGTAACAAGCATCATCTATAGCACCATATTGAAGATTTCTTAGACTAGTGGCAAAGCCACTTGAGGATTGAGGGGGGCCTTGGCACGCCCAAAATTTCTGGAATTTTTTTTTTTGTTGAAAATATCCTGAATAATTTGAAAATTTTTAAATAACCTTATCATTTTGGCCCCTCCATACCTGATAATATACATATATATATATATATATATATATATATATATATATATTTAAGGTGGTCTAAAAATAAACATAATTTTCATTTAAAATAAAATACAATCCATAAATACATATGCTGACGAAACTTTGTGATGAATTGCATTTGGATGAGAAATGGGTGGTTCCGAGAGAGACAAGGGCAGGCGGTTTGGCTCTACTATGAAGGAATACGGTTCAGATTGATGTGGACTCCTCTTCCCTTAACCATATAGACGTTATAGTCAATAAAGGGAAGGATGATTCCTGGAGTTTCACGGGTATTTAGGGGATGCCGGAGGCTAGTCGAAAATGTGAGACTTGGGTTTTACTTTGCAATCTTCATCGGAAATACACCCTTCCATGGTTGTGCGCCGGTGATTTTAATGAAGTCCTACTATCACATGAGAAGTTAGGAGGGGCACCAAGAAGTGAAACAGCAATGAGGGACTTTAGGGAGGTTGTGGATGACTGTGGGTTTATGGACCTAGGTTATGTGGGGAATAAATATTCATGGAGAGGTAGGCGAGGTGGCAACATAGTGTTGGATAGGCTTGACCGTGCTTTTGCTACTCACTTCTGGCTTGCTCTGAATTCGGCCACAAGAGTTCAATGCCTTCGGGCCAATACATTTGATCACTATTCTATAGTTATAAATCCTAAAGGAATTACAGGTAGACCTTGTAAACCCTTTAGGTTTGAACACATGTGGTTAAAGGAGAATGGATGCGGCAAAATCGTAAGGGCAGAGTGGCTATCTCCTATTCAGCATTCAAACTCTCCGTTGCTATGTGGTGATAAGCTTATGGAGTGGAGTAAACGCTCCTTTGGCAGCATGAGGAAACAATTGGAGGAAAAATCCAAGCTTTTGGAGAAGGCTAAATTTGCAGTGGCACAGGGGGCTGATTATGAGGCAATGAAATTACTTAGAATGGAAGTAAATGAGCTGCTTGACAAAGAGAGCTTAATGTGGTAGCAAAGGACAAGAGTGTTACACCTTAAGTGTGGTGCTAATAATACACGTTTTTTCCATAATAAAGCCTCTCAGAGATTTCGACGCAATAGGATTATGGGATTGCTTGATGATTCAAACTCTTGGTGCACTGATAATGCTCAGATGGCTGACATCATAGTTGGGTTTTATACAAGGCTATTCACATCCGAAAGACCAGTCAATGCCCATGGTATTTTGGAAGTGATACAACCTTTAGTTATTGAGGATATGAACACCAACTTGACTAGAGATTTTTCTAAATAAGAAGTTGATCTTGCATTGAAGGAGATGGCCCCACTTAAGGCCCCCGGGCCCGATGGTATGCCCCCTCTTTTCTTTCAATCTTTTTGGCCCTTGATTGGTGATGAAGTCTCTAAAGCTGTCCTGGATTGCTTAAATTTCTGTCACATTCCCAAAGAGTTTAATTATACTTATGTTACTCTTATTCTCAAAGTGAAGAATCCTGAAAAAATTTCTGAGTTTAGACCAATAAGTCTTTGTAACGTAATTTATAAATTGATTTCAAAGGTTCTAGCTAATCGATTGAAACCTCTGTTGCCATCTATTGTGGCTGAGAACCAAAGTGCCTTCCAAGCTAGGCGGGTGATCACAGACAATATCCTCATGGCATTTGAAACTTTGCAATGAAGACTCAGCAAAATGGTTCTACAGGTTTTATGGCTCTCAAGCTTGACATGAGCAAGGCTTATGATCGAGTTGAATGGTCTTTCCTGGAATGTCTGTTGAGAAAGATGGGTTTTCACAATAGATGGGTGAATCTTATGATGGAGTGTATTACTACTGTCTCTTACTCCATTCTGATTAATGGGGAGCATTCACAAACCATCCACCCTAGTAGAGGATTAAGACAAGGGAACCATTTATCTCCTTACCTCTTCCTTCTTTGCACTGAGGGTTTACATGGTTTAATTTCTAAAGCAGCTACTTCTGGTGATATTAGAGGTATATCTGTCTGCAGGAATGGCCCCAGATTAACCCACTTATTTTTTGCAGATGATAGCTTGCTTTTCTGCAGAGCATCGGTCCAGGAATGTACACACATCCAAAACCTTCTTACTACTTATGAAGAAGCCTCTGGACAAAAGCTGAATGGAGAGAAAACCACACTATTTTTCAGTAAAAACATGGACTGTGAGGTCCAAGACTCCATTAAAGAGCTGTTAGGGGTACCTGAGATTAAGCAGTATGAAAAATACTTCGGCTTACCATCTTTGGTAGGTAGGCATAAAAAAGCAAGTTTGGCCTACATTAAAGATCGTATATGGTCTAAGCTCTAAGGGTGGAAAGAGGAGCTCCTCTCCCAAGATGGTAAAGAAGTTCTTTTAAAGGCGGTGGTACAAGCGATCCTCGTTTACTCGATGAGTTGCTTTAAACTTCCCACTACACTATGCCACGAGATAGAGATTATGATTAGAAAATTTTGGTGGGGCCAACGTGGTATTAGGTGGCGTATTCATTGGGTAAAATGGCGCACTTTATGTAGGCCAAAAGCTATTGGAGGCATGGGTTTTAGAGAGCTCCAAAAATTTAACGATGCCATGTTAGCTAAACAAGTTTGGCGCCTACTACAAAATCAAGACTCTTTATTTTTCAGGTTCTTTAAATCAAAATTTTCCCTCATGGGTCAATTTTTGATGCCAAGGAAAATAAAGGGTCTTTTGCTTGGAAGAGTATTTTGAAGGGGAGGGACCTTATTAAACGTGGAATGAAATGGAGGATTGGGAATGGCTCTCAGGTGCGAATTTTCCATGATGCTTGGCTGCCTGGGTCTTGGCAAGGCAGAGTCCTCTCCCCTGCCTCAGAAAGCCATGCAAATGCCATGGTCTCTAGCTTAATTAACCATGAGGACAAGTGTTGGAAGGTGGACTAGTTATGGCTACTCTCTCACAACAAATTCCATTACCTGCTTTGGTGGAGATGGTGGAAGTGATAGCAGCTCGGCGGGCTTTGGTGTTTGCTAAGGAACTCGGGTTTGACAAAGTGGTTATGGAAGGTGACTCAGAACCGATTATTAATGCTATTCTTGGTGACCATATGGACTATGCTTATATGGGTCATGTAATGCAAGATATTAAGTTTATGTTTCCTAGTTTTTCCATTATTTCAGTTAAGCACATTCATAGAGAAGGGAACTGTGTTGCCCATAAACTTGCTAGAAGGGCTATTAGAAGTCATTTTCTTGTTTGGATGGAGTCTATTCCTCCTAATGTTCTTGATGTTTACCAACTTGATCTTTTAAGGCTGCAATAATATACTCTTTACCCCGTTGGGGATTTCTCTCTAAAAAAAAAGGTATTTTAACAATTACCTCAACAAATAAAAGGAAAAATGTTATTTTTATCCCAACACATCTAAAACTTATTTGTACACAGCAGTAGAAAAATTGAAAAGTAAAAAACTTTGCTGATGTGCCGCACCACCAAGTCCCCCACACAGTTGTAGAAATATTTTGCCTCACACAAGTGACTCTCACTCTTTCGCTCTCTGTCTTTGTTGGCGACTTGGCATTTGCCTTTTTTATTTATTTTTTTTTTCTTTTCAGTTGTTTCCTTTTCCTCCTCCTACTACTGCTGTAGTTTGTTTAAAAGTAAAAGTTCTATACTGTGTGACTAAACTAGACAAGAAAGAGTGAAAGATTGAAACTTATGTGCCGTGGCCCCATCCCCTAACTGTGCAGTGCTCTATGCCCCTAGTTGACCAGCTAACCCCTTTTTTTTTTAACTCTTTCAATAGTACTTTGCATTTGCTTTGTTTTGATTTTTTTTACTTTACTTTTTATTTCTTTCTTTTTTATATTTCTTATAATATATTATTTATCATTGTAATAATTAATATATTATATACCAGATGGCATTTTATATTATAAATGTAATTGATTAGTTGATTACAATATACAGTTTATACTATTATATTAACATGTATTTAGTTGTTGTTTATTATATTTTTTATGCATTGGCATTTGAATGATTGTTTGTCTTTTATTTCGCAATCTTTGGACTATTGTTTGTCATTTATGAGTGATAATTTAATTTGATAAATCTAAGTTCATGGACAAGTTTAGGACTATTGACTCATTCTTAAAAAAAATAAAAAAATGAAGACAGTAATTGAGACTTTTGGGTTCTAATGTTGAAGTGCCTACTTTCGATTATAGTATTTAATAGTATACTTTTGTTTATAGCACATATTGAGTTATGAAGTATTGTACATTACTATTTTACATTTTATACACAAATATATATATATATATATATATATATATATATATATATATATATATATATATATATATTGTGTGGGGTCCGAGGACCGAGGAGTCTTAACCGAGGAATAATCTTCATAACCCAGGCGAAGTAGGGAAAATGAATTCCAAGGACTCCATTTGATCAAGGAGGGTAATACTATCACGACAATTATTATCCCTTAAACGCCCATGGAGAGGAAAAGAGATGGCAACAAGGACAAGGATGGTGGGAGGAAGCTTCTTGAAAGGTATACCTCCCACCTCCGCATTTAATGTCTTTCACCAACCTTAGCAGCTGCATTAATGTAGAAATGACCCTTGAACAGTAACTTCAAAGT
Source organism: Castanea sativa (assembly GCF_040712315.1). Classification (NCBI taxonomy): domain Eukaryota; kingdom Viridiplantae; phylum Streptophyta; class Magnoliopsida; order Fagales; family Fagaceae; genus Castanea; species Castanea sativa. Next base: position 39,599,202 of record NC_134024.1, on the reverse strand, counting down.
TATCATCTCCTTCTACCACTTTCAGCAAAGTCTTGATGGGATAAGTATCCTGAAAATGCTTGGGAACATACAGGTGGAGGGCTGAGATGCATAGAAAAAGGCTGTAAAAGGAAAGGAATCCACCAGAAAAAATGGATGAATATTTTCTAAGAACTTATAAGAACAGAAAAGAGAACAGTGAATAACCTAGTGTAAAACCTAAACTATATCAATATATAAGAAATTGATTTTCAGACTAGCCCGAGGAGGTCATTATCCCTAATTGTTGTTTAAACTACACCTTTCTATTACTCTGGACTTTTCAACCTTAAACTTGGCCTAAGTTTAGAATAGCACTTGAATTAGTTTCTCACTTTCTTTAACATTCTATTGTTTGGGTCTGATTCAAAGGACAAGGTACCACTGATCTAAATGAGCCTTGGGCCTTTATTTTTTGAGTCCATACATACATACATACATACATATATGCCCCCCCCCCTAAAATAAATTTCTGGCTCCGTCACTGTCTAAGACATTATACGTGCTATTGTTCCAAAGTTATACTAAATCATCTAGGGGACATTGTTGTAGTATATTAGTCACAGAGTAGAGATTCGTGCACATTAAAGAAGGTTACTGAGAAGAGTAGTCCAACCAGTTTGGAGCTGCTCTTAGATAGCTCAATAGCTAAGTTCTACTATAGGTAAGTACTTTGGATTAAGTATATCCCTTGTACTTGTAACCTTAATATTTGTCAATGGGTTTTCAAGGGAGTGATGACTTATACATCATTCATTGAGTTATTTTATTTTTTATTTTATTTTTTTATTAGGATTTCCCACATCGTGACCATATCACACCATGTTTTAAAATTTATTTTCTCGCTACATGAAATTTAGTTTTAGCAACATCTATGGTTGCATGTGCCTATCAGTCTTTAATTGGACCATTGCATAATCTGACTAATTAACTAACTTGAGTAATTGATTAAAATTGAATTGGGATCAAAATGAACCCATCATACTCTGATGCAATGTTCAACGTGTTGGGATAAATCTCTGTCTATGTGTGAATTAAATTGAATAACCCAAGCAATACAGAAAATAGAAATCTACAGAAGTGATATTTAAAAAATCAACCAACGAGAACACTAAGAAATTACGTGAAAAACCTTCTAGTGTAAAGGGAAAAACCACGGGGCAAATCTGATTAATAAACTATAATAAAATAGAGATTACAACACTCAAGTTATACCCAAAAGCCGAGTTCATAATAAGTTGGTAAAATACAATAATATCATTAGGGACAAATACAACCTCACCACAAAACCCAATAGCAATATCTTCCACTCTGAATATTTCAACTCTCTATAGTTGTAGCACCCAAATAATTTTCCTATAAAAAAACCCCCAATTTATCTTCCTTGTATGTCTTGAGCAAAAGAAAAAGCACATAATTGTTTGGACATATGAGAAGATAGCCCCATCCACATTCAGTTTTTCTTGGCTGTCATGAACGCACCACCCATGTTCAATAGCATGTTTTCTCCTTACATTCTCCAAAGTTGGGATTGCAATATGAAGAGCTCACCACCTAGAAGATTTTAAATGGGCTATTCATAGTAAAGCACTCATGAGTGTTGAGACCCCAAATTTATTAGTCTAGTAAATTGTCAATTCCTCTATTGCCTTGGCATGTTAGAGAATTTGGAATTTTAAGTAGGGATTAATTAATTTCAGAAAAGACCTTTTAACGTGCTAGATTTACTGTTTCCTGAGGTGTAAATTATGCTACGTAATTTTTTTAAAATAAAAAAGATGTCATGTCACTGAAATATTTTCATCCATGTAATGTAATTAATCCACTAAACACATAGATCACAAGAAAACTAACTAAATTCAACAAATGGACCAACAATGCACATTTTTTAATTTTAGAAACTAATAACACTCACTTGAAATTTCATAGACCAAAAGAAACTAGAAAACTAACTACAGTCAACAAATGGACCAATAATTAATACTCATTTTTAAAATTTTAGAGACTAATAATGCTCAATTGAAATTTCATAGACCAAAAGAGCTTAGTAACAAACTTTATGAACCAACAATAAATTATTAAAAATAAAAATCTATAAATCCAATAAGTGGGGTCAAATTGGAAAAAAAAAAAAAAAAAAACACAATCATATCTCTTATAAAAATTCAATATACAAAGTACAAACACCCAAATAAAGGTTTCAAGTTTCAACATTATATTTTGATTGCAAGGTCAGGCAAGCTCCAAGAATGCCCAGTGAGCAAGCACTACTACAGGCTCAAGCAATCAACTTATCACTCAATGACCTATCACACTAACCTTCATATTACAAAAACTAAAATTGTGTACAATTTTTTGCCCTAAGGATGAAAGGACAAGAATGTGGGTTCCTTTTCTATCCTTCAAAGATATGAATTTTGTATAATTTTTCCCCTCTACAAGCAACTTGTAGGCTAGACAAAACCAACAGATGTTCTAGCAACATGGTTACACGAAGCTTGGGCTACTTGATTCTTGTAAGTGAGCTTTACATTCTCCAATCTTATTCTGGAGCATGGATTTCCCGGACTACAATCAAATTTCACAGCAACCTCTGTTGCTGATGTTCCATGGATGTCTTGGTATGTCACATCACTAATTTGAACACCAGAAACTTGTTTTAAAAAAAAAAAAGTTTATATGTCAATTTACTGCATGATAGAAGTATAATAGCATGCAAGCTCCAACTAAAAAAATCTTATGCTTATGGGAACTAAAATTTTTAGAATTTATTTTGTGTGATTCACTTGAAAATGTTTGGGCATTTTCAAAAGCAACCATATCTTGGTTTAAACTATATTTGAATGCAAAATAAGGTTTTAAAAAAATAGGCGAAACTACACAATAAGTCCTTAAAGTTTACTTGCTAAGCACAATTGGTCCCTTAACTTTTAAGTGAGTACTATTAGTCTCTAAAGTTTTAAAAATGAACATTATTGGTCCATTTTTTAACTTTTGTTAGTTTTTTTGCCTATGTGTCAAATGGAACAATGACGTGTCTTTTTTTAATGACATGGCAACTGTTTTCAGCATCAAAAAATTATTTGCCAGCAAACACACCACCCTTAGGTTAGCCATTGTCTCCGGCGCCACCTCTGGCTCAGGCTAGCACTTAGTCCCCCTCCTCGGCTCACCTCCCCAAGCTCTCCTCCTCGTTGTGGACACCTCCTGCAACCTCATATGGATTATCGCTAATAAGTCTCATCAAACAAACTCAATAATTTCTTCAAATGGTACCCAGATTCCAATCTCAAATCAATATTAGATGAAAATTTGCCCAAGATCTAAGCTTGAATTACAAAACCCATTTTCAATAACCCTAGTTGCAACAAAATAGATGGTGGAAACCAAGAGGTGGGTCTGTTAGAGAACACATTTAAGCTCACGAAACCACAAAACGAAGAGGTGGGTCTTGCTCTAAATTTTTTTTTTTTTTTTGGGCTAACTTGGTCTTACTCCTAATTGATGGTGGCTAGTTTAGTATATCGAACAATAGCAATATTAATAGACGTTATAGAACAAGATTTGAAGGAATAGGAAATGATTGGGTTTTTGGCTTTTATTTTTGGGGCCAAACAAGAAATGCACGGTAAGCAAAATTGGGGTTGTGGGGATTGGGTCCAGACACTGCCAATGTAGGTGACAAGAAGGACAGGTTGGGGTGGAGAGCCAAGGAGGAGGGAGATGAAAGTATTGGCCGGATCTAGCAATGGCATCGGAGACTATGGCGAGCTTGAAGCAATGGCAGTCTGAGGAGAGAACTTGGCATGTGGTGAGTGGTGTGTTTGCTGGCATGTAATTCTTTAATACTAAAAATAGTTGTTATATCATTAAAAAAAGACACATTATTATTCTGTTAGACACATAGACAAAAAAACTAATAGAAATTAATAAAGGAACCGATAATGTTTATTTTTAAAACTTTAAGAACCAATAATGCTCACTTAAAACTTTAGGGACCAATTATGCTCTGCATGTAAACTTTAGGGACTTAGACTGTAGTTTTGCCTAATATTTTTGATGTTGAAAACAGTTGTCATGTCATTAAAAAATGACACATCATTGTTCCGTTTGACACATAGGCAAAAAAACTAACAGAAGTTAAAAAAATGGACCAATAATGCTCATTTTTAAAACTTTAGAGACCAATAGCACTCACTTAAGAGTTTAGGAACCAATTATGCTCAGCAAGTAAACTTTAAGGACTTACTGTATAGTTTCGTCTTTTAAAAACCCTGCTATAGAAGTTACAACTTCCAAAATAATATCAAATGTGTAAGCAAAATAAAAAATGGTAAGTTAGGATATACATATTGGTTAATCGTTTAAAAATTATTATTTTTTATTATATTAGCTTACTTATGTGATTTATTTATGAATTATTATACTTTATTTTATAATTCTCATTTGAAGTTAACTTTATGCGTTGGCATCCAATATATATAATTGGGCAAATATGTGTCGGGCTTCACTCAATGATGAGAAATTCGAGTCCATACTCTTTTTGTTGGGCCCAGGCTTTATTTCTTTGTAACTATACAAATATATTGGTAGCCATCTCTTTTTGTTTGGGCCGTTGCTGATTTGCCGTATTCTAAACTTGACTTCAGCAAGTCCAATAAGGCTAATCATTCATCAACACACACACACAAAAAGGAAAAAAAAGAAAAAAAAGAAGAAGAAGAAGAAGATGCAATAGGTTCACATATAAACAGTAGCTTGCCCAAAAAACATAACCATTTAGATGTAGCCTTTTAGGGCCCATTTGACTCCTTTTTTTTTATAAGCATTTTAACCAATTTTTAGCCATTTTTACTCTGTTTTTTCCTCCTTTCTCCTCAATATAAATATATCCTAGATTTTTTATTAATCATCAATGCGACCAATCTTCATGCCCTTTCTTTTTTTAATTTTTTATTTACCTACATAATTTAATATCTAACATGCATGCATCGTAATTTAAGCATGATATTAGTTTAGCCTTTTTCTTACAATAATTAGTAGGGGAGAAGGAGATGGATTCAAATCAAGATTCTCTTCCATGAGATCAAGAACTTGATGCATGTATGCTTGTCAATTCTTCTAATTACCACGTCACGAATAACACCACAAATAAGGTTTAAGCTTTTGTGCATGAAGTTCATAGTTCACCAAAGACAAAGTAGGGATAATTTGAAACAATTTGAGGTTTAATACTACAATTTTACCTGGAGCTTTTTCTTAAAATTAATTTTAAATAGGAATCAAATAAAATTTATTTAATATATTACATAAAAATATAATTTTTTTCCTTTTTAGAATTAAATTTATCTATTAAGGTTTTTTTTTTTAAACATATTTATCATTAAAAAAATTATTTTAAGAAGATGGAGACTGGAGAGGCGTGGGTCTATACAATAACAAAAAAGAAAGGCGGTACTGTTACGTTGTTGTGTTTATTTTGCATATCATGTTTGTTTGTTTGTTTTTTTTTTTTTTTATAAATAAATTTGAACTGCATATATTCTCCCTGTGGATCGGTGCCAATTTGTCAAAAGTAGATGTGCTGGAAATCGAACTGTTTGCAATTTCTAATAAATAAGTCTCTTGAGATTATAATAAACAAGTCTCTTGCAATATTTGTAAACTAAGGCCAAATTGATGAGATCGAATGAGTGCATGGGAACCCATCAACAAAATATTAGCAATCATGGGGAGTTATTCGCATGTAGCTGCGACAAAATTGTCTCCTTCATCATGCAACTTAACCGGTTGCATGAATTTGGGAGGAGCCAATACTCCTCCCAAATTCTCACCTTCTCCCCCATTACCAATTCACCATCTAGATTCTAGACCCTATTCGGATTATGTGACATGCTTGAGCTATGCTTCTCCACGTGAATGAGGCAATTTGGCATAATAGCTTCAAGGAGATAGCATGTAGGAAAGTAATGAGCCAAAATAAATTTCTTAATATCTCGAAAACCAATACAACAATCCTGTTTTGGTTTGAACAAATTGTTCCACCTCATCCCATGAATTCTGTTCTTCTCCTCTCTATGATCCCACCAAAATTGGCCAATCTGAGATTTTAGTTCCTTACATAAATTTTCAAGAAGCAAGAAACAACTCATTGAATACACTGGAATTTCTTAAGCTACGACTTTTATCAATATTTCATGTATGGCTTGGGATAGAAACTTTCCCTTCTAGCCATGAATTGTTTTGCTACATGTGCTTTCATATAGTCAAAAGCTTGCTTATTCTCCCTCCCTATATAATAGGAGGTAGCCAAGATATGTTTCTAGATTTGCAACTTGTGAGTAACTGGGTCAGATTTGACCTGAGCCATAACCCACAGTTTATAAATCGTTTACATGAGTTATTTGATAAGTAGATTTAAATTTGAGTTCAATTTAAAACTAAGCTTGATATGAGTTGTTAGTAGTGGGGTGATTGAAGATGAGTAATTGAGCGTTTTTAGGACCATTGATCATAATCTATCTTTAAATACTACTAAAAGCCTACAACAGTTAGGAAACTAATTACACTAAAAATAATTTTTTATTTATTTTGAAATCATGTACGAGAGAAATAAACTATATGTACGTATAAATTTTGAGAGCTCTCCGCCTCTCCCTATCAAGCATATGACACCAATAGGAACACCATCAAAAGTACCCTCAAATTGACTTGACACTATTGAAAAAGAGATGATGAATAAAAAAGCATATGACACCATCAACATGTAGAAATAGAATTAATTTATGTTAGACTATATATATATATATAGCATTGAATTAAAAATAGCGAAGTAAAATGCTCTCTCTCATAATATATTGTACTTAGTAAAATTTAATGTCGGTTAGGAGTTTTCCAACTAATATTTCTTTTTATTTTAGAAGATTCCAATTAATTAATATTCCTTTGTTACCACGTGCACTTCATGGTTTTTTTTTTTCTTTCTTGCCGCAACATTAATTTAACCTTCACCTCCTATACATATAAGGAATAGTTTTTAGGGTTAACAGGTTAGACCAAGTGCAAGAGAACATACTCCATTCGTCTTTGTTTTTAGTCTCGCACAATTTGGATTGCAACTGCACTTATTAGAATTTGTGTACGCTCTTCTTTCATCATCAAGTGGCAAAATTTATGTAAGTTCATGGTTCATGCAAAGCATATTTGGTAATTTAAGCATGATTTCAATTTGTTTTTTTCTTTCTTGCATTAATAAGTAGGGGAAAGAGATTCAAATTGATATTCACCTTCATGAGAACTTGACTAACTATTGCATGCACAAGAAGCTTTAAGATTTTGTGTGCTAAGTTCACTGTTCACCAAAGTAAGGATAATCTATATATATATATATATATATATATATAACCGAAACCTTTGAAGTTCTCATAATTTTTCACGTCAGCACAATATTTAATAAATAAATAAATAAAACCAAAAAAAAAAAATCATCATAAACCCGACACTCAAAAAAATAAAATAAAAAATGTAGAGCGTGTTTGGTCGTCCATTTTAAACATTAGTGTTCAGTGTTTAAACACTGAACACTGGTGTCCAAAAACCAAAAAACGTGTTTGGTCATCCATTCTTGTTCAAGGTTGTTTGGAAAAACATTGTTCAAAAACCCATTTTCAAAATGATGGTTTTGAAATCACCTCTGACCTGATTTTAAACAACAAACACTAGTGTTCAGTGGCAATTGGGTAATTATTTTGAACACTGTATGGGCCCACCTAGTCTGACATCTTTATGTATCATCTCCTCTCTTCCTCCCATCTCTTCACGCCGAATCCATTTGCACCTACCAAGATCTCATCTCACCCACACAGTCAAAGCTTAACCCAGCGGCATTAATCTCACCCACTGCCATAACTCCCCTTACCGACCCATTTGATCGTAGTCAAAGGTCTCTCCCTCACAACGGATCACCACGCCATTGATTACTCAACCCAATGCCATTAAAAATCCTCACTGACCCATCCAAAAGCGTCTTCTACACACTCAGCTTACACCGCATCACCAACCTCAGTCGAACTTGGATCTTGGAGTGATGGGTCGACGACGCAAAAACTCGATTCGTTGTTGGGTCTTGGAGTGCTGAAGGTGGAGAGGAGATTCGAGGAACATGAAGCCCAGCTGTGGATCAAGGGGCTGTGTCGATGGAGATAAGGAGCGTGGGTTTCGTTTTCTACTCTCAAAGAAGAGAAGAGAAAGAGAAGAAACAAGAAGGAACAAACACAGAGGAGCAACAGGAATATAAGATGTATTCTCTCTCCTGAATTAAAAAATTGATATTTCTTAAAAGTGTCAGCTTTTTTTAAAATCAAACATGCACATACCAAACACATTTTTATGTTTTTTGAACACTGAAACGCATTATTTAAACCATAATGCCAAACACTTTTTTTTTTTTTTTTTTTTTTTATAAACACTAAAAATACGTTTTTTTTTTTTTTTTTTTTTTTTTTTTTTTTTTTTTGTGAACCACAATTTTCACCTCTTTTTAAACAACAAATTTTGAACTCCATGACCAAACGGCTCCTAAGCTCTGCCTTTCCCTTTCACAATGGTCTGCCATTCCCATCTTCTTCTTCCTCAGTCCTCTACCAGCACGATGGTCTGCCATCCCCATGTTCTTCCTCAGTCCTCTACCAGCTCCTCCTCGATCAGACCCATAAACTTGCAACCAACAGCAAATCAAGCATCGCATCTCATCTACAGACCCACCATACCCACAAACCGAAGCCTCGATCTCCTTCCTCAGACCACCGATTTGCCACATCCAACCTCTACAACCCAGAAACGGCCCCCCATTTGCCGTGAGTCTCATCAAGCCCATGGCCACAGATAACCCACCATGCCCACCATACCCACAAAACCCACAAACATCGAACAGAGGTCGAGCTCCTTCCTCAGACCACCCACATGCAACCTCTACAACCCAGAAAAGCCGTGGGTCTCATCCAGCCCATGGCCCATCAACTACGTCGGTCGGAAATACACCCAACCCAACCCAACCCAACCGGCCCAAAGGTATCTAATAAACAAATTTAATTAGAACTCTATAATATTTTTATTTTTATTTTGAATCCGAACTCTATAACTATTAGGACTCTATAACTATTATCTTATAAATAGTTGATTCTATTAGTCTTTTTTTTCACGGCTGTTCAATTTCTAGGTTTATTGCTCTTGTTGCCTCTGTGATAATCTATGTACAATTAATTTCTAACTATTTTAGTGTGGATTTTTTATTAGCTTTTTTTGAATTTTAGTTTAGTTATATCAGATTTAGCATACAGCTTCTATTTTGTATTCTAGAGTTGATTGAGTTGGTAGTTTTAGCTGTGTTTCTCTTTGTATCTTTGCAAACCCATGCAGCCAACCTTTCTGAAATTTTGTTACCCCAGCTTCATTGATTTCTGTTTTGTATTCTAGAGTTGATTGAATTGTAGTTTTAGCTGTGTTTCTCTTTGTATCTGTAATTGAGTTTGTGCACGCACTTAGATAATCAATTTGAATTTTTTTTTTTTTTTGGTGTGAATAGATATTAAGTCGTGTCCCAAGAATTTCTCATATAATTCCATTCCCTTTTTTGTTCAGCAACTGTGTTTTTATCCTTGTTCTGAATTTATTTGTTTGTTTGTTTACAGAGTGACGGGAAGAGGCAAGTTACATTTATTAAGTTCTTCTCTTTCATCACGCGAATCGGTATGTTTTTTGGTTTAAAACTTTAGAACTGCTCCTTTTTCCCCCCTCCAATATTGTTTTCCTTTGAATGTAACCTGAAGTGTGCTGAAGCATTTAGATGTCAGTATTTAAGTATCATTATCATCTAAAACAAGGAAAAGCAATTGCATGTTCAGCATCAATTATGCATCAATTACATTATTAGATGCTTGACTTTACTTAATAGCTAATCTGGAAATCAGTGGGGCTAATTGGGGTGACTGGTATCATGATCATATGCTAACTTTAAATGCTATTCTTCTTCTTCTGTGAATGTTAAACCTGATATTTACCATATTACCACTCAAGTTGAGGATGCTATGCTACCTTAGCGAAATTGGTGTGGGTAGATTTTTTGTAGCCCATGTGATCCAAGTGTTTAAAACTTTTTTCAACACAAACAGAAAATTGTAGAGTGTAGCTTAACATTGTTAAAATTTTATAAATGCCTTTGAGCATAATGTTGTTTAGTTTATCAGATTTGAATATTGTATTGCTCAACAACATTATTTTTGTCTTTAAACGCATGAACATATGGACATGCAAGGTATGATGCAGCCGACACATTGATTAGATAATATCTTGCTGTTTGATAGTAACGCAATTAGGTAACTCGTCCAAGAATGGCTTGCTTTTTGATTGGCTAAACAAGCAACCAAATGATTCTGTGGTGTACGTGTCATTTGGGAGTGGTGCAACACTGTCACACTAGCAAATGACTGAGCTATTTGTGTCATTTTTTTTAATCTAGAAAAATGTATATTTTGTTATTATTTGATGGCTGTTACAATTCTAATGTCACATCATTTTACTAATATCTTACTACTAGACTCATAAACCATTATTATTGCTAGATTCATAATAAGTTATTGTTCCTCTACTTTCTAATTTGTGATTGCTTTAGTGTTGAATGTGGGTTGCTTCATTGTTATTTTACTGCTAGACGTATATGACTTCATTGATACTATACCACTAAAGAGGTGAAAATTTGAACTTAGAGCCTACCGCAAGATGCTCCAAACTAATAAATGGATTTGGCTAAGTCTGGGTTCATTAGAGGAGTTTGACCCACCACTCTAATCGAAGCTCCCCTAGATTGATGTTGAAGTAGCCAAAGATCTACCACCTAGAAAAGCCAAGACCCCACTTCCACTTACTAAGAATGTGCTGGTAGAGAATCAATGTTGAATTCCAATAGCTAATGTCACATCATTTGGAGGTTTATCTTAATTTTTATTTATTTTTAATTAAAAAAATTGGTAGCTTTCCTGTGCATCGCACAGGTTAGCAACTAGTTAGATACAATTTGATGTCTAAGACCAAATTTTAAGTGCAGTATTTTCTTTTATTTAAATATTAATAAATAAAATTTATTTAATGTTTTTATATAAAAAGAAATTTTTCGCTTTTCAAAATTTAATTTAATTAATAATTAAGGTTTTTAAAAATATTTTGTTTATTGCATGTAAAAGAAATTAGCAAATTCTTTTCTTCTTCTTCTTCTTCTTTTTTTTTTTTTTTTTTTTTTTTTTTTTTTTTTAAGTTCAATTGATTTTTCCTAGTATTCTCTCTCTTTTTGTTTGTGTGTGTTCAAAATTTTCATATTTAGAATCTTAGTTTCAGGTAAATATTTATAATAAAAAGATATTTTCAAAAAAAAAAAAAAAAAAAAACTAACTACAATATTAAAAAGTTGAGATTTGGACCTACCCAAAATATCTATGTATTTTTTATTTTTTTGGAGAATTCCAAAGAATCTATGTTAACCTACACTGAATTATATATATGGCTAACTGATGTTGTTGAGTTTGTTTTGCATATCAGGGTTTTAGACTAGCCGTCAGACAACTTACAATTCCTTCTTTCCTTCAGGTAACACTCTTTCAATTCAAGTCTTTATTTTCAGTCGTTTGCTTTTTTGCAACCTTTTAAAGAACAATTTGGCTTGCAACTGCATGTATTAGAATGAATTCTATAGGTATTAGTAAATTTAGCATCAGGTAGTAAATTTAGCTACTTTTTATTTTTTAATTTAAGTATGAATTATGTACATAAAAGTTTCACAATTAATAAAATGAAAAAAAAAATTATAGTAGGACCCACCACAATGCAAAACTAAGGTGTTGTGAAAATATTTTGAGATTTTCATGTGCCCCTATAACTTTCTCTTTTAGTTTTAGTTTCCCCTCCCCCAAAAATATAAAAATAAAAATAAAAATGAACATGGTTCTTCTTTGCACCTCATATTCAGTCATGGAGTTTAAACGTATTTGGATCCAATGCAATTATTGTGTTAAAAAGGTATTAAAAAAAAAAAAAAAATTTTGATCCTTTTGTTGAAATCAAAGGTGAATTTTTTACCTTTCAATTGAAATCATTGATCTATTAAACCAATTTGAATCCAAGCTTAAACCGTCCTAATGTACTATTTTTTTTTTTTTTACCATGTCGCATTTCATTAGATTCAAACCTACCCAAACAATCTATGTTTGTCCACACTTAATCATATATAATTAAGCGGTGCTGTTGGGTGTGTTTTGCAACATAATTAGCAAGTTGTCTATTACAAACCCTTCAAAGTTGTATGTGAATTTAAATACTAAAAAAATAGCAAATTTAAGAAAAAAAAATTGGCACAATTATTAAAAAAATAATTTAGAATAATTTATTTATTATAATTTAAATATATGAATTTAGATATTCTCAATACCTCAAATTTAAGAAAAATGTTAGTGCCAAATTAAAATTATTTATATATGATAATTAAATTTATATTTTCTTAAATTAATAATTAATAAGTTGTGCATTGTGCGGTTATAATACGAGTCATCACTTAATATATTTTGGTGCAGAATTCTTTTGGGTTATGTTATATTCATAATTATTTTTTTTTTTTTTGTTTTATTATTATCGTAGGGATCCACATTGGCGGTGGAATATATAGCTCATGTTATAGGGCGGTGCTGTTGTTGAGCTTTTACCTAGCCGCAACCTTCAACCCTAACCTATATATAAAAGGAAAGGTTTCAAAGCAACACAACGTTCGTTTGGAAGAGCCTCGATAGGTGCTCCCTTCTCCTTCAGGTATCTTTCTTTATATGGCACAATTTGTCTTGCAACTGTTTAAAATTTATGTAACTTGCATTATATTAGCTCTACTTCCATCGTCATCAAGTACCAGAATTCTCATGCTTTTATTACTTCAATTTTATTAGATTCTGTCTTCCCAGGTCTTTTTTCTTTATTTTATTTTTCAGAATATATCATTGATCATCTATGTTTATGCCTACTTATACATGGTTCATGAATGCATGGTACTTTAAACATGATTTTAATTTACCCTTTTTTTTCTTACAATAAGTAAGGAAGAGGAAAATCTAGATTCTTCGTCATGAGAGAACTTGAGGCTCTTCGCTACCCATTGGAAGCTTATCAATCCTTCTAATCACATAAGTAACGTCACAAGAAGCTTTAAGCTTTTGTGCATGAAGTTATTGTTCACCAAAGTAGTGAATCTTTTTAATGGTTACTCTGGTTGCGTAGTTGTAGTAATTTTGATCTCCACTCTCTTTGGGGCCATCCCAATTGTTGAGTAATATGTTGAGATTAATCTTAAAATAAGTGGTGTTAGTGATAGATTAAAAGTGATCTTAATATCTCTAATCAAAAGTACCATATTGACAATGCAACCATCCATGTCTTGAGGGATGGGGGGCATGCATGTTTGATTCTCTTTTGGGGGAGGAGAGGAGTCCTGTAATGAAGTAATTTATTTATTTAAAAATAAAGTAATTCCCATTCTACTCACAGGGCATCTATATATAGCGAAAATTGGTGGTGAGGGTGGTTGCTTCTTCTCCTTCAATTAATGGTTTAGGACAATGCGACTTGCAATAATCAATACAAGAATTGGTGCAACTTCGTGGATTGGCTTTATTTTGTCCATGGATGCATTATACTTTAGGCACGATATAGTTTAGCTACTGCAAGCATATGTATCATTCTAACCTCATGAGTAACGTAACAAGAAGCTTAAGGCTTTTGTGCATGAAGTTTATTGTTCCCCAATTAGGTATAATTAGTGGTAGAGTTTCAACCTTTTATTTTCACCATGTACATTATGTCATTGTAACTTTCTTCTTCTTCTTCCTATTCTTCCCTAAAGATTACAAGCAATTTAATCAATTCGATTTCAATATGGTATTCTTTTTTTCCCCCACAAAAACAAGATTCTATGTCGTTTTACTTCTACTCAGATTTCAATATGGCATTTTTTTAATATATTTTATTATATATATATATATTATTGGATTGATTTTTCGTATTAATTGTTTCTGACATAGTTGATCTTGCTACTTTTTGTAGTTTGTTCTAATCTCTTTAACCGCCCATATATACTATTACTCTCGCCATCCCTACTACGTTATTGTCCCTTTCATTTACGTAACAACTTTAATATCCTTGTATTCTGAATTGCTAGCTTGTATACCTTTATGTTCCCTTAAATCCAATTCAAATTTTCTAAGGACTATACGCTTTATATTTATGTTTAGAACCACTTATGAACACCCAGCTATTTTTGCAGATTAAGCAATGACAAAGCCAAAAGGAGATTTCTCCATTAAGGAGACCTCGGCAAACATTAGTGCCACAAAGTTTACTATAGGTCCTGCAACTGCCTATGATCTTGTCGAGCACATGAACTACTTGTTTGTAAATATTTTACAGGCTAGAAATTTGATAGGACTTGCTGGGCCGAATACTTGTAACCCTTATGTTGAAGTGAAGCTCGGAAACTATAGGGCCATGACTAGATTCCTTCAGAAGAAGTCAAACCCTGAATGGTATCAAGTTTTTGCTTTTAAGAAAGAACACATTCAAACAGCTGAAGTGGAGGTTATAGTCAAGGATAGGGCTAACATAACAAATGAAATCATTGGTAAAGTTTCGTTCTTGGTTAGTGATGCTCCTTTACGTGTTCCACCTGATAGTTGTTTGGCACCACAATGGTATAGATTGGAGGATAAGAACAAGAAGAAGGTTACAGCAGAGGTGATGATGTCTTTTTGGATGGGAACGCAGGTGGATGAAGCCTTTTCTGGTGCCTGGCAATCTGATTCAACAATTATCAGCAATGATGGTGTTGCTTTAACACGTTCCCAGCAATATTATTCACCTAGGCTTTGGTATCTTAGAGTTAATGTGATTCAAGCTCAAGACTTGGTACTTAGAGATAAGAATATGAAAGACCCAGAAATCTTTGTGAAGGCTACGCTTGGGACTGTAGTTGTGAGGAGTAAAGTATCGCCAAAGAAGAATGTGAATCCCACATGGAATGAAGACATTATGTTTGTTGCAGCAGAACCTTTTGATGATTCTTTGGTTTTGAGTGTAGAGAATAAGTTGCATCCAAAGAAGGAGGAAAGTGTGAGTTTAGGGAGGTATGTAATGGCTTTGTCAAATGTGCAAAAGAGGATGAATAATGCACCTGCATCTAGCAAGTGGTATAATCTTGATATGCCAGAAGAATTAAAGACTGAACAAAAGCAAGTCAAGTTTGCTAGTAAGCTTAATTTGAGGATATCTTTGGATGGTGGGTACCATGTTTTTGATGAGTGCACCCAATATAGCAGTGATCTTAGGCCCACTGCAAAACCATTGTGGAGACCTGTCATTGGTGTTTTGCATTTGGGAATCTTGAAAGCTACTGGGTTGCCAGAAATGAAGCCAATGGAGAAACGCACAGATGCATATTGTGTAGCTAAATATGGTTCACGGTGGGTGCAAACAAGGACAATTGTTAATAGTCTTGCTCCACAATGGAACGAACAATATACATGGGATGTTTATGATCCATGTACTGTCATTTCAATTGGAGTGTTTGATAATGGTCATATACAAGGAGTGGATACAGTTCGAGGGCCATGGCATCAAAGGATTGGGAAGGTAAGGATTCGCCTATCCACGCTTGAGATGAATCGTGTTTATATACTTTCTTATCCGCTTGTTATCCTACAACCTTCTGGGTTAAAAAAGATGGGAGAAGTTCAATTGGCTGTGAGATTTTGTTGTTCATCTTTGACTAATACAATTAATACTTATTCGCAACCACTACTCCCCAAGATGCACTACTTAAGCCCACTGTCAGTATATCAGCTTGATACTTTAAGGCAACAAGCTGTTTACTTGATCTCCTTGAACTTAAGCAATTCTCAGCCACCATTAAGGAAGGAGGTCATTGGCTACATACTAGATGTTGGATCACAAACATGGAGCATACGGAAAAGCAAAGCGAATTATGATAGAGTCACAACACTCTTGACTGGTTTTCTTGCTATGATCAACTGGTTTAAGAAGATACGCAATTGGACAAATCCTACCACTACTATCTTCATTTACATATTATTCCTACTGGTGGTTTTCTTTTCACAAGTAATATTACCTGCAATGTTTCTCTTCCTTTTCCTAACTGGGCTTTGGCGCTATAGAAAGAGACCAAGACTTCCTCCTCATGTGGATGCCAACTTGTCTCATGCTTATACAACAAATGAAGATGAACTTGATGAAGAGTTTGATCCAATACCATCTAGGAAGACAGGTGAAGTTCTTAAATGGAGATATGATCGATTGAGGATCATTGCTGCCAGGATGCAAACGGTGTTGGGTGACTTGGCAACACAAGGGGAGAGGCTGCAGTCTTTGTTGAGTTGGCGAGATCCTAGAGCTACAGCTATCTTTGTGTGTTTCTCTTTGGTTGTTTGCTTGGTGACATATAAGATTCCGTTCCACTATATGATTGTTCTTACAGGTACACATGTGCTAATGCATCCAAGACTTCGTGTCGATTTTCCTTCAGTTCCCCAAAACTTCTTGCGGAGGATGTCTGCAAAAACTGATAGCATGGTTTGAGAACTCAAATATTTTTTTTCTAATTTTGGGATGTTCCATTTCACTTTATTTTTAATGGATTTTGCATTGGAGTAGGCACAATTTGTAGAAATATTGTTTTATTTCTTTGGTGGTTGGTGTTGTTTTTTCTTTTATTTTTAATGGATTTTGTATTGCACTTTTAAGTTTTAGGCCGAGGGTTTGAAGGCAAAATCTTTCAGTTCCTTAGAATTGCATGTACTTGTCTTAACCCCTATGCTGGTCAAAGGCCTACAATGCTTGAACTAGGTAATGCAATCAGTATTTTGGGAAGAGATATGGCAACACAAATTAATTACACTGAGATACTGAGGAAATCTGATATTGCTACTCCTAGTACCTAGAATCAAATTGTTGAGGTAGAAATTATTGAGTTGAGAAAATTATGTAACATATTTGCTGTGTTCTCTGGACGTTGTTAAAGTACACTTGCTTGCTGTAATATATATATATATATATATATATATATATATATATATATATATATATATATATATATATTTTTTTTTTTTTGTAAAAAGGGAAATAACAAAGTTGTATTGAATCTATATATAATGGTAAATAATATATGCATCGAAGTACGGATCACTTAATTATTTGGCATTTATGCATTTAGAATAATTGTTCAAATTTCCCAAATAGATTTTTTTTTTTGAAATCAGATGCATCTTCATAGTCTAGATCTGTTGGTGGACTACTTGTGTAGCTACTATTTGTAAGAGTATGATCAACTGCTTATGGGCAATACTCAGCCATCGTTTTTAATAATAAAGAGTTACCCTATCAATTTGTATTTTTTCGTTTGCATGGGCCATTGTTAAATCATTCTAGATCTATAACCATTGACCACATGATTTGAAAAATTAACCCTGCTATAGTTGATCATTGCTGCAGGGAAGGAAAAGAGTTTAAAAATTCTAATTGTTAAACCATACCAAGCTTTGTACCCATGTTGAAGATCAGGTCTTATTTGATTATTTAAAAAGTATGCTGCTGCAGTAGTAAATGGAAACTAATTTTCTTGGCTGACTTTTGTTTGGCTGATCCCAACTTAATTGATCAATGGATTAAATTAGCAAATATGATTTTGGGATCATTAAAACCAGATGACCCTACAAAATTTTCAAGAGATCTCTTTGTTTTTTTTCTTTTCTTAATTAGAGTTTTCTAATGCATCATTACCATTATTGCAACTTGCAAGGTCAGCCCTAAACTCTCTAAATAAAGGAAAAGCGTCATCTTTGTTTGAAATGGATCTATTTATGATTTAGATCATAGCATAGTTGGTACTCATGCTCTTAAATTCATCTTGATTACCTAATGTAAACTAAAAGGGTGAGAGTGGAGAACAATAAACGAGATTTAGGGGCGATGGATGTTATTTTGAAGAAAAATCCGTTTTGCCATTGACAGACAGCGAGAGTTAGTGAGAGAGAGTAACATAAGAATAAGATAAAGTGCTGCTGGGTGAAGCTAAAGGCAAAAACACATCCTCTTCAATCAATTTGATATTCCAAACAAGATGACATGTTACCAGGATTTGATTAATATAGTTTTTTGTATGTAAATTATGATGTAATCATCTCACTTTTTTTTTTTTTTTTTTTTTTAAGTTTCAAAATCCAGCTGTTAGCATTGTTTGTAGGGCTTTTGTATCTTTTTCTCGTGCTTGGGGATTCAATTCTAGGGATGATTCCATTCTGTCGTTTTTAGACTCTCTATCTTTTTGTACATAATTTCCTTTGTTGTTTGTATATATTTTTTTCTGTTCATATGTTTTTTGGCTGCTTCATTCTTCTTTTATGAATTAGTTTTTTGTTAATAAAATTGTCTTACCATGTATCATGATCTTAGCCTACCATCAGTGACCTATGGCCTAAGTTTTTTTAATAGATCTTTAGTTGAGTAGTGGACGACAGAGGTTAATGTATAGCAGGCATATATTATATAAAGAAGAGGTAAATTATCATTATTTTTCAAGTTTGTTGGAGTTTATTGATTTCTTAAATTTTAGATGCTTGATTTTGTTTCTAGGTGTTTCTTTTGTATACCTTTCATGTATTACGGTTATCAAGGGGGGAAAAAAAGATCCTTACAAAACCTGATCTGCATTATGATGTTCTGTTACTGAGCACGCATTCAATAAAATTGTAAAAGTTCATGATGCTGGCTTTTCACTGCAAATATATATATATATATATATATATATATATATATATATATATATTAAAATACAAACATATGTAAATTTTCAATTTTCTTGGTGTTACTTTTACTAATATTCTCAATTTCTCATCAAACATGATTCAGGTCCCTCAATATCTTCTAGATAATATGTGGGGTAAGGGTGAGGCCTGTAAAATTGTGTGTACTCAACCTCGACGTATCTCAGCGACATCAGGTGTGCACTCTTTGCTATGGCCTCCAAAGTGCTTAGTTCCCTTAGTTGTTATATAAATTTTAATTTCTCAGCTTAAGGTGAAACATGATTTTGAAACTCTGGGTAATTTTTGTATTTAGTTGCTGAGAGAATCTGTTATGAAAGAGGGAATGTTGGTGATGATGTTGGATACAAGGTAATGTTCACAACTTCTCTTAATGTACTGGGATGCCCTCTATCTTCTGTATACACTTCAATACAACCATTTTTGAAACAATTTTGCGGAAATTTGCATAATGAATATTTTTTAAAATATAGTTTTCTTTTCTGAACAGCATGTTATTGATACCATGAAGGAACTTTATTTTTTATTTTTAGGTTTTTGGGTCATGTAAGATCAAATGTATTAATATGAAATTTACAAAGAGTAGAAAGGGGACAACTGGAGTATACCAGCTAGATACCCATAAGTTCCCTTGCAAGATTAAGAGTAGAATGAATCTATGAAATTACACAAATTTGATGGTCCATCCAAAGACATTCAAAACAAAATAATCAGGTTGGGATTCTGCTGCTGTGGATTTTGCATAATGGCAAGTTACTGTTTCTTTCTTAGGAATAAATATCAAAATATGATATCTTGATTTTTCCGTATGTAATTTGGTATGCAGCTTGCTTAAGCAGTAGCAATGGAATGTTTACATGGAAGCGTAAATGTACTTTGTGTTAGTATAAAATGTGTTGGATACCTAGCAAAGATAAGGGTTTCATGGTTGGTGATTATTATAGAATTTTAGTTGGCAACACTTTCTATGGTTTTCCTTGGAAAAGTATTTGGAAGTAGAAGATTCCCTCTGGAGTAGCTTTCTTTGTAGGGACTATTGCCTTAGGAAAATGCTTGACGATTGATAATTTACGAAAAAAGGTGTGGATTTTGGATTGGTGCTACATGTGAAAGAGAAACGGTGAATCAGTTGACCATCTATTCCTTCATTGTCCTTTTGCTAGGGATCTATGGTCTATGGTTTTGGGTCTATTTGGAGTTACTTGAGTTATGCCTTTGGGGCTGTTACGGTGTTGGCAAGGCAGCTTTGGTTGTCATCGAAATAGTTATATTTGGTCCATCATTCCTCATTGCTTATTGTGGTGTCTTTGGAGGGAGAGAAATAGTAGATGTTTTGAAGATATTGAGAGCTCTTTTCCGGACCTCAAGCTACTCTTTTTTAGAACTTTAAGGGATTGGTTGTTTGCTTTGCAAAATCAATCATTCCCTTCTTTTATTGATTTCCTAGACTCTTGCAATTTTTGTATATGATTTCTTATCCCTTGTTCACTCCTTGTGTACTAGGGTGTTCCTTTTTATATCAATATAACATATTACTTATCAAAAAAAATCTTTATACATTGAGCTATTACAGTTACTAACTGTATCTTTGTCTCCATGCTAGATATGATTGGAAAGCAAAGGTGGGAGGAACTCATCAATTGTGTTCTGCACAAATGGGATTTTATTGAGGGTGCTAATTTCTGAAGGGGCTGGTAGGTCAAAAACAGAAGGCGGAGCGAAACCTGCAAAGCGAGAGATTTCTGGCATTACTCACATTATCATGGTATGTATCCTTGGTTAACTAGTAGTTTCTCTCAAAAAATAAAAAAGGTAGTTTCTCTCAAAATAGAATACATGGAGTGTAAGTTTGTAAAAGTAGAAATAAAGATGAAGGGATTATAAATCTTGATTTAATAATTCATAAGGATGGTGAGATTGAAGAGGATGTGAAAGATCAAAGATAGGATCACAGATTCAGATTTGAATGTCAATGAGGTTAGTTAAATACTCCTCCCCCCATGTTTGCTAAACTTTGTTAATCATAATTTCTAATGCAACTGAATCGTTTCAGGGGGAAATTTTTGCATCATCTTTTGCTGCTGCTGCTGCATATTTGAAGTCCATTAATTTCCCAAAAGATAAAAAGGTATTTGTATTTTACCTGGTGACACAAACAGAAAATATCCTATTATACCAGCAATGTAGGGATCAGCTCCATGTGAGAGACCCAAATCATATGAAATGAGCCTTTGCATTTCAACTGCATGTGTATAATACTGTAAGCATCTACTTGAAGTTCTGGATCTTCAACTTTTATAGTGCTATTCACTTTGGAGTCCATAGATCTGATTTCTGTGTGTATGAGTCAATTTCAGTTTCAATTTTATCATTATAAAATGCAGAATTGATCTCATTTTGATGAATAATGTGATATCACTCTTAAACTGATTATGATTTTTGGTGTATATATGGTTCCTGGTTGATACAGCTTATTTCCAGCTTTTTGAAAATGATTTTGTTTTAAAAACTGTACCTTGAAAAAGGAAGCTTTAAAAAAGTTGAACTTTTATGATTAAAGATTGTTTGGGAATGATTGGTTATCTGTTTGGATGGTTTTTGTTCTCTTAAAATCTACTCCTGATTGTATGGTCAAGTATAGGAGTGATAGTCGCTTCAGACTTCAAGTGCTTAGCAATGTCTTATCTTTTAGGTATCATTCATTGGTCTGTTGAGGATCCAGATCTGAATCCAAATTTTTGGGACTTAAGACTTGGTTGTTGTTGTAGGCTGTTGAAAACGAATTTTTGAATGCCTTCAGTACTATGTGATTTCTGATGTCCCTTTTTGAGCAATGGAATCTGGACTTACTTTAATCCTTTTTTAGATTTCCCCCGAACCCAGTTATGAACTTACTTTAACTAATGTTGTTCACCCTGTTTTCCTTCAAGTTTTTTATTTTCTTTGTGTTCTTGTAAAATGTGACCTCATTGCCCTGTCATCTTCAAAATTTATGGCCAAATTTGGGAAATAATTCTGGACTATCAGTTAAGGAACAAATTTGCATTCTGGAATCTATGCTGTTGGAAAAATTGAAAGATTGCAATTTTAATGATAAGAATGGGAATAACATATTAACTACAATAGGTTTGAACTTTGTAGCAATATTGGGTACCGTTTATAACCTTTTAATTTTATTCTATTTTTTAAAACTCCCACTTGCTACCTAAAATTCATTTTTTGCCATTGATTTTCTCAGTGCAATTGCTATGGAGCTAATATCAATTGATATCAGCTTTTGAATGAGACTTGACTGTGGAAATATTTCACAATGGGGGGTGTCATCGGTAAAGCTGCAAATGGAATTGGAGGTGTTATTGGAAGTGCATTTGCAGCTCCAATCAAGACTATCTTTGGTGCATCATGTGAGTAAGAAAACTTCCATGCTTGTTAAATTTCATGTTTTATACTGTCTTTTACTAGCGTTGGGCTCTGCTACACTTAATCAACTAAGTTGTGAAGTTGAAAGAAGCTCAGTAGGCACTGAGATTGGCTTCAATTTATTTTCATTCTATTTGCATTTTCCCTGTGTCTATTCTTACTTCAATTTAGGAACTATCTCATATTTTTCCTTTAACTTGCAACATTCCTTGGGAACAGAATCTTTATTTTTTATTCTATCTAAACCTTTCACTGCTATGTGAGATTCCTTCCACATTAATACATGGGAGCCAAAGATTTGGGGTTTGTTCCATCAAAAGTCACCAACTTGAGCATCCTTTTATCTGGAAATTAGACTTCTCTACCTACTTGGCCAGTGTCAAGTAACTGAAGGGGTATTTCTGCCTTTGCTCAAGAATTACATGAGAACAGTGCAAATTATAAAATAGTAGGTTCCTTATTTTTTGGGTGAATTATATACTAAGTATTCATTTGAAGGTACGGTTGGGGTTAAATTAAGCTATTTTTTCAGTTTATTTAACTTATGTATGATTTTTTAAACTTTACTTTTAATAAACCTAGATTTTATTTTTTTTAATCTTAACAAATTCGAGAAACCTAGAAACAAACCCACAAATCTCCACTGCAATTTCCGCCGCAAATCTTCCACCTATCTCCACCGCATCACTGAGCTCGGTTCTACCACCTATCTTTAGCGCAATCTCTATCATCGAGTTGAGAGATTGAGAGATGAAAGAGAGAGACCCACCGATCTAATAGAGACCCTCTGATCTGTGAGAGATTGGAGGTAAATGCACTTTAAACCCAAATCCAAACCACCGCCCACCTCAGCCCCTCTCTCTCGCTACCCAAATCCAAACCACCACTTTTTAGATTGGGTTTGTGCTCTTAAAATTGGGTTTGTGTTTTTAAACTATTTACTCTTAAAAAAAAATGGCTTGATTATGCCGGATTCAAGTAGGTGAGAGGATTCAGAACTGGCTCGGATTCGGAGAGGGAAAGTGGTGGAGCAGAAAAATGGGAGCTTAACGGCCTTGAGAATGGCTTGAATCTGCTTCCACTCAGTGGTGACCAGGTGCTTCCTGGACATGGATCGTAGGGCTGTGGAGTCTTTCTGGAGGAGTTGCTGGGAAATAACGACGGCTGGGATTTGACTTTGAGCTCTGTCCCTCGACGACACTCTGTTCCCTACGCACTCCCTAGGGATTGCCTGGATCGTGTGGTACCTAGCCGATGATGGCTGCGATGAACTGTGGCTTGACACGGTAGTTCTCATGTTGTTGGTAGTAGAGCACCACCACCTCGCCATTTCTTCTTCTACTTCTGCAGATGCAATGAGGGGTTTGGAGTATGGAGTTTGGAGTTGGACTGTGTTGTTTTGCATGAGGGTTTTTAATTTAATTTAGTTTTTTTTTGTGATTTAATTTTTTTGAGAGTAAATAGTTTATGTTTGTTATTGTGTTCTTTGTGTTTTTGAATTTGAGTTTGTGTTTGATTCTGAGTTTGTGCTCTTATGTTCTTCTGTTGATGTTTAAATCTATGATCATGTTTTTGTGTGTTCTTATTCAAAATGAATTAAATCTAAATTTATATATTTTATTGTTTTTAATTTTGTTTTTTCTTTTTTTTATTTAGTTAAAATTGACAATTTTTTTTTAAAAAAAAAAAAATTAGATGCTGATGTGGCATTTTTTAATAATATTTTAATTCTTCCGGCTACCACCTCAGCTATTTCTGTCGATTGACTGACGGAAATGACGAAAATAACACACGTTAATTGGTTTAAGGACTAAAAGTGGTAAAATTAAAATGTAAGGACCAAAATGAAAAAAAAAAAAAAAAAACCAAAATATAAGGACTAAAATTGCATTTACGCCTTAAATATATGTATATACTAATATAATATTAATTCATTTTAAAAATTTTCTAAGGGGTCTCATAGCCAACATATGCAACCATCCCTAGGTGAAAGAATCTAAAAAAAAGAGTGGTTTTCAGTTCTCTAATCAGACCAATGATGTCATAAAAATAATTTAATTAATCATATAAATTATAAAAATAAAATAACTTATCATATTATTTACTAAATATATCCAAAAATATACAAATAATTTTAAATGAGTGTTTATACCTTACATTAAATTTAAATGTGAAGGACAAAAAAGTATAAACAATTAAATAAACATTACAAAAGTAATAAAAATTTTATAACATTTTTTTACAACATAATTAAGAATAAATAATTTAATCCAACTTGATACATTTTTCTTGTAGAGACCTATTCTAAAATAAAAGGGTTGAAAACTTAAAATATAAAGTATTCTTTAATATTTATTAAATAGCTAATATATTTGTATTCATTACCAATCAATATTAACACACTTTATCAAAATATATATATATTTATATTAACACACGCACGCAAAAAAGAGTATAAATAAAAAAATACACACAACTCTCTTAGACAACTTTCTCGAAGTTTTTTTCCAAATGGCCATAAATATCAAACATTTTTGTTAGTTGTAAGGTTTCAAAAGAATATTGGAAACTAACCTCTCGAGTTTTTAGAACTCAATTTTTGGTGTTTGTCATACCCTTACGTGGACAAATTTTCCACATGGACCAAATTTAGGCATGTAGAATCGAGTTTTTAAGACCCGAAATCTGCACACTCTAAACCTGAAATGCAGCCACTTTCAAATGCCTCGCTCAAACACTCCCAATCTCTCAAACACTCTCTCAAAGTTCAAACACTCTCAGTCTCTTAAACACTCTCTTAAAGTTCAAACACTCTCTCTCTCTTAAACATTCTCTCAAAGTTCAAACACTCTCTCACTCAAACACCCAAATTAGTCACCCTCAACCCCTCGGTGTGCAACAAAACTCACCCTCACCCTCACCCTCACCCTCAAATGCTCTCCTCTTTCCTTGCAATCGGCTTCAGACGATCGCCTCACCCATACCTTCAAAATCCCTTTTGTCCCTACCAGCAGAAGTTCAGATTTTTTTCAAGTTTGAAGGTGTGTTTTCTCATTTGTATGTTCATTTATAGGGAATTGAGAAATGAGGAATAATTTGTGATGTGGTAAAGATACTTTTTCTTATAAAAATTTGAGCTTTTTAAATAATTATTCCATCTGGGTTTCTTTTTTTTTTTCCCCTACAAAATTTGGCCTTTTTTGGTTTATTTTGTGAGATTGTAGCTTTTGATATGCGGAATCTGCACTGCTATTAATGACTGTTTCCTACATTTTTAGCTGGGCAATTTCAGAATTTTTTTCATTTTTGAAAATCTTTCCTTTTTCTTTTATTTAATTTGTTCTTTCTGTAATAAATTTTGTAATTTTTAGCTGAAATATTGTTGTAATGTATTTAAAATTTTCATATATAATTAAAAAAGCAAGTATCGTTGAATTTAATTTTGTTTGTAATTTTGATGATCTTTGTAGCTATAGTGGTGAATTTGTGTAAAGACCTTATTTGTTCCTTAAAGATGACAACATTTCACATAATTTGCAAATGTGGGTTTGCAAGCATTCATATGCAAGTTTAAATAAGAATCCATTAAGGAATGTGGTGATTTTAATACATAAAGTTTGAATTTTTTTTGAGTTATTTTATTGATATTGCAGCCTGCATATTTACAAACATTATGTGCTAAATTAATGTCCATCTGGGTCTATATAATTAGGTATTAGAAGAAGAAATTGGACATAAGGGACAAATCCTTAGATTCATTGTGAAGGAGATTCGGGTTTTATTTGTTTGGCATGTGTCACTTATTATTGTCTTGAGCTAAAATTAATAGAAGATAGTAGAAATCTATTTCATCTCAACTTTCAAGGATATAGTTGTATAGACAATAATTTGGATTTGGATTTTTATTATATAAAGTTATTTATATCTCCCACTTTCCAAGATTTCCAAGAAGCAGTATGATTCTCAATTAGTGTCTATTATTATTCCTATATCCTACAATGACTTATACAATGTATTATTCCTATTTCCTACAATGACTTATATACTGTCCTCGTTTTTTTTTTTCTTGTATGTAATGAATTTGGCTTGTCCTGATCCCTAAATTTCCTCTATTTTGGCATTTATTGTCATTGTTGTTGTTGTTGTTGTTGTTGTTATTATTATTATTTTTCCTCTTGCTAGAACTTAGAAGTTTGCATGTTCTTGGTACTCCTGTATATGTATAGTATTATGTGTACATATAAAGCCAAGTTTTTTTCCAGAAAACATAAAGCCAAGTTTTTTTTATTTTTTTTATTTTATTTTTCAATCTATGACTAGTGTTACATAATGACAACAAGTTATTTGCCCCCACACTATTAATGATCACACAATATCACTCTTTGTAGTATGGACCCTCAGATCGATGAGGAGCTAGAGATCGTGCGCCCTAGTCCCATGATGGTTCAGTGCTAACACAACAACGATATCATCGATCAACCGACATTTGGAATGGCGAGGTGAAATATCTAGTTCTAACAACCCCTTTAATATTTACGTTCTATTTGACTTTTAGCAAGTTCTTTCAAAATTGTATATCTAGTTCTAACAACCATTATAATTTTTATTGATTTTACAGGACTTGGGCCCACTTCAGTGCCGTGGTCGCTCTAAGGAGATGGCAAACATATCGATGCAAGACAATTGGGTGATAGACATTATCAAGTTAGTAGGGCTAGAAGGATTGTTTAGGGCCCCTTATAGAGAGATAGATCATGGCCTAATATTGGCCCTAGTTGAGCGATGGCGGCCGAAGACTCGTACGTTTCATCTTCCACACAGTGAGATGTCAATCACCCTACAAGATGTGGAGGTCATTTTGAGACTTCCTATTGACAGTTAGGTCTTGGTTGGGCCGACTAGTGGGGGGGATTAGAGCCGACTGTGCGAGGAGTTGCTTGGTTTTGGAGTTCCGGCGAATGTTATGGGTGAAAGAGTGTTAGAGGCTAAGTGTTATGGGTGACTAATGTGTATCTGTGTGTTATAAAAATTTTCCCAGCAAAACTCGAGTCTATAAGACTCGAAATCCAAGTAAATTTCAATTGAAGAATCGAGATCTATGTGGTATAATCGTTTTTGCCTAAGAAAATTGAGTCTTAAAGACTCAATTTTGATTTAATTAACTCGAGTCTTTAAGACTCGAGATTTATATGGCATTTTACTGTCCAACTCATCAAGTACGAAGCGAGTCTTTAAGACTCAAGTTTAATATAGAACTCGAGTTCCTAAAACTCGAGATGCTAGTTTGCTAAAAAGATTCAAATGTGTATTAACTTACTATGGGTCCGTTTGGATAGAACTTATTGCTGAAAACTGAGAACACTGTAGCAAAATAATTTTTAAATGTGTAAATAGTACTGTGGGATCCATTTTTAATAAAAAAAAATGCTGAAAAGTGAAGTTTGTGGGTCCCTTGAACAGTGCGCGGGACTCACTTATACACAAAAAAGGGGCTGAAAAGTCTACTTTTGTGGCTACTGTTTATGCACAGTACATAAACAATAGTCTTTGTCCCTTAAAAGCAGCAAAAAAAAAAAAAAAAAAAAAAAAAAACTGAAACGTGAACTGGAAACGTAGACGCAGAAGCGCTGGATCCAAACGCTACCTATATTGAATGCCCTTACTATGCTAGTCCCCAAATATCCCCTAACTCTCTCTCTCTCTCTCTCTGAAATTCAAATTCTCTTAATCTCAATCATCCTCGAATCTTGGCCTTCAAGAACAACCCCTCCACCCCAATTGGCTCACTTGTAGACGTGGGATTGCTTTCGCATTAATCATTGCCCAAACCTGCCACTACCAAGCCCCCTCAACACATTCCTCTGGTATAAATTAGAATTAGAATTAGAATTGGGGTTTTAGTTTTAAGACGTGGGTTGCTATCTTTTTTTTTTTTTTTTTTTTTGAGAAGCGGGTTGCTATATGTGTCTGTGTGTTTAATTAATGATGTTGCTTTGATGATTTCAATTCATATCTTAAACAAAGTCTTCTTTTAAAGAATTTTGGGATTTTTTTTGTTTTTAATGAATTATAATGGTTTAATGAATAGTTTCTTTAAAAAACCTTCTAAAAAAAAAGGATTTCAATTCATATCTTAAACAAAATAGTAATCTTAATCTTTGTTTTTTTGTTTGTTTTCATTGAATAACTATTATTGTGTAATGATTGATTAGTTCCTTCAAATTGGAATTCAATTGATTTCTTAAACAAATATATGGTTGCAATAACTTAGTGTCAATTATTTCATAATCTATCGCAATGACAAAATGAAGTAATTATCTATTACAATGAGATATCATTGCAATAATTTAATCCGACTTATTTTGGTCAATTATTTGTAATTTATTGTAATAAGTTTCATAAAGTAATAGACTACATCTACAAGATATTAGAAATAATAAAAATTTTATTGCAACAATCAATATATATATATCATTGCATCAAACTTGTCATTAAAATGTTTGGAGTTTATTGCAACAAATTTTTTGGTTGCACAAACCTATTACCTCAAATTTAATTGCAACATCCTGTATTAATTATTGCAATGACTCTAAGGTTATTGCAACAATTTTTTTCATTGTAATAAACATTTTTTCTTATAGTCATTCATAAAGAGAAGACAACCAATTGATACTTTCTTTCTCTCTAGGCCAATTTGTGTTCATTACCCAAGCTTGCAAAACTTTTGTAGAGCCACACGGCACACACAACCACATTCATATGTAGATTAAATTCCTAATTTGATCTTTTCATTAATAAAAATCCTGTCCCACATTAATTATGAATATTGTATTTTATGTTCCACAATTTGTAACTCGATACACATCATTTATTAATAATATTTTGAATTAAGTAATAGCATATGTTATGATTATATATTTTATTAATTTGATGTCGATGATTCACTGAATTTGCATAAAATTGTAAATGGAAAGTCAAATCATAAGCCTAGTCCATATGATTGAAAGACTGCTTGTAAGGGTTTTGTAAAAATACTTGTTTACTTGCCATTTTTCTGTTGGCTTATGCTCTTGCTTCGTATGGATAAGTACATTGTGGTGTCAATTGTGATGCTATTGTTTTAGCTGTTGGCTTGGATAGTTTCCTATAGATAGTTTTATTTTCTCACAACATATATTGAGATTTGGATTTTGAAATAACCATTAGCTTGAATAGGTAATATCACCAAGAAAATTGAGCTGTTTTATATCTATATTTTCATAATGTTTATATGATTTATTGGAAATTTATCCATGTGATATTTTAATGGAATCATCAAGTATAAGTACAAAAATGGTATATTTGCACATTTCTTTTATTTAGATTTTTATTGTTTATGAGCAAGTTAGTAGTCTAGCTTGACTGAATGTTGGGACAAACAGCAATAACCATGCTTATCCTTCTAATAAAGAAAAAAAAAACCATATTAAACCGGTTCACCCACTACTACTACTACTACTAGTATAGAAGAAGATCTATTTGATAGAAAATATTGTGAATAGGAAGTGGCAGCTTACATTCCACTACTGTCCATATTTTGTATTTATATTCAAATATATAGAGACTGTTGACAAGTTACAACTCTAAGTTACAACTGAAAGATAATTACAGCCTAACTACAATCTGTAAAGTCTATCACTAAGTGAAGATCACATTATAAATGTAATTTGTAGAGTCTATCACTAAGTGAATATAACTTCAGCATTTCTTCAGGAGATTGAGTCACTATCAAACTCATCTTTATCCTTAACATGCCCCTGCAAGCTGATGGAGGTCATGACTCATAAGCTTGGAACGTAGAAGGTGACATCTAGCAAAGGTTAACCCTTTGGTAAATAAGTCTACAAGTTGAGCTGAGGTGGAGATAAAACTTAAGAAAGATATCTCTACGTACTACCTTCTCTCTAGTGAAATGGTAATCAACTTCAACATGCTTGGTGCGGGCATGAAACACTGGATTCGTGGCAAGAGACAATGTACCAAGGTTATCACACCAAAGTCTAGGAGGACAAGGAAGGGTGATACAAAGGTCTATGAGCAGCATTCGAAGCCAATATAACTCAGCTGTCACCATAGCCATGGATTGATACTCAGACTCTGTACTTGATCGAGACACAACCTCCTGCTTCTTTGCATTCCAAGAGATTAAAGGACCAAGAAAAACTGCAAAGCCAGTAGTAGACCTTCTATCATCAACATCCCCTACCCAATCAGAGTCACAAAATGCATTTAGAATCAAAGAACCCTTGCCAAAGTAGAGACCACGATGAAGTGAGCCTTTGAGATATCTTAACACTCGCTTGGCTACTGACCAATGAATAATAGTAGGAGAGTGCATAAACTGAAGAAAATATTGTAATTGGAAGTGGCAGCTTACATCGCACATTTTGTATTCATATTCAAATAAACAGAGATTGTTGATAAGTTACAACTCTAAGTTACAATTGAAAGATAATTACAGCCTAACTACATTCTGCAAAGTCTATCACTAAGTGAAGATAACTTCAGCACTTCTTCAAGAGATTGAGTCACTAGCAAACTCATCTTTATCCTTAACACTATTAACACGCACAGCTACCAATATAACAAGTTGCCTCAGACCTTGTATAGGGTTCCAAACCTGCCCTTCTTCAAATATATCCCATAAAAAAAAGGGGTAGGAACTTCAAAGCTTTTGACTAAGAAGTGCAAAAACTTTGAGAAAGAAGCGTCTTATATTCTAATATTAGTAAAGGTGCCTTAGCTTGAGTTTTCAAACATTATTCAGTAAAAGCATAATAACATTGTCATGTAGAATCTTGTGCACTTGTGAAACTCTTAACTGCCTAATTTTAGTTTAATTTTAGTGTGTATAATCTTCATATTGATCTATATACATTAGTCATATAAAAATATTCACGTACAAGTTTTACACTCCTTGGGAACCCATGCTTTAGTATTGGAATTTGTTACAACTCATGGAATTTAGACTAAAAATGCATACTTGCCCACTAGGTCAAAAGGCAAGCAAAGGGGCCGGTTTGTGTCTAAGTACTATAAGGGTTTAATAATGGTAACCCTTAAAAAAATAAAAATAAAAATCCAAAGCCAACCCTTACGAAATTGATAGACATTGCTTGTGATACTTTAATTGGCTTTTACTTGGTGTAGGAATTCATACATCATGAATTTGCTTTTGGCGATCTAACATAATATCAAATACATTCCATTCGAGAGGACTAATCAAACTGAGCAATCTTCATGTGCACATGAGTGTGGAAAAGTTACCATGGGCTACCAATAGAATTAGAAAACATCTGAGTACTTATTGGTAGTATGTTTGATAAAATAAAGATTGCTGCTACCAATATGATTAGACAATTCTTGCTCCAATACAACTACATGCAAACTTTCAAGTGGTTGACATACAAAACTATTGCAAAGACTATAAATTGGAAAATAGCAATTAATCTATGCTCAAGAATTCCCAATAAATTAGGATGCATGGGAAAATATATATCAAATTTAAAGAAATGTTCACCAACATGGAACCAAGAAAACCAACCCTCAGTCTCACTTGTTCTGATCACTAAATTTAGACCGTAGATTTGTTGATGTTTGAAGCCAACACAAGCCGTTTACTTTTGATGTTGGAGGAGAAACAGTGCACAAGAATACTCGATCAAGAATGCTGAAAGTTCAATACTTGAAGTATCAAAAGCAGGAATCGCAATATCTCTGTCTTTTGTAAAGAATGGGAATGCTAGAAAGAGAGAAAAAGGAAGACAAGTAAATAAAGATAATGGCACAAAAGTAAAGGAAACCATAACCATTTTTTAAAAAAAAATTGACAATTATTAAACTTAGATAAATTAAAAGTTGAACACAAGAAAGCAATTTTACTTACTGGAAAATACTGAAAATTTAATATCTTGTCTAAAATATAATTTAGCTCATGCCAAGAGGTTTTTGCATACTACCGTTTAAAACGATTCAGGACCTAAAAGCATAGAATGTTACCACTATAACAATTAACTTGTATAGTAGAATTCTAGCCTAAGGTACCTCCTCTTTAGCATTAACTATCCGTTTCTCCAATCCTACAAGACCAGATTTATATTCCCCATTTGAAAATGTGCAACATTCACATTGCAGCAGAAGACTACCCAGACCATACCCCTATAGACTTCGCATTTTGTACCCTTTACGACTCGGGTCCCATTCCCTAATGATGCTGAATTCTAAGATCCAAGGTTCGTTTTTGGCCCAATCAGATGTTAAATTGACTTGAGAAATGTTAAAATAAAAAGTATAACTTTTAATGAGTAAGTATATCTATTTTTGGAAAAGTAAGGCCAAGGAAACTCTCGCTATGCTCACACAAGCACGATCCTGTGCACGCGTAGCGAATTCCAGAAACTAAATAAGATAAGTTTTCTACACTAATGTTGAGGTTATAATTGAATCCCACATCATCTGAGAGTCGTTCCAAACCCTTATTTTCACACTATAAGTAACTTTACATAATATATTTTCAAAATACACAAAATTCCCATGGGAAAACACTAAGATTCATCCTCAAGTCAATTTTCTTTTGATTACGGCATTTTCTGGCCTTGATTTTTGAGTTTAAGATTACTAATTACTCTTTTATTAAATTGTGAATAGATTTGACTAAGAGGGAACGGTAAAAAATCAAGCTTTAAAAGCTTTTGTTTGAGCTATCTAGTCTAAACTTTTCTTTTCTTTTCTTTTCCTTTTTGCACTTTAATCTTTCTGTTTGCTTTATTTTCTTGTTGTAATATGTATTATTGTTTATGTAATCTAAGTTTATGTTTTTGTATGTTTAGAAAGCATTTTAGGATGTTAGATTTAGCATTTTAAGTCTTTGTTGTGGTTCTAGGCAGAAACCCACATGCGCATAATCTTGCCTATGCACGCAAGCTTGATTATGCTCACGCAAGGTTGTTCATGCATACGTATGAACTAGCCCAGAAACCCTAATTTTATTTCATCTTTTTTCTGCTTCTGTTTTCACATGTAATACTTCTGTTTGGGCTCTTTCCCATGTTTTTATATTCTTAAGCTTCTGTTTCACATGTGTAATTGACTATTTACTTTCACGTGTTAGAATTAGGATTTATCTTGTGTTGTCTTATTTGATGCCATAAACATGCATTCACATGCTTATGTATAATGTCATAGGTGCTGAGTTGCTGTAAGGTAAGTGCGGTAACCCATGCATTATTATGAACATGCATTTTTTGTGTTGTTTGATGCTTGATTTCATGCTTAAGAGTTTGAAATACATGTTATGACCTATGCTTGATTACCATGCCCTTTTATTGGCTTGTCTTTGTTGCTACCTTGTTTGGGATGTTATGCCATGATTAGATAAATGCTAGGATGAGGTGACATGTATGCTAGATGTATGTTAGGATCTATGATGTGATGAGATGCATGATTAGATGAATGTTAGGCTTTGGTTGACAAGCATGTTAGATGTATGGTTAGAGACGATTGATGCGATGTTGTGTGTTTAGATGCATGTTAGCGTGTGTGTGAGTTAGATAACAATATTGAATGTGTCTTTAATAGGGTTAAGACATAAGACACAATAAGAGGAAGTCAACCTTAGGATTGAGCAATTTTGAGTGCCTAACACCTTTCCAAGACCGTACCTTAACTCCGAACCCATATCTCTCGTAGTAAGATCAATGGTCTTTTCTCGAGAGAACACTATATATATGGTTTCTAAACCATTACAAAAACTAGATGGCGACTTCCATTTTCGTTCTGTCCACAACCCCCCAAAAAAATCTTCACTCAAAAGTTCTTTTCTTTTAAATCACATTGTTGCCTTGAGTAATTCTTTATCTGTGTTACAATTTTTTTTTATAACCCTTTTTCTGTGTTACAAGATTCAACCTCCTGTTGTGCCTTTTGTGTTAAACTTTCAAATGAACATTATTGAACTCTTTGAACCCTTGAAAGCTAAGGTTGAAATACCTTATTGGACTCTACCTAAAAGCTTCTTGCTTAACAGTTGTTCATTTTTGGGTTAATTGGAGTTCCATTAAAAGAACCTAAAGCATTACCAAGCACTTACATCAGCCATTTAGTAGTTCTTAATAATACAAGTCTAATCGTAATAAGTTCTTTAAAAAAATCACTACAGCTTTTATTATATGTTGTAATTTTCATGTATTTCTTCATAATGTCTGAAAAATCATATGGATTTTCGAACAACTTATGCTTTTCTTATATTTTTTAAACTCATACAGTAAAAGAAGCCAATTATTGCAGTGGAGATTAAAGCACAGTGTTTAAGCTTGGACCCTATAAAGCCTTAGAACGTAATGGAAATTCCAGCTTTCTTCTACTAGGAATTTTGGAATATTGTCAAGAAATTCCAACTATGTGCTAGCCTTCTCCCATTTAGGTTCACTTCTTAAAACCCTTAACCATACTTTCAACACTTTTATTATTTACTAAATGCCCAATCCCTGATGATGTTTCAAATTTTAGACCTATAAGCCTGTGCAACGTCATAAATAAAATCATATACAAACTTCTTGTTAATAGACTCAAACCTCTCATGAATGCTCTTATTTCTCCATACCAAAATGCTTTTATACAAGGCAGACTCATTACAGACAATATCCTAATTGCTCATTAATTTTTTGACTATTTGACTAAGTTGAAAGGAATGAAGAATAATTTTGGTGCCTTAAAGATTGAGATGAGCAATGGTTAACTGGATGCTTAACTGTGTTTCCACTATTAGTTATGCTTTGCTTGTCAATGGTAGCCCTACTAATTCTTTCAAACCTTCTAGAGGATTGAGGTCAGGTGATCCGTTATCACCCTACCTTTTCCTTTTCTGTGCTAACATCCTTTCCTTAGCATTACTGCAAGCTGAGAACGAGAAACTTATCGAGGGAGTTAAAGTTGGAAAGCAAGGTTGTTCATTCATTCATCTACTCTTTGCAGCTGCCTCTATCCTCTTTTTTCATAATGATCATTCCTCTCGTGATAATATCAGAAAGACTGTAGAGTGGTATTGCAAAATCTCAAGTCAAAGTATTAATCATCAAAAATCTGAGTTGTTTTGCTCTCCCAATCTAACTAAGGAGGAAAAAAAACTCCTTCGATCAATGCTTACAAGTCAACTTAGTGCAAAAACCGAGCAAATACTTGGGAGTCAACTTTAAACTCAGAGGAAAAAGGATTTCCAAGATCTTGTTGAGAGGCTACAAAATAAATTACAAGGATGGAAGGATAATAATAAATGGAGTTGCAATTTCTTTATGAGCTCCCATATATTAATTGAGCTCCCGTACAATTATTATGGAAATCAAGGCTGTTCATTCATTCATCTGCTCTTTGCAGATGACTCTCTTCTCTTTTTTCTTAATGATCATTCCTCTCATGATAATATCAGAAAGACTGTAGAATGGTACTGCAAAATCTCAGGTCAAAGTATTAATCATAAAAAATATGAGTTGTTTTGCTCTCCCAATCTGACTGAGGAGGAAAAAAATTCCTTAGATCATTGCTTACAATAGATAAATATTCAATGCATAATCCCATAAAGTTAATAAATAGTATTGTAATTCATAATCATATTTTCATTTATTATATAAAAAATCACAAAATTTAATGTATATAATATCTGTTGTACCAAAATTTTAAAAAAATACATTTTTTTTCTCAAGAATTCAAAGGTAAGTTAGTGAAAATATTAATTTTTTAATACAAATTATGTATAATATTTTGTATATTATTAAAAAGTATATATAATTTGAAAATTATTTTTTTAGTTTTAAACAACTTTTTCAAACCTAATTTTTTCTAGCATACAATCAAAAACACCAAGAAAAATATCTAAAAAGAAATTAATAAAACTCAACAAAACTACAATATGCATAAATTAATAAAAAGAAGTAATACTGTCAGAATCTAATGTTACACCTAATCCAACATGTGAAAAATGGATAGCTAGATACATAATTTTAAGAACAAAATTAAATATGTTTTCTTAAAAGTCTCAAAGAATATACAAATAAGGTAAGGAAGATGAAGAACAATATAAAATATTCATAAAACACTTAAAGCAATTACTCAAACATCTAAGAATATCATATAACAAAGACATAACAATTCAGTATTAATTTATTAAACAAAATATTTACAAATAATGAAAGTAAACTCCATAAAGATCATTATCTTCAACAACACTAACTTTTCTTCAATAGCTTGTCCAGACTATTTTGTTGTTTTTTAATTAAAAATTAAAACTTGAAAACAACACAAAATTTGACATATTATAATATGATATTACCCAAATAAGATCAACAACAAACTTCATTCATTTAAAGTATTTATTGTTGTAAAGAAAATGATAAAAAAAAATATTTGCTTCAAGGAACGCATATGAATTAGTCAATAATATTCATTAATTAAGGTAGAGATGCAAGAAAAATAAAAAATTTCATCAAAAAAATAAAAAATAAAATTGAGAGAGAGAGAGAGAGAGAGAGAGAGAAAGAGAGAGAGAGAGAAAGAGAGAGAGAGAGAAATAACCTTTTGTGTATGAGAAAAATATGCAAAGAATGGGAGAGAGTAGCAAATTTATAGTAAGAGTTTGGGAATAAGAAGAGTCAAAATACAAGCAGACAAATGGGCAAAATAATATTTCAAGTTAAAAACGCCCAAGAGAACATATATAAACAACATTTTTGTTTTGATTTTTCATTGATTTATTATTTAGTTATAACATCAAAATTAAAGTAGATAAATATGTAAAGTTAAAACCTCCTAAAATGAATTTGTGAAATCAATATTATTTTATATTTAATATTGTAAAAAAATTAGAGGTAAAAATAAATATAAAAAACACTAATGGTGTGGTCAATAACGTGGCAGATGGGGTGACTTAATAGGAACGTAGCAACAATAAATGTTACACTTCAGCTTTTATATATATATATATATATATATATATGCCCTAAGATACTCTGATCTACCCACAGCTTTTTGGCATAAAAAGAGACACGGGGTAGCTCTCCCATATATCAAAGATTTCAGTGAAAATGATATCCCTACCAAAGCTCGACCTATCCAAATGAACCAGGAACTCATGGATACTTGCAAGGCAGAAATAGAAGACCTCCTTAAGAAAAGAATCATCAGGAAATCCAAATCACCATGGTCTTGTCCAGCCTTTTATGTCTAGAAAAATGCTGAGATAGAAAGAGGTGTCCCTAGGTTGGTTATCAATTACAAGCCCCTTAACAAAGTCTTAAAATGGGTAAGGTACCCGATTCCCAACAAGAAAGACTTAGTCAATAGGCTTAGTAGAGCAGTGGTTTTCAGCAAGTTTGACATGAATAGTGGTTTTTGGCAAATACAAATCAGAGAGCCTGATAGGTATAAGACAGCCTTCACCACACCCTTTGGACATTACGAATGGAATGTAATGCCCTTTGGCCTCAAGAATGCACCTTCTGAATTCCAAAATATCATGTATGAGATTTTCAATTCATTCTCCAGTCATGCAATTGTATACATCGATGATGTACTCATCTTTTCAGAATCTTTGGAACAACATCAGAAACACCTAAGAGCATTCCTCCATACTATCAAGCTCAATGGTCTTGTTGTTTCAGCCCCCAAGATCAAACTTTTCCAAACTAGAGTTCGTTTCTTAGGTTTTGATATTCACTATGGTGTAATAAAACTCATAGATAGACCTATCCAGTTTGCGGATAAGTTTCCAAATGAAATCATAGATAAAACCCAGCTTCAAAGATTTCTAGGATCTTTCAACTATATCTCCGATTTCTATCAAAATCTCAGACAGCAATGCAAACTTCTTTTTGATAGGCTTCGAACCAATCCGTCCCCTTGGACTCCAGCCCATACCACAGTGGTCCAACATATCAAGCAATATGTCAAGACCCTTCGTTGCTTAGGAATTCCCTCAGTCAATTCCTTAAAGATTGTCCAGACAGATGCCTCTAACATAGGGTATGGTGGCATCCTCCTCCAGCGTGTTAGTCCTAATTCTCCTGAACAGATAGTCTATTCTCATTCAGGAATATGGACTCCCACTCAGATTAATTATAGCACTATTAAGAAAGAAATACTATCTATAGTACTATGCATTTCAAAATTTCAAAGTGATCTTTTGAATCAAAAGTTTTTGATCAGGATTGATTGTAAATCTACAAAACATGTTTTAGTAGCCTGATGCTAAATCTGACCGTCACAATAAATCTGACCCTTTCCCTTATTCCTGCCTACATATATGGGATTTTTTAAAAGGTGAACATCCTTCTTAGTAGCCTGATGCCGCATAAGGTTAGAGAGTTTGGCGATAATAGCTCCTTTGCATCCCAAAGTGTGCTGCTCTCCAAGGTGTGCAACTTTTAAAAAATATATATATGTATGGTCTAATCCAATCAAACAAATATGTATGATAATAATCAAATAGAATTTGATTCCAAGCATTAGATCTCCCAATGAATTGAGTTAGAGACACAAGTAAAAAAATTATCAAATGATTCAAGGAAATATTTAGATCTATACTGAATTGGTAAGTCGATCTATGTATCAATCAAATGAATTTCATTATGATGTGGATCAATTCAATTAAGGTCATGGCACATTCTCTTACCTTGAGGCAGATACCTTGAAGTCTCAAAGCTTGTAGTGGAATTATCTACTATTCTTGGCCTATCCCTAGATCAAAGGATGACAGTTTCATTACTTAGTATGTGTTCTATCTCATAAGGAGTGTTCATTTCACAACTCATCTATCAACTCTCATAGACTTCCATTCCTTCTTATTCTTTACCCTAACTAGGAGTCCCTGTAATCATCCCCCAAAACAATAAACAAGCAGTCATCTAATTACAAATCAAACATCATACATGCAAATTTTCAGCTCAATCCATTCACCATAGAGTCAGGTGTCCATTTCTTATTGACTCCCTATTCCAGTAGCATATACTTCAATTACAAAATTTAAATGGGCTATCAAATCATATCCAATTTTCATTCCAATTTACAGAGTTAATCCTATGGATGTCTAGTTCTTTCCATTGCAGTTTCAGACACAAATAATAAAGACATGATTTATTAAAAATCATATAAACCAGCATGCTCAAATATGCCCTAAAAGAATTTCAGTCAACTTGGAAATTACACTATTATTTCTATATTCATCCAGTTGCTGTTAGACCAATTCCATTACAACCATATGTGTATCAAATTTCATAGGAACTTACCCTAGCATCCAACTTCAAAGAACATAATTTAATCCAACAATTTCATGTCGTAAACACAGATACTGTAACAGTGGCAGTTTTAACACATTCATACATAAATTCATAAAATTATTGCAAATGACCTTAATTTCGTGTGGGAATTTTCATACATAATTCTAGTTTTGCTCAAATTGTTAATCACATAAAGTAGCTTTTTAATTTATATATATTTTTTAAATCTTATCTTAGTTCATCTCTCATAATTTGTCACTTTTTCTTTGCAATGTCTTTATTAGCTAGTATGCTAGTTATTTGTTTAATTTTCTATAATTTGGTTATCATTTGAACATATTATACATGTTTATTATAACATTCTTTCTTTGGCTTAATAAATACTTTGACAAGCATGGGGAGAGATTGAAGTGACTAATTAGACATCTACTAAACGGAGGAGAGCTTGTGCTTTCATGAGTTTGTTATGGTTTATTGATTTACCTCATATTTAGGTTATTCTTTTTTCTTGTTTTTGGTAGGTAGGTTGCTATTTTTAATATCTCAAATCTGTTCATTTTATGTATGGGCTACTATATGCTACTTAATGTGTCCTTTTATAAAATTCTTGCACAAGACTAGATATTATTTTTTGGAGATGAGAAAGAAATCACAATATTTATCAAGTGATATTATCAACTCTGGCAAATATATATATATATATATATATATATATATATATATATATATATATGGATACCGAGCTCACAAGCAATCATGCAAAGATATTTTTTACCCTTATGTCGCTGTTTATGTTTTACTTCATTAAAATAAATAGATAAAAATAAAAATGAAAATTCATTGGAAACCTAATTGGGATATTGATGTGAAGGTAGGAAAAAAGATTCTCAAACAATTCAGTGTACCCATTCCAATTCCTCTACGTTAAATGTTTAAGTTCAAAAGAAAATTTGATAATTTTGTACTTTCATGTCAAGTATAAAATTCAAGAATTTTAGCAAATTTTTTCCAATTTGCACCACCAATTTGTTTTGTTGTAGGCATGACTAATTCAGGATAATCCATACTCTGATATTTCCAAAATTACAACGTGTTTCTTTTCTTTCATGTGATGATCAGTTAATATGTTGACTGCCTAGAATAAAAACTAGCATGACATCATTGTGCTTCAACGAATATTGGGCTAAACAACTGAAAACATTTTCTACCTAAATATAAATTTCTCAAATCATAGCATCAAAGATTCGCTTCATACTTTTACTTTCTTCAAATGCTCTGCATAATAATATTAAGTTCTTTCTCTTTAAAATAAAACCTTTGAGCACTAAAGGATGCATTTTATCCCTGCATTGCTTGTGTATTCCCCATAAATAGCTGCAAATCAGAAATGAATGCAAATTGTTTTATGGTTTCACCTACTTGTTGATTCTATTCAAAATCTGAAATTAAATAATTTGGTCTGGGATCTAGTTGCACTAGCTTTCTATGTGTTAATGTCATGTTCTGCTTGCAGCCTGACTCGTGATCTGATTAAGTCAGTCCAACATTGGACAAGATAAAACATGATGGTCTAACAACTAGGCATGCCAGGTTAGAGGTTGCAGCCTGGGTTGAGGAGGTTTGAGTTTGTCTGTGGAACATGGTCATGAGGAAGTGAAGGAGAGAACCCTACTTTTGTTATTTTTGGCAGATGTTATAGTCAATATTTAATTTTAACCTGTGAAGTAGAGTAAGCTGACACTCTAGTCAATATCCTAGTCATATAATTAAGGTTCTGCAGTTATTCATCATCAGAATGATAAGGAATTATTTGGGGACAGCAAAGTGTATAGTTTGAGGTTAAGAAAAGCAATGCATATGCAGTAAGAACATACTCTTTCACTAGAGCTAATGATTCTGCAAATAGTTGACAGTAGGTATGAAACATTTGGATCTTCCGTTAATGATAAGGGAATCCTGTCACCAAAGAAACAAGAATGCAGACTTTTGCCTAATTAGGATTGTTTTCAGCATGTTCAAGTTGGAAATGTACCACCAAAATCATCAAACCAGACAATTGAAATGTACTTCAAAGTACTAAAAAGAGTACAGCACAACTTAATAAAGATGATGTACAGATATTTAAACATGATTTCGATTTCTCATATCTTAAATCTCAGGCATTGCATCGGATTTGAATTATTGTTAGGATTAAAATCCATCAATATTTTCTCCTATATAAAAATACGAATTGTAAGGATAGTCCTTAGAGGTCCACCCACCTGAATTAGTCGACAAAACCATGTGAAGAAACATATGCTAATTTGCAGAGAGTACAAGGGTAGTGAAAGTGAAAATCAGAAAATGGGCCCTTTTGTGATGGGATTATGGAAGAGAAAATGGTGGCCATCCCATGTGTTATTTTACTGTTTTCTCACTGAAATGTTTCTATTTTGATTGGACACAAACTGAAGCTGTTAATGCAGTCAGACTCACGTTGAGGAAAACTGAGTTGCTTTTGATTTGAGGTTCATGTGGTAATGCAGAAAAATAGATGGGCCATTGAGTTGAAAAGCCTGTAATTTCACAATCAGTGCCATGGGGACTCACGCCATGTGGGCTGTTTTCTAAGCTCTATTTTGGAATTGGGAAGGTAAAGACTAAGAACTAGTCCTTATGGCGGCTCTGGTTCAACTTTGGGGTAAATTGACAGTGTTTCTGGGCTTCATTTCTTGTACTTGTAACTTGTGTTTTTTCCTCTACGGGGTAGTAGTGGTACGCTTTCAACAATAATTTGCAATTCTAATCAGCAAATGCAAAACGTAATTGTTAGGAATCCATTACACCAACTCTACCCGTGGCTATACAAAAAAAATTATAAGCAGTCCATTACATCAACCTTATCTTTGGTTATGTCATTTGATTATATTCATGCAGTATAACGAGTAGCCCGTGGCAAAGATTTGTGACTTCGTTCCTTTGTCCACTTTATTTCCTCTATAGATTTTGATAGATCATAGATGTATTTTACACCTATGAGGCCAAGTTTCATTTTCATTTATAATTTCTCTAATCTCACTCTATGGTGACAATAATCAAGATAAAATTATTTAAGTTTTATACAAAGTTTCCTAAGATTTTCCAATAATTTTAGTCACACTAGTAAATCAATAGCAGCATCCGTTTAATTTTAGGATAAGTAACTGCACACCTTCATGTCTTGTTTGTTACCATTTAAGTTAGTTCGAGTTAGATCAATTGACTAAGTCTTTTGTTGTTGAATAAAATACCTAAATTTGAATTCAAATCTAATTGGTGTCTTAGCCTAATGATTAAGAACAATCATCATGGAATGAATGTGTCACAATTGATTTAAATCTAATCATATGAAAAAAAAAAAAAAAAAACAAAACTCAGAAGATTTGCTGTATAAGTTCATAAATGTCGTTCCCATAGAAAAAA
The DNA here is from genome assembly GCF_040712315.1 of Castanea sativa. Taxonomy (NCBI): domain Eukaryota; kingdom Viridiplantae; phylum Streptophyta; class Magnoliopsida; order Fagales; family Fagaceae; genus Castanea; species Castanea sativa. Next base: position 39,556,103 of record NC_134024.1, on the reverse strand, counting down.
GAAAATATTTTTGATTGGTATGACAGTGTTTGGTTTTATTTTGGAATTATCTGAACCCCCAAAAGAGAACCCCCTCTTGTATTTGTATGAATGATTGATTTAATCATAACTCACGATGGATGTTTTTCCTCCCTAGATAGAGAACGCCAGAACGGTGTAGATTGTAGAATGAGCTGTGTGATGAGTCATGGAGAATGGAAACTTGGATTTCTCTTTCGCTTAAGAACAAAATTTAAAGTCTTGACTTATCATATATGGTTTTTTGTGGCTATATGGAGTTCGGGAACTCTTGTCAATTGCTATGAAAAGTACTTAGTACTTACTACCTCGGCTACACTTTTTCTATGTTTGAAGGGCATAATACCAAGTTGCCTCTATATTCTATAATCTATATTGTGACTGCAATCAAAGCCTTGGCGGGAAAACCCTTCCCCAACCCATGTGTCACAAATTAATTTGCTTCCATTGGATGTTACAAACATGGAATTGGAAAGGAAATTGTTGACACTAACTTCCCTTTTCCATCAGTCTATCAGAAAAAAATAATCATTTTATTTTTTATTCACCCCCATGACATATTCCTAGTTTCGCCACTACTAACCCCCTTAGAAAAAAATTTCTGAAGCTGCCAATATTTGTGATGATGTCTCTAAATAATATAAATATGGTCCTTTTAGATCAATGAATGCTATATTGATGACTTTCTTAACTTTTTTTAAACTTTATTTCAAAAGTCAATTTTCATTTTTCACTAAATTTAAAAATAAAAAAAGTAGTTTTAGAAAATCAAACCATTTTATTTAAATTATATTCTAAAAAAATTCCATTTCTCTCATTCTTTTCATGATTAAAATATGGGAACAACATAATTCAGACATCCAATTTAGCATGAAAACCCCATTCTGCAATGTACTTATAAAGAGTATCGAGCTGAGAGTGCAACATGGTGTCGTGGTGTAGTTGGTTATCACGTCAGTCTAACACACTGAAGGTCTCCGGTTCGAACCCGGGCGACGCCAATTATGTAAAACATAGCAATCTTCATTTGAATTTTTTTTATTCATGTAATTTTTGTCTGGCCTTGCTCTTTTCCCTGTGCACCAGGTTTAAGATTTCTAATAGAAGAGTAGAGCTACTTCTATCACCTAAAACCAAACATATATGAAGTCATCAATAAACAAAAGTATTAACATTCCAAGTTCTTCTCAACTTTACATCATGCTTTCCAGAGAAGATTTAACTACTATATTTTCATTGAGTTTCTGTGTGGCGCAAACCATGTGCAAACCAACAGAGGCTTTGTAAACCTATTATATATGTTATTTTTGTGAGTTGGTCAAACTCAAGATAATAATTTTAAAGAGAATAGTGATGTGTAGCCGTATTGGAAAATGGTTAAGTTATCTTCCGAGAGAGAGAGAGAGAGAGAGAGGGGGGGGGGGGGGGATGGTGGTGGGTGTTGGATTCCCATTGTAATGCATGGGACCTACTCATCTGATGATTGATGATTATTGTCAAGTTGCAATCTCAAACATTGAATCTATGGGCCTTTCTTTGATAAAACCTTGATGCAGAAATAAAGTCAATAGTTTATTAAGATCTCTCAAGAACCATTTAAAAATATCAGGAGTTTATAGCTCAACTTATATCTCGTGGTGTTTCAAACGTAAACATTCTAGATTTAAATTTCTCATACTCTAACTATTGAAGTATATAAAATAAAATAATAAAAAAATAGATAATTCAACTGATTTTAATTCTCAAGAGTTCAAATTCCCCTTCTTCTAACTATTGAATTATCTTTTTTACTATGGTGTAAAAATGGTGTTAACCAGTCTATTATTAAGGCTTGCTTGAATGGAAATTAGAATAGAGATACAAGTACCACATTTGAAACATAAAAATCAAATTGATCAACAGGGCATCGGTCAAAAAAGGAAACTTTTTGTCATTTATTTAACTTAAATCATTGAATATGTCAATGAGGACAATAGAGTTTAAATTATCAAAAACTTATTCATTGAATATGGTACAAAAATTATATTAAACATGAAAAAGAAGAGAGGAAATTTTCATGTTTGATCTGTCAAGTTCATAGGAAAAGTACAAATAATGTTAACTAGTCTGCTATCAAGGCTTTCTTGAGTTGAAACTAGAATAGAGATGCAACATCTAATAGTGAAAAAAGAAACTTTTGTCATTCAACTTCATTGAATATGGTACACAAACTGTATGAAACTCCAAAAAAAAAACCCAAAAACGGAACAAGAACAAGAACAGCCACATCATCCTCAGTTTACAAAATGCCCAAAACACCTGAAAACTTGGGCCTTTGGAGAGGGCTGTAACTCTGCGCTATCTGTTTCTTTCTTTGTGTTTTTATACAATGTCATTATTTTTTTTTCTTTTTTTTTTCTTTTTTACTCTACAAAAATCTCACTAAACAACTGAGATTCACTGGATGATTAAGTTGAAATATTGAATGTTTAGAACTGGGAAATACATCTTCTATGGCAAGCTGTGGTTCTCTTCTTTTGCTTAGTTTCCTCTCTCCAGACTTGGCCAATATCTTGTGCTATTCTCATGGCATCTAAGGACGCACCAGAGAGCCCTCTCCTTGTGAACCCAACTGCATAAAGTCCACTGTTTCCTTTCCACCCATGTGGGAAAGCTGCTTTTGGAAATCCATTCTTGGAGAAGAACTCATTTTCCTGTACATTAAACCAAAACAAAATTAGCCTATTTGTGCAAACCATCATAATAGGAAGCTTCTAAAACAGTTCTCTTTTTTTTTTTTTTTTAAAAGGATATTTTTGTAAGGTAATAGGACAAATTCAAAACTGGCATAAATGCCAAACTATCAGCTCAGAGTCTGACATTTTTTAGCATGGAAATCAAGTAATCAAACTGTTTATTGTTTTGTTAAAAACCAACTGTCAAAACTGCCTTTCAAACACCCCATAAAAGAAGAGAAACAGAGGAATTAGAACATTTTCTCACCTGAAGCCAAGAAGGGACATTGCTGCGGTATCCAGTAGCAAAAACAACTGAATCAATATCAAGCATCTCGCCATTTACAAGTTCTACTTGGTTGTGTAAGAACCTCTTGACTCCAGGAACAACCTTAATGCCACCAGATTTGATTTTGTCCAATGCACCAATGTCCAGCACAGGAGTCTTCCCCATAGTGTTCTTGAGCTGCATTGGCCCAACTGCAGGCCTTTTCAACCCGTATTTCTCAATGCTTCCAAGCATCAACCACGTAAGAAACAAGAGGAGCTTGTCAACTAGCCAAAGGGGAAGCCATTTCATCATCAAAACCGCCAATTCAAATGTAGATTTCCCAAGTATTTCTCTTGGCAAGACGTGAACCTGTATTGTAAAACAGAACAAACGCCGTTAGAATACTAGTTAAATGATTAAATTCATAATTTTCTTGGAAAAAAGTAGTCCTGAGTTAGCACTATGAGGACTTAAGTAATAGTACTTACCGAGTTACGAAGCACCAAGGATGGTGAGGCATTGTGGTTGCAAAGATCAAGAGAAACTTCCATGCCAGAATTGCCACACCCCACAACAAGTACTTTCTTCCCTTCGTACTTCTTGCCGGACTTGTACTCACTAACGTGCTTGACATCGCCTTTAAACTCAGTTAATCCTTCAATATCAGGCCAGACAACCTCAGCATTCTCGCCTGTGGCCACCACAAGCCAGCGGCAAATGTATTCAGCTTCAGAAGTCTTGACACGCCACAATCCACTAGTCTCATCGTACCTAGCGGACTGAACGCACTCATTGAATCGTGGGTTGATCTCAAAGTGCTTAGCATAGTTCTCCAAATACTCTATGAATTGAATCCTTGTTGGGTATTCAGGGAATTCTTGTGGGAAAGGAAGCTTAGGGAGCTGGCAAAATTGCTTAGGGAGGTGAAGCTTTAGCCTGTCATAGGTGCGGTTTTGCCACAAGGAAGCTATGCAATCAGCTTTTTCAAGGACAACATAGGGAACTCCTTGTTCTCTAAGACAAGCAGCTGTGGCTAGCCCAGACGGGCCAGCACCAACTATGACTGGACCATTAACCCAAATGCATCTACGAGAGAAGAAATCTTCATGATCAGCAAAACCAAAGAAGTTCTCCATGTTTGTTCAAAAGACTAAAAGGTGTCGATTGTGGGAGAAATGTGTTTGTGGCTTGAATAGAACAGAATAGAATAGAGTACAAGGTGTGAATAAGCTAGAAATGTTTTTGTGGACAATCTTGGAAGTGAAAATATGAGAGTTTTTTGTTTTTGAGGTATGAAGTCTTAGGAGCTTTTGTCAGAGAATATGATGTGAATTTTGTTTGTAGGGACTAAGGGGTGTAGAGGGTCATATATATAGGTAACATCCGAAGGGAGAGTCTTAGTCTGAAACTTGCATATCATGAGACTGTGCCTACCTTTAAAATTTTTTAATCATCTAAAAATGTTATTATATTTGGTGCATTAAAATATTAGATCTTACTATATTGTTCTTGTAGCGTATATTTTGGGGAATAAATTTATGATTTTCTTGGGAAAGTATTTTTAGTACCACAAGATGTGAATGGGCTTCTTCTCTAATTTTTTTGTTTTTGTGAAGCTGCTGTGTGTAATAAAATAGGGAATGTTAGGCAATAGCTGCTTCGCCCATGGATGCATGGCAGCTTGATGGTTCTTTTTCATTGAACACTCCAGAAATTTGAGTACATTTTGATGGAATTGATGAGCTGAAAAGATGTATCAACAATATACACATGAGGTAGTGTAAAAGGGTAATTTTATTTTTTAAATTATTATTAAAGTTTTTTTTTTTTATGTGTTTTCTTTTGGGGGGAAATAAAATTGTAGTAAACAGTAAACAGAGAATTAATATAAGAATTAGGAAGCAATGAAAGTGATGGGTCCGTCATCCACATCTGATTTTATTGGCCCACAAAAGCCTGAGCTTTGATCATCTGAGTTAGCACTTAGCAGAGTATGCTGAGTCAGACGCTCCCACGTGGAGTGGATATAGAGCCAAGTTGTAAGGTGGGCCTACATATACCATATATTTTTGGACCCCAACAAAAGCCTGTGTAATAAGCATTGGAAATGTGACTGGAAAGCTGTTGTTTCCGGCCCACAGTCATAGAGCCCATTCTGCCAACCCGTCTTGGTCACCACGCTTGTGCCATGTGTTGGCCCCACACGTAACCAACGTACACATACGTTTACCAATTTCCACAACTATCTTTTAGCAAAAAATTAAAATAAATAAAACATCACTTCCACATCCCCATTAATTTTATTTTCAGCTTAATAAAGCTAACTTCCATACTTATTGTTTAATCAACTGGTAGAGGCATATACTTTAGGTTTTGGGACTTTTTCAACACTTTTGATTGGTTTAAATTAAATAGTATTAAGAATTTTGTAACTCATCCGATGCTCGAGATATTTAAAATTTAAATTTTTGAGTAATAATATGGAAACAATAATAGTTACATAATCATTTCACAACAAACTTTAGGTATCATGTTGTTATTGGTTCTTATCTAAATTCACACCGACGTTATTTTTTTACTTACCATTAACAACTTGCCATCTAGGTTTCATTATAGAATTATTGTAAAACTATTTTGCTTGTAACTTTATTCTTAAATCTCCCTCACAACTATCAAATTATAAAAAATAAAGGTCAAAAAAGGCACACCTAACAGATCAAGCGTGATTAAAAACCCAAATAACCTTGGTAACATCAAAAGATTAATGTTTAAAAGGGTTATTATGGTTGTAGGTACCACATTAATGAAGAATCTAGAGCGCATAAATGTTTTAGGATACAATTTTGTTAGAATTTCACAATAAAACCTGAGTGACAAGTTATTATTAGCTCTCTTCTAGACTAATTATTGTCATCACTTTTTACCTCCTATTAACAACCTTTCATATAAGCTTTGTTGTGAAATTTATGTGCCTGTAGTTTCATTCTAAAATCCCCCTCTCAACTATCAAATTATATAAAAATAATAATAATAATAATGAAGATTAAAAAGTGGCACTCCTAATGGATAATAAAAAATTTAAAAAAAAAAAAAAAAAAAACCAAAGTAACCTTGGTAACATTAGAGGATTAATGTCTAAAAGGGTTGTCAGGGTTGTAGGTACCACTACTTAGCCAAGAATCTAGAGCATGTGAATGTTTAAGGGTATAATTTTGTTAGATTTTTTTTATATATTAAATTTCAATATTTAGTAATGTGTGAACCCTGCATTATATATATATATCAATCTAGAATTACTTTCATCCATGTAGCATGTGAAATGCACCAATAGAATGTTATGTATGGACTTTTTGCTATGATTGGTTGTATGTAAAGCACATATTTCTTTCACATTTGTTATTTGCGAGAGCGGAAAGTACATAATTAGTTAGTATATTATTGAATTAAAGACAAGGCTATACACGAGGATGAGAAAAGAAAGGCATAGGCAAGGAAAAGAAAACGAGTAGTAGTAGTAGTTCTTTGAATCCTATACAGGAGGAATGAGTAATACAGTGCAAAAGTTAGAAGAATATAATGTTCGGTTTGTAAGAAAAAACAGGCAAGGCTACCTCCCTGGAGGTAGATATATGAAATATCCCCAGCAGGAGTAAGTCGGTGCCACAAGTATTTGAATGTAGAATAGAAATTAGTTTTAATTTGACCTAATTGCTATAGGTAGGCATAACGATGGCCCAATTACTATACTAAAATACCCTTTTGTTTTCTTTTCTTTTTTTTTTTTAATATAATTCAATAATTACAACGGTGAGAGAATTTGAACTTTGATGGTCCCATTTGGATTGAGGCAAAGAGAGGGAGAGTGGAGGGAAGTAGGGTAGGCTTAACTAAAAATTAGACTAATTTCTTGCCAACTCTACTCTACGTACTCATCTCCACTCCGCCTCTCTCTACCTCAATTCAAACAAGTCCTGAATATTTCCATTAAAAATACCAAGAAATGTCAACTAGTTCAAATACAAAATTCTTAGCAAACCATCCATATTCTAGAGAAAGCTTACTTAGTGAATAAGTTATCTGTTGTAATTAACTACTCTCTCTGTCTCAATTTGTTTATCCTATTTTAAAATTTTAACTTTTTAAGGAAATATTATTTATTATCTTGTCTGCTATATAAAAATGTATAAGTTTTCAAAACTATCCTTAAATAAATTTATCAAAAATGGTTTTGGAAATAAAGTATAGCATAATAGGAATATTAATAAATTAATGGTTTTCAATTTTAGAAACAAGACAATATTTTAGGACATCTTAAAATAGAATAAATGACAAACAAATTGGAATGGAGTGAGTATAATTTTTTTATTAAACTATATATACGTTTATTCAAAATTGTTCTTACAGGTTGAAAGTTTCAAAAAGGTCCTTATCGTAATTTGATTGATTGAAAAAATTTGCTAGTGTAACAAAAACAAAAATCATAAAATCGAGGTCATTTTGACGACATGAAGGCTAGGATAGTATGATGTATGAACTCATTTTATCAAGTCCGTATTTTTTGTCTATTGGATGACAATTAAGAATTTTTTAAATAATTTTAAAAATATAAGAACCAAAGTATCAAGATTATTTTGAAATACATATCAAAATTTGAAGACCAAATATATAATTAATTAGGCATAACTTTGTTAACGCCAACTAGAGAATTCTAAAGCTAAATGAATTGCATTAGGATTGTCTAGTTTAGTAGTTTTGGAGAATGAATTTGCATATTTTACTACAACAATGCCTTGATTTTCGTTCATGATACGTGGAAGTCTAAGAAGTGAAAGATTAAGAAATGATGTTGCTTTCGGTACATTTTTATATAGAGAACATAGTTTAAAATTTGACACGTGTCATGAAATAGAAAATTAAAGTGGGGTTTTAGCTTTTTGGTTAGTTGATTATGACTGTAATTAATTAGTATGCCTAGGTTTAGGGTTCATTCGTGTGTGATAGAGTTGTGATGTACATATTCACTTTAATTGTGACTGAGTGAAGAGTTTTGAATTGTAAAAGTAAAGACTGTGCCCCACTCACCCACTAGGAGCTCTCGAGTGACAAAACTTATTTTCTTGGGGAAGAAGAGGGAAGCATGTGCATAAAACCTTGAACTCCATATGGGTCTCTCCTTTTCATAAAAAGATTGGAGCTATGAGCTTGGCGTTTCTAAGGTCTTGCATTTTATATTTGCTTTGGAATGAGTAGTATCATCATTTCAACTTTACTCTACTTACCCCATCCCTATTTAAATAAACTAAGCCTCCAAATGCTACACATACAAAGGGATATGAGAGAGAAATTATCTATTGTTGCAGGATTAATAATTGTTAGTGGGTTCCAGTCAGCTCAACTGATAAAATTTTTAATAATTAAAATTCTATAAATAGTACAATCATTAGAAACAGACACCATAAATTGACACTTTATAATAAAAAAAATATATTATTCACCACAATTTCGTACAACTTATTAAAGCAATCGATTATAAGTAGTGGGTAATTATTTTTGCACGAAAGTATCACTTTTCTCTATTATTCCTAATCAACAACATCAAAACTATCGCAAAAATTATAGCACAAAAGTTGTATTCACAAACTTTCTTTGAAATTAAATAGAAAGAATATTTAGTGATATCCATGCATGATATGACAGAGATATATGTGTATCCTTAGCCCCCACCAGCCTTGCAGTGCTCCTGCTCCACAGCCAGCTTGGGAATGGGAACTGTTGTGGAGCCTTTCTACTTTTAGGATGAGATAGAGTTTCTTCTACTTTTTACTTTTTTTTTTCTATATTTCTTTTATAGCAAGATCCTAGGGCTTTCATGGATGCTTTTTTTTTTCTTCTGTGGACGGCGGTACTGGTTAATGAAGAACCAAACGCGTTATTTTTTCACAGAATATTTTTTAGATGGGTAATGGCTAACTAAACTATGCAAAAGTTTTGCAAATTCTATAATTAGTTTGAGTCACGCGTAAACAAAAGTTCAAGAAAAGGTGCAATCATATATATTAGGATATCACTGACTTCTTAATTTGAAGTTGTTTATATAAGCTAGACTTGTACTGGAATGTGGATCCTCAGCTTCCTATTAACTTCACTCAGCAGAAAGTTTAACTCCACGGTATCGGGGAATGGGATTGGCGGTACCACTATAATATGTATAATCATGATAAAGATACAATTATAATATGAGCAATGCTACAAACAAAACAAATTTCTTTACTTTATTTTTTCTGCAACGTTGAAACGATAAATTATGATTACTATAACATTACTTTTATGTTGGTGTGGGTGTATGTTTCAAAAACTTTGTTTATTATTCCTAGTCCTACGTTAGTTTGGAGTGAGCTTCCATTTGTGTTTTTAAGGTATTGCAAGCTTTCAATGATATCTTAAAATAGCGAGCTTAGTGTGTACTTGAGCCTTATACATATCATTAATGCCACCAAGCCCAATTGTGTTGGGTATTGTCGCATCCCATCTCATGTGTGTGTAATCAACCCATTTTCTTTTAAGAAAAATCAAAAGGTTGTTCTCAAACCTCCATGAATGGAAGTGCATCCATATTTTTCTTGATCAATGTAATTACATAAGTTCTTGTGCAATTGACAAATCGCAATTAAGGAAATGTATTAAAAGGTTGTTTCTTAAACCACTATGAGTGGAAGTGTATCCATCACGAAGGTCGATGCTATACTATGATCCTGGAGGACTATTCAACCAAGAAAGCCATTCGCTCAAAGTTCTACTCCAAATCGGGAAATGGGATGGGTGGTGCCACTATAATATATATAATCATGATAATGATACAATTATAATATGAGCAATGCTACAGACAAAACAAATTTCTTTACTTTATTTTTTCTGCAACGTTAAAACGATAAATTATGATTAGTATAACATTACTTTTATGTTAGTGTGGGTGTATGTTTCAAAAACTTTGTTTATTATTGCTAGTCCTACATTAGTTTGGAGTGAGCTTCCATTTGTGTTTTTAAGGTATTGTAAGCTTTCAATGATATCTTAAAATAGCGAGCTTAGTGTGTACTTGAGCCTTATATATATCATTAGTGCCACCAAGCCTAATTGTGTTGGGGTATTGTCGTATCCCGTCCCTCATGTGTGAGTAATCAACCCATTTTCTTTTAAGAAAGATCAAAAGGTTGTCCTTAAACCTCCATGAGTGGAAGTGCATCCATATTTTTCTTGATCAATTACATAAGTTCATGTGCAATTGACAAATTGCGATTAAGGAAACGTATTAAAAGGTTGTTTCTTAAAACTCTATGAAGTGTATCTATCACGAAGGTCGATGCTATACTATGACACTGGAGGGTTGTTCAACCAAGAAAGCCATTCACTCAAAGTTCTACTCCAAATCGGGAAATGGGATGGGTGGTGCCACTATAATATTTATAATCATGATAAAGATACAATTATAATATGAGCAATGCTACAAACAAAACAAATTTCTTTACTTTATTTTTTCTGCAACATTAAAACGATAAATTATGATTAGTATAACATTACTTTTATGTTGGTGTGGGTGTATGTTTCAAAAACTTTGTTTATTATTGCTAGTCCTACATTAGTTTGCAGTGAGCTTCCATTTGTGTTTTTAAGGTATTGTAAGCTTTCAATGATATCTTAAAATAGCGAGCTTAGTGTGTACTTGAGCCTTATACATATCATTAGTGCCACCAAGCCCAATTGTGTTGGGGTACTGTCGTATCCCGTCCCTCATGTGTGAGTAATCAACCCATTTTCTTTTAAGAAAGATCACAAGGTTGTCCTTAAACCTCCATGACTGGAAGTGCATCCATATTTTTCTTGATCAATTACATAAGTTCTTGTGCAATTGACAAATCGCGATTAAGGAAACGTATTAAAAGGTTGTTTCTTAAAACTCTATGAAGTGTATCTATCACGAAGGTCGATGCTATACTATGACACTGGAGGGTTGTTCAACCAAGAAAGTCATTCGCTCAAAGTTCTACTCCAAATAGTACAAATCAACTTTTAATGACAATATTTTTTGTGAGATTCTATAGCATTGTGAAACTGTTCTTAAAATTTTCTTTAATTATTTTCTGTTTTTACTTATTATTCGAGATACTATTTATTGAATTAAAAAATTATTTTTCACTAAAATATTTCCAACATTTCATATGTAAATATTATTGTTATAATATTACTATGGTGGTCTTCTCCTGTTGGCTGCTAAGAACGTACCTCATAGTGAAAAGAGCATAGGAGCAGTAAATTTAGTATATATTAGGAGTGAGTGGAGAGCATGTTCCCAAAGGATAATAAGATGAAGATTAATTGGCTGGAAGTCATAGGTTATACATGTCTATTAGTGCTACTTCAACCCCCCCCCCCCCCACCCACCCTAAAAAATTCTAGCTAGGGCATAATGTGGTTTTATCTAAATAGTCATTTGCTATTACATCATTAATAGTTTCTAATAGAAACAATGTGATAGTATTTTTTTTTTTTTTTCAAAAGTAAAAAAGGTATGGGCAGAAACCAGTAGTGACAACTCTATGTTAACTTACCTATAATAAGAGACTTAAAAAAATTGGAAATTTCCTACTCCATTGGCTTAATATCTCAGTCCCACCCAAAATCCAATAATTACTTCATGGTAGTAGACAGCAATAATATCAAATTGAATCACGCTATCGTCTCCAAATAGTTTAAACTCATATATAATCTACACTACACCAATACCCTAGTCACTGAACCACCATCTTAGTGATAACAATATGGTCTTTTTTTTTTTTTTTTTTTTGGTATGAACTCGATCGATATGGTAGTATATGATTATACTGCGTGCATGGGATGAAATTTATCATTTCATGAACAATTGTTAAACCCATGTATGAGCAATTAATTGTTACAAGTACTGTTTTTCTTGCTTTTATTTTGTTATCAATTATATTTTTGGATAAATATAGATAATACACCCACGTAGTGTACTCGATCTTAAAATATGGAGCTACTGTGTGCTTTATTATGTAACATTTACTTCTCTTGTTGTTAGTTTTTTGAGACATTTTTGTTATGACACATGCATCTACAGGAAAAGAATTAAATCTTTTTTATCCTTTGAGTTTGTATCTATTCACATGACATAAGCTTTAAGGTAGAATGATTTTTTTTCCTTAATTCTTATATTAATAAGTAAACAGTATCAATAAAATGCCTCATGTAATTAACTATATATAAGGAAGATAAATGTTACAAAATAGAACACGAGATAGTTCCATGGTTTAAGGGTATATGGTAGGTAGGGGCGATTCCACATTCAAGTTAGGGTGTTAACATGAACACCTTGACTTAAAAAAAAAATTATAGATACCTGTCAAAAAAAATTATATATTAAACTAATCTATTTTGATCACTCTAAAAGAAAAGTATTGAACACCCCGATTTGAGAATTACAAGAATTTGGGTTCAACAATTATAAGATTAATGCGTTACATCCACAATATTTTTACAATAATTTCATAAAAAAAAATCCTAATTTGGACCTAATATTGACATTACTTTTTTACCCACCAATAACAACTTGTCACATAAGATATTTTGTAAAAATGTTGTGCACATAACATTACTCCAAATATAATTGTGCCACCCCAACATAATCCTTAACCTCTTAAACATTAAAATTAGCTCAAATAACATTAATGAAAATTTGATGACAACAAAAATAACCCAAACAAAAAACATATTAGGCCAACAAGTGAATAAATTATTCAACAAAAAGTCTATTAAAAAGCATCTCTAATTATTCAAATATGTAACTTAATCAACTTTTTTTTGGTAACAATGAAAAGGATTAATGTCAAAGATAACTGTTCTAATGGAAACAGGTCTCCCCGACCCATGCTCTAGCAAGTAGTTTAATCAAAAATGGGCATTGGAACCATCCTTCTAGCAGCAGAATGGCTAGACAGTGTCTAATGCAAGAGATTGCCCCGTATCAACTCCCACAACTCCCTGTTGAAGACAGGATCGTTTGGTCTCTCAGCCCAAAACCTCATTAGGCAAACCTATTCTAAGGTCAACTATGTAGAGGCATCGTTTAAAACAAATTGAATACCCCCAAGCACAGTATTATCACCTAAATGGCCCTCCACTTTGAGCTTCATACAGAAAATCGAGTTAGCAGATTTTATCCCAACATTGTGACTCTTTGTGGCCTGTGAAAGCTTGAAGACAAAAGTGCCCAACATCTCTGTTTTTAGTGTATGCCATCTTTGCCAATTGCTAGGCTTCTTGAAATATAGGTTCAGGAGCAACTTTGAATGGTAGACTTTCAAATTTGTAATTCAATCAACTCATTACATAATAATCTCTAATTTCATTTTTCCTAAAAAAATATAATTAAGATAAATAACTGTAATTATGAGTTCTCCTTGATAGTGTCAACAGCTCTGTTCTCTTTGGTTTTGGAGTCCCAACAACTTTGCTCTCAACAACTCAACTCGCAATTGTAGCATCTCTCTCTCTCTCTCTGCATTCTTAATTCTCACCTTATCTCTTTTCAGTTCTTTTTTGTTAGTAGAATGATGTTGTAATACTTCATGTATTTTTGTGTTTTTTTTTTTTTTTTTTGGAAGGGGGACATCAATATATTCAAATTCTCTTTTTATTAAAATTTAAAAAAAAAAATCTCTTTTCATTAAATTTTGTATAATTTAAAATTTTTTGTGATCATCTTAGAAATAATTTCCGGATCCGCAACTGATCATAGGTGTAGTAATTTGTCCTTAATTTTTTAATTAGTTATTTAGGTCTGATAATAGTCTAATGGATATAAAAGGAAGTTTCCGTTTATGCATGGTTTGTTACGTTAATTATCATCAGCCTACCAATATAAATGTATGCATGTAACCATGCAACTAAAATACGTAAAGCATATACGCATTTGTGTATACCCTAGAGAAAGAGAGAGAGAGAGAGAGAAGTAATGGAATCAAAGGTGATGGGTTAGGTTGAATGCATGTCGATCAAATTCTGGTTCAAAACAATACCTGTATAGTCAGTATAGATCCAACCAATCATCTACCCGGGAAATTAAAAAACAAAAACCAAAAACAAAAAACAAAAAAAGAAGGGAAAGATCCAGAGAATCTGAATGAAGGTTGTTAATAAATTATAAATTTTCCTTCCCTATAGCATTTCACATAGCTGTTTTGTTTTCCTTTTATTTAATTTTCATTATTCCCTACAAAAATTAAGTTTGGTGGAGTCTCCTAATGCCTTTTCACTTCTTTATGGTCAAACAGAAGGGATTAAATGTATGCCTCTTTAGGTTCTTCTGGTGGGCAAGGAAGGGAAATATATTAGATTTTTTTTTTTTTTTTGGAAGGCGGAAATATATTAGATTTAATATATATATATATATATATATATGTACGTGTGTGTGTATGTGTGTTAATTAATGAGTTTCTAATGTATTAAAGTTTGGGGTTAGGTTCAGTTCATGATTAAGAAAGGGCCCCAAAAGATTGCAAGAGGTTCTTTGTAGTTATTGTACTTTTAGGTCTCTCTCTCTCTCTTTCCAACTTCTATATATAAACTATAGAAGAAATACTTATGGCACCCATGACTCCAAATTTATAATATCCCCTCATTATTATTTAGCTATAAAAAAAAAAATTTCAAATCACTGGCCACACAATCATTAGAAAGAGCATAAAGTTGGATGCCTCCCATCTCCTGACAAACCGACGGTTGTATTTGCATCTTGTGTTAATGTCAACTCTAAATCTTCTCATCTAAGGGCTAGGGTGAAATGGATCTATATAAATACCAAAGATGCTCATTTAGGTGATTGAAGAATTTGGTCTTATTAGCTAAGAAGAACCATGAATGAATGATATACCAAATGGAAGATGAGAGAGAGTGAGAAAACTCAATCTCTCCATTTATTTGTCTATATCTAAATAACAAAGAAAAGCAAAAGATGGATCACATGGTACCTTGAGGAACTTTCGGAGATTAAAACATAAACCAGAAAAAAAAAAAAAAAAAAAAAAAACAAAGAATATTTCAGAAAATCTATAATTGCACAATAGAACCTTAGAAAGATTGAGAAGATCTTCGTTTCCAATATCGCCACCTCTTTGTTTTCTTTTTTGTGTGTGTTATTGTTTTTCATGTGAGTCGCTAAGTATTTCATTATTAATGGACAAGCATTAACATCATATTTATCAATTGAATATGGAATATTTTCTGCCATGTGTTTGGATTTGTTTTGATATGAAATATTTAGTGAATATGATTGGCTAAAAAAATTTAATGATCGATTCTTGTATGGGATTTTTGTCCCAAGACAATACATTTGGTCCGCATGTTAGATAGTAATTGCATTTAATTTCTTTTTTATTTGATTCTCAAAAAAATATATATTCTTTTTTATTTTTATCACCTAGAATTATTTTGACCCAATAAATCTTCAAAACAAAAACAATCCTTCTTGATTTGGAGTAATTAATTACTAAAACAATCATTTTTGGCCTTTGTTTCTCAGTTTATAAAAGGGAACTTTTTAGTGTTGCTTTGGAGTAATTAATTATTTATATATTACTACAGTATTATAACAATTCAGTATTCACTTTTCTCATGTAATAGTGCATTTCACAAACTAAATTAATAGTGAGCCATATTATTCATGTGAGATGATATAACACGTCATTATTGTACTCTTGGAATATTGTATTGCATGAGTAATTATACAATATTCTAGAAGTACAATAATGGTGTACTCTCTCTTGGCATCATAAAGTTTTACAGTGAGAAAGATGAAAAAAAGAAAAACATAACATATGGACAAAAAGTGGGTAAGTGAACCCTTGCAAGGATTTTGATAGACTATAGCTTAAGCATTGAGATAGCAATTGAATAATCCTTGCAACGATTCAATTTCCTTTCAACCTAATTTGAACTTTGTAATTAAAATAGAGTAAATTACACAACTCTCCCTTAAGGTCTAAAGGGATGACACTCAATCTCAAACCTAAAGGGTAAAAGCAATTAGTTCCAATGATACCCATTTGACCAAATACTATTAACTTGTTTTTAAAATATTTGTGTACTAACCTACCCTTTGGTTAAGGGCAGGTTTCTAAAAATACCCTCCCTTTCAAAGGCCACAGAGAAAATGTGGAAGTAAAAGATCCTATATTCAAATTGCATATCAAATTTTTAAATATCTAATAGAAAGATACTATTTAGGCATGCGAATGGATTCTAATTTTTTTTAATGTCTACAAATTATTTTTTACAGTAAAGTAGCCTGACACTTAGTAAGCTTTTGTTTCTAAAAGGATGTCTAAGTGCATAAACATTGTGGTTGGGATAAATTCTATTACCTCAAAACGTTTTTGTATGCAATGCCAATCGATAAAAAGGTGATACTTTGCCTTTTTATCCTAAATTCAATCAGTTATGTTTTCACTAATCATAATTAAGTTTTGGTCAAGAGTTTTTTTTTTAATTTAGAATATTTTGTTACTAATATTAATGGAAGAAAGTGAAGTATGTTTTTTCCCTTCAAATATATTGTAAAGTGTCATACCTCCAAACCTTAAAGGATGAGAGTGTAATTTACTCATTAAAATATTATAATGTTATTTGTATTTTTAGTTATGATTTTGGTATATATCAATCTAAATTTCATCATTATGTTTTGGGATACAAAATTAATCAGTAGGGTTGGAAGTTATTATAATTAAAATGTTCATTTTTTTGGTGGGTATATTGACAAAAATATTAAAGTTCAAGGTTAACATCACTTTTCATTTTTGGGTGGGCGAAAAAAAGAGAACAAAGATGATGTAGAAAATTAAGGTGACTTAAGTGGCTTAAAAATTGACTTAGTTTTTATGTTTCAATTAGCTCAACTAATAAAATTTACTATTATTGAATAAAAAATCTGAATTTGATTTCACATACGTCAAAAACCAATTAATATTTTGACATGATAATAAATAAAAAAAATTATGTAATGGAAATATTGAAATATATATGAATATATTAAATCTTGGAGGAGTAACTTAAAATAACACAGTTATATATTAAATCTTGTGTTAGTGTGTGTGTGACCCAATCAATAGTAATTCAAAAGTTGTCAAAATTCTTAAATTTTCTTTAATATAGTAGAAATGTAGAATCACCCACAACTGTGAATTAACTAAAATTGTCTCTATTAAAGGATCCGAAGCAATATTTTATATGTTAATCGACTGAACATGGAGTATTTTTATGAATAAAGAAAGAGAATTAGTTAAGGGGCATGTCAATAATAGAACTCATTAATAGTTAACGTGAATCATTGAGCTTGAATGTGGGTGACCTCAATCCCTTGTGATTTCATTCCCATGCTTTGTTAAAAACACTTCCCAACGACAATATTCGGTTGATGAGGCCTGAAAAACAGTTTAAATGAAGCTTGAAGTCATCTCCCTGATTAGTCATCCAGATACCATGTTTAGGGCATTGCACCTGGCGGAACCAAAGCTTTGCATGTGGCATCAACCTCTATGTTATTTTTTATATATATATAAGTGTTACAAATTAATAAACATATATATAATTATATAACCATTTTTTTTCCTATTGGCCTTCTCTTCTTCCTAGGTGCCGTCCTCCATGGTTATAGGCAAAAACCTCACATTCTATACATAGATTTAGTCTTCCAAGCTTGGGAAAAGAGAAACGAAGGTCAAGTGAGATTTCTATTAAAATATGGATTTTGAGGTGAGCATGTGGTGGTCCATTGTGAGACGTAGTTCTATAATTGTTTTTCTCGTCTATCTAAACCAATGTCCTCTACATGTGACCTTAACTTTAATGATTAATAATTAATGATGAAATTAGGTTAATTATTAGTATATATATAGCTGCATTTTGGCTATTGATGGATTAGAACTTGTGACTAATTTCTAATTACACTTTATGATTTGACTAATGCATGGCCATTGGAAATTCTAGAGCATAATCTTCAATCCAAAAAAAGAACAGAACATAATGTTAATACGTAATAACTAATTACATGATCATATATTAGCTTGTTTGACCTCCACCAAATTACTAATTCTAAATGGTTAATTTTTAGTCTCTCAGCCATGTCATATGCTTACCATGTGGAAACATGAGTTGAATATGATGTTAAAAAATCTCGAAGGTCACGAAAAAGGATGTTACATTTTCTTTATTCTTAGCCAATTAAACAGCATTATTATAGTATAAATATTTTTTTGTCAATTTCCCAAGACAATTTTATTGGCAAGTTGGTAAGAGGAGGCATGATCTAAGGCTAAATTCTGTAATTTAAATCTCAATTTTTTTTTTCGAGAAGTGAAGCTGTTCGAACTTCAAAAATGTCTACGTGGGAGTTTTAGGTGAAAGCAGATTCATGCACATCCCACGTCGATCAATTGCACCATTTTCTTTTTCTTTTTTATACCTCCAAAGCTGCAAAGAGTTTTAACATATAATACTATAATACATCTCAAGCTAGTTCCCTTATCTATATTAATTTCCCAAGAAAAACTACATGGAAGTAGAAGAGATCGATGTTTGAACACTTTATACTATTTTATTAGGGTTTCAAACGCGTTTACAAATTCTCTTTCGGTTCACAGCAGGCATTATCTAAGGTCGGTAACGACCTTTGGCTGTGATGGAGTATGATATGTAGTTCCTTAAACATGATACAAAAAACCGTCCAAAATTAAATACCTCATTTATTGTGATTAGAAATACTCAAATCCACATGTGACCCACATTAATGGATATTGTAAACTGATTTATTTCCCAAAGTAGGATGTCTAAGTCACTTAATTTGAACACTATTTACATAATTTTCGTTTGGCCTGACCTAAGTCAGACTGGGTAACCAGGTTTATGCAAAGTCAACAGTTTTTTTTTTTTTTTTTTTTGGATTAGTGAGGGCCTGTTTAGTTTAGCATTTCAAACTCACATTGTTACATTTTAAAAAATATTACACATATTTCCACATATTTTTTCACCCACACGTATTTCAAAAAATTACAAAAATTTCATCTCAAACTACTCTACCAAACATCCCCTGAGTGTTTAGTCTCAAATGGAAGAGATGCGTAGATTTAAACTAAGAGTGTATATTCCACATCCATCAACCCGACAAACTTGACTCGACTCAATTTAACCCGACAAACTTGACTCAAGTTGGTTTTTCATGATTCATGGGCTTAATTTAGTTGTAATTTTTATTTTTCTAAAGCTTACATAAGTTAGGTCGAGTTCAAATCAATTGACAATATTTTCAAACTGCATAATCCTACCTAGCCAATACTATTAATAGTTTAAAAATTACGTGTATCTAAATTTGTAAGTTTGATTGATTTTGGATTTTGAGACTTTTTTTTTATTATGATTTATTTTGACAAAATTGAAATATTAGATTCAAATTTGTAAATTAAAATAATTTATTGTGTAATTAGCTATAATAGTTGAATGGGAAACTCCAATTACCTTTTGGAAGGCTTCACAAAATGGTCATAATAACTCAAACCCGATAAGTTGGGTGGCTTGATTGGCTTCTAGAACTAAGTACCATGGTTTCGGCTGGGTTGAAAATTTATCCACCTAATGAGTTTGAGTTGAGTTGAAATGTGCGTGAAACCCAACTTGATCTGATCTATACATACCCCTAATTCATTTTGATAAACTTAAGTTAAGAATGCATGATCTACAACTCTGTGTATCCATTGGAGGGAATTTTTTGTGCTAAACAAAGTTAAAAGTTATTAGGCTTGCAATTTTTGCTTAATTGTGCAATATATAAACTAAATAGCAAAGATAATATTTTTTGTATGTACAACAAGAATAATAAAATGTTAGTGATGATTTGACTTTCTTTTTAATCCCTTTTTATTCTTCCATCTAAATTTTTGAAAGTTTATATTTTTCTCTAAAAAATATTGAAATATATATAAAATACTAAATTTTTATATGTCAATTTAAAGTTTAAACCAATTAAAGTTTTAGAACCCATCACTTTAATTGGATTAAACCAATCTAAGACCAAAAAAATTCGATTAAATTACGTTTGATCCTATCTAAACAAATTCTCATTGAATTATACTTGATTTTATCTTTTATTTATTTAGCAATATTAATTATATATATATATATATATATATATATAATTTCTCTAGACTTTCTCATGTATCACACGAATTAGCAATTGGTAATTAATTACTATAAGTTTTGAGAAACTGAGTTTTAGTTATGCTTGGACACAACATCCAAATGAAATAGCTTTCTAACTTTATTTAAAAACATTCAAACCCTTTTTCCTTCAGGTTTGGCTTATTTTAAGTACTTTTTAAATTAGAATCTCATTTATTTTAATAAGAAATTATTACATCACCCACTAACTAAATAAAATATAGAGATTAAAACTCACTACTATTTGTTATTGTGTATTTTAAAAAAAAGAATACCTCTAGTTAAAAAAGTATTGGAGGTAAGCTACACTATTTTCCTCCTCTATTTATTATCTTTTGAACTGGTCTTGAGTCATCCGAATTTGGCATTGCGAGAGAGTGAGGATTAAGGAAATTTCTAATTTGAAAATAATTAATTAATTAATTAAAATGGCTGAATTTCAGAAGTCCACCCTAGTTAATTCGCTCAATTTTTTAAAATTAGAAAGCCATATGGGGTATTGGTTAAGGCGGGATATCATATATTCAAGTACCAATCTGACCACTGAATAAGCCTTAATAACTAACTGTATAACTATAATAACTGCAAACATATATTAATTAAACAATATTACAAGAATATTACTCAACTAGGAATACAATATCTTTGAGAACATGACTTAGGGTTTACCAAAAGAATCAACAACATGACTGAGGAGTGAGAATTAGATGCTTGTGATTAATGATCTAATAAACTTGACCATATATATAAAGAATATATTCATAAAAGAGAGATCGATGTAGAAACACATGAGACCACATGGAACATCCGTTTTTAACTACAATTTTGGAATATTCAGACCGTTAGTAAGAAATTAGTATAATTCCAAATTTTTCTTGATTTTTAATTAGATATGCCAATAAACTAACATATGTGCTGCAGATATATATATATATATATAATCTCACATATAGCTAATAATCTAGGTTTTGACCATCAACCAACCCCAGCATATGATTGTTGATCATATAAACCAGTATTATAATTTATATCCTTCGTCTTTTTTTGTATAATAATAATAATAACAATAATATATCACTTGTTAATTATAAGTATATGAATCCTTACTAACTACCATTGACTATGTCATGCATTTGGATTTTGGAACATGAACAAGAAACAGATCCTACAATTGGATTTTTCTTTCTGTGAGTCGAGAAGCAGGGGGCTTTATTTTCTATGATTTTTTTTCTTATGTTCCAAATTCCAAGATTGGATGTCTATTATTATACCTCGCTAATTTATTAAATTTAGACCATCAAAATAAAGGAGTTTTTTAACATTTATTTTTGAATAATTGGTCACTGATAGTTTGAGATGCTGAATATTCACATATTTGTACTTCTTCCTTTCAAAAATAATTTCCTATAGTATATGATTATAATATGTTTCAACTGTTTTAGTGGTTTGACAGTTTCGGTTCACTGTTTTTTTTTTTTAAACAGTTTCTTTTTTTTACACTAGGTTTTAAAAGAAAACTATTTTGGGGAATTTCATTTACTTTTTGAAATATATATTAAAAAAATTCAGCCGTCCCATCATATCATAAATTTAAGATTATTCCTCAACTACAAAAAATTAAAATAAAATAAAAAAAAAATCCCTAAGTTTTTCAAAAAATTGTTTGTATAAAATTTGTGTATAAGTATATTTTGAAGACTCTTATAACTCAATAACATTGTCTCTCTTTTTTTTGGATATATATACACAATTGCAACTGTAAGACACCTTGGAGTAGATGACAATGAATAAAATGACAGCTAATCTCAATATCTAGGTACACACATGGAATACGTTATAGTGGGCAATCTGAAAAGTATTTCAATTGTCACAATAGATTGAAACATTCAACTCCAGATCTCTTGCAAACACCACAACTAAGCTCTGAGGTTCTCATTCAGTTTCTATGATTCAACTTTGATACCATGTTAAAGTCTGAAAGACTATATATTGAATTGTATGTAATAAAATACAAGAATCTACCTTATATAAATAGACATGTATATTATACAGAATCACAGATAACCTACAACTATGGGTCTAAGCTCATTGGGCTTATACTCTAATAGTATTTCTAACATTTACGATTAAAGACTTTACTAGTTAACTAATTAGATTTTAAGTCTCCTCCCCTGTGAGTACAAAAGAAAACGTAAGTACATTAGGGATATTAATTTGTAGATATGATGAAACTTCATTGGCTTGCGAGTTATGCAATCAGCATCAGTTTCTTGATGAATTGAAGAATGAAGATGACGGATGGCCGACTACACGATAAGTCAAGAACTGCATTGGATTGAGACTGACCAATAACAGAGATATTAGAATAGATACATCATACATGTGCCATTTTTTTTTTTTATGGAACTTTGATGGGGATGGTCCTTTTAAAACAAAGTTGATATTTGTCTCTTTTTAAAAAGACAGATACTCGGTTTTACCAAAATGAAAAAGATATGGCTCCTTTCACAAATCACAATCACACCAGCCCAATAAGTACATCGTGAAGATCGCCAGTTTGCATGGACCTAACCTTCTGCACAGTACCATGTCATGGCCCACAATGTCTTCTTACAAAAAATTATTTTGACAGTAAATCATTGGGAATACAATAATTCAAAATACGAAAAAGAAAGTTGTGATCAATTATGGAAAATTCTTTTATATATATAATTTGATAGTTAGGGCCCATTTAGATTGAGGGAAAATGAAATGAGAGTGAAGGAGAGTAGAGCAGAGTTGACTGAAAATAGACTAATTTTGAATTATTTCTATTTTACTCTACTCTGCTCTCCCTCCCTCCCTCCCTCCCTCCCAATCCAAAAGGACCTTTAGAGAGAGAGAGAAAGATGATTTGAATATTAGAAGTCTTTATTAAAGACACTAAAGAACGTCAGTTGAATAACAAAATTCTTGACAATTTGGAACCTTGAATTTTGGAAGAGAAAATGAATAATTGAGGAATAGTGACTATAGAGAGAAACTGTCTATAAAGATTTTAAATTGATGTGTAGTTACAACTTACATCTTAAAAAACTTGTGCTATTTTATAGTTTGTTGTATTTAATGATTTTAACTATTTGAATACTTGTAACCCTCATCATTAACAACTAGATTATTTTTTTAGTTGGAAAAAATTTTCTTTACTAGATTATATAATCTATCATATGCATAAAAACAAAGACATTTGAATTTTGATTGACGTAATAATATTATGTCATATAATTTTCTTTTTCTTTTTCAAGAAGAGTTACATAAATTTTTGAAACTTTACAATTTTGTGAGATATATTATGTCCACAATATTTTCACAATATTTTTACACTAAATTGTGAAGGGTATGTTGTTATTGTTTATAATTTAAATCTACAACTTAAATTATTTTTTTGCCCACTCATAACAACCAATAACAAACTAACACTTAGAATTTATTGTAAAAATTGTATGGACATAACATATATTTCTCCAATTTTTTACAAGTCGTCATTCTTAAACATATTTCCTAATTAAGTTTAAACTATATTTTATATTTAAACATTTCATTAGATTCTTGCAACAATTAAAATAGAATAAATCTATAAATAACTACCATAATTATTAAATTTCATCTTAAGACCCAAAAAAAAAAGTTATTAATAATTATCAAATTTATATTTAAATAAAATAAATAAATAAATATTTCACAGCATATTGCATGAGGTACCGACTAATTTATATTTTAAAGTAATGGTTATTTTTTGGAAATTCAAATTTTTTTTTTTTTTTAAAAAGGGCTATTCCAATTATAAATAGCATAGATATCCCACAAAATGGTGTGCCATCAATCCAATGGTCCGGGTTATTCAGTCTGTCATACCATAGCAATAGCATCGGTCAAGAAAATCGGCAACATTAACATGATTTGATATTGATATACATCTCTTCAAATTTATTAACCAAACTCTAAAAATTAAATGGTTTTTTTTTTTTTTTGTCTAAATGCTTGAATCATTATGACCACAAAAATTCACTTGGACAAGATAAGATATATGAAGGGAAGAAAATCTTGGATACATTTTATGTGCCGTGTCCCCATGTAGATGTGGGTTTTGAAAATAACTCACTTGAATTTAGATCCCTCCAAATTCAATTGGGTCAACATCATCATCTTCACTGCAAATAAGTAAAGACAAATTAGAGTGCATACATATAATTGATGGCTTATGATTGAGAATGTCATGAAAGCGATTGCGTCGGCTATCTAGTTTTTCCTTCTTTTCCAAAAATAGGCCTGCATTTTCTTTCTGGTTTTTCGTTTGATGAAACTCTTTGTAGGGTTGAGATTAGATTAAGCTGGGATTTAGAGTCCCTTTGTTTTTATTTTATAGTTGTGGTCAACTTGGTGTTTCCAATGTTGGCATTTAGTGCCTATTTAGCGTCTGCTTTTTGCTTACTGTTTGTGAGTTCTATATGGGTCTCATAAAACTCTACACTTATTTCATTTCGTGTTTAGCGTTTCATTTAATTTACTACAAAGTTTTAGTCAAAAAGTCAAGTCCAATCAATTGTTCATGAGTCTCATTCTATGACTTTTTTGCTCAAACTATCAAATCATTTCTACTTGTTACATGTCCCACTCTATTTTTTTTTTTCTTTTTTGTCATAGTATTTTCAACAAAAAGTCAATCAACTTATTTTATTTAGTTTTTCGTAAAAAATTAGATAAGTTGTTCCAAATGTAGCTAGAGTTCAAATTACCCCTCCCAACTTAAGATGTATTATTAAAACAAAGGGTATGATTATATTTACTAAACACAATTAGTTATTAGACAAAATAAACCAATAAAAATATACCCCAAAAAAGAAAAGAAAAAAATGAAAATAAGCTTATCCAATGAGTGAGAACCACCTTTATAAATTCATTGGGCTTTCAAAAAGCCCATTAATCTCTAATGGCCTGTTTGGGAGTTTAGAGAGGGAGGAGAGTAGAGGGGAGTAGAGGGGAGGGGAGTAGTGGGGAGGAGAGTAGAGGAGAATGATTACCCTCCACCTTGTTTGGATGTTTTTATAATTAGTAAGGGGGAAGGGAGTAATTAGCCATTCCCCTTGTTTTTAACATTGTAATTTTATAAATATAATAAGGGTAAATTAGGTAATTTACTCTATAAATAATTTTATGTGCTCCACTCTCCCTCCAAATCTCTCCAATTTGGGGGAATTAAAAATGAGGGGTTGGAGGTAGTTGAAACCCCTCCAAACCCCTCCAAATCCCTCTCCCTCCTTCCTTAAAAAACTCCCAAACAAGGTAATTGAATTACTCCCCTTCCCTCTACTCTACTCCCCCTCCTTTTTTAAACATCCAAACATGCCATAAAGGAGCACTGATCCCATCATCATCATCCAGGCCTTTACTCTACTTGTCATTGCCAATGCCCTTTTCACCCCCTTTATGTTATTAAGAACTTCTATACCTCAATCATTGTCCAAAGGAAGAAATTTTTATATCATGGATAACCGGAGTTAGCTTTATTAGGAACAAGTCTTGGCTCCTGCACAAAACCAATAGGCCAAATTTGAAGTCACATATATAGGACGTGTTGAGTTAGCTTTATTAGGAACAAGTCTTGGCTCCTGCACACAACCAATAGGCCAAATTTGAAGTCATATATATAGAATGTGTTGATATAGATAGTCTAAGGATGAATTTAGACTCTAAGCAAAAGATGGAATTTGACTACCATGTTTGTTATGGACTTATTCGCTTAAATTTAGTTGTTTATGTACAATTTTTTAAAACTTGACCTTTTGTAATTGCAATTTCACAAGTATACTCTAGCTCCATTTTCAGCATAAGGCCAAATTAAGTGGTGCTAAACAGAGAAGAAACTGACCGGGAGAATTAAAAGAAAATCAGAAATATTTATTTTTATTTTATTTTATGTTTTGGTGATCCAAATTTAAATGTGTTCAAATCAGAGAGAATTGAGCCTTGGTTTGAAAAACCTAGCCCTCCTCTTTCACATATCCTTAGAAATGGACCCAACATTAGCAAATAAGTGCATAATGCATGTGAAAGATGATGACCAGGAGAACAATGCTTGTTGAATATGAAATTTTGGTCCAGTCTCCAAGTGGCAATAAGAGAGAGATGAGGGGACCTAAATTCCATGGTCCAACAACAGGGTGTTCAAATCTTCGAGATTACTCATATGGGCCCAATTGAAAATTTGAAAACCCAAGATGAAATCCCTCTTATCCTGTTTGTTTGCAAGAAAAAATCTATCCGAGGATAAGAGCAAATCCACATTTTCACTAGCATTGCCACTTGTACAAAAGAGTGTTGGCGGCACCAACTGGACCGCCAAGATTGATCATTGTATAGCAATGGTGGGAGTGCAGTTGTGTTTTGAAGATTAAGGGTGGTCCAGTAGGGGTCCTTAATCCTACTCCTTATGGTCCTAACCCTAGTGAGAAGTGAGGACTTTCTTGTGATAGAGAAGGTTGTGGTGAACACCCTTGCGTATTAAGTAAAGCTGCTTGTGCAGACCCATGTGAATTCCTCATGGCTGGCGTGCATAACTTCTTCCTCCATTGCAAGTCAAGTTTGAGTTTGATTTTCAAGTTCATGTCGTTATACATTTATTATATAGCAAGTCGACATTAGCAATTTCTTTCTATCTCTTCTTCTGTCTAAATTATATCAATTGCATGATTTCCTTGGTCCCTTAGATTTGAAGCGACCTTTCATGATCATAAATTTTCATTTATTTTGTCTATGTTAAAATAGAAATAAACTCAAGTCAACAAAACACTCATTTAAGTTTTTGTTTTTTTGAATGCAATTGTCATTTTATGTATCATTTTCATTTACTACCTAAGCATGAACATAAAAACCGAAACCTACATATGATGGGAAGTGTGCTCCCACACAATTGGCCAAAATTAGACTGTCGGCTTGATAAGATGGCAAATTATGATTGTGAACTAAGTGAAGCTATCTGTACACTCCCACGTGAATTCTCATGGCAAGGTCAAGTTTGAGTTTCATTTTCATCTTCCTGTCGTTGTACATTTATTATATAACAGGTCAGTACTAGCTTATTTTTTCTTCTTTATTATATAACAAGTTGGTACTAGCTTATTTTTTCTTTTCTTTTTTTGTGTCCAAACTATATCAATTGCATGATTCGTTGGACATTTGAAATAATCTTTTGTAATCATGAATTTTCTTTCATTCGTCAACAAAAACTATTATTTTGTTTTTTGTTTTTCTTAATGGCATTGTCAATTCATGTATCTTTTTCAAGTGTCATCATATGCACAAAAGCCTACACAGGAAGTGTGCTCTCACACATAGATGACCCCAATCAGATTGTCAACTTGCTAAGGTGGCAAATTATTATTGTTACAATATTACTTTTAAATTGGTAGTAACATTACTTCTATTATGCATCAATCACAATATGTCTTCAAAATAGCTCAATAACATTTCGTACTTTCTTTTACAAGAACAATCTAAGTTCAAATTCTCAGTTGTTGTAATAAACATGTTGAATCATAAATGGACTCTTTTTACTACCCAAAAGAAAATCCAAAAAAATTAAATGGATTTATATTCCAATAACGAAATTGAATCACTATTTCTATTTCAAGGAAGTGATTACTGTAGGACATAAAATTGGATCAACCTTGGATTCAAAAGTAACTTTCCATTTGGTAGAAAGAGAGAAGCTATCTTTTTTTTCTTTTGCTAAGTGAAGAAAAAGATTAAGCAGATGAAATTTAAAGGTGTTAGATCTAAGTCAAATCTTAAAATTAGTACAATAACCCAGAGGTGGCTTATGTAAGAGATACCATTAGGCTACAAAGCCAATCGAAAAAAGTTGATAAAAACAATATTTCGATTTCAAATTAAAAACAATTGTTTTTTTAATATACGGACCCCTTGGGTTCGTAACTTAACCCAACTACCCAAGAGGATCCAATCCAGCACACTTAAAGGGTTAGTAGAGGAGCCATATATTCAATAAGGACAAAACGTTCTCCTCTTAAAATTCAGTCATATGATTACTTAACTAAAAAATACACTTCTATCTCATGAGAAATAATTGAGATGACTGAATATTAAGAAAACCTAAAGAACAGCACCTAAGTATTATACATAGGTCTTGCCCATTCAATAAGACCTCTCATGGCCCAGTGACCAAGCACAAAACCTTTTCACCTCTCCTTTTTTTTCTTACTAACAAAATTATAATTGAAAAAAAAAAAAAAAAAAAAACCACCCACTATCTTGATATATGTGTTTTTTTTTAG
This sequence comes from Castanea sativa, assembly GCF_040712315.1. NCBI lineage: Eukaryota > Viridiplantae > Streptophyta > Magnoliopsida > Fagales > Fagaceae > Castanea > Castanea sativa. Next base: position 39,527,490 of record NC_134024.1, on the reverse strand, counting down.
ACTTTATACAACAATTTTCATAACATTATTCCAACAATCGGGCTGACATATTTTTATTAGATCTCTTCTAGATCAATCACATCATTGACATCACATTATTTTTTACTATTAAAAACTTGTTTCTTAAACAGCTGTGAAATATTTTGTAACAAACAAAGTAATTGTTTTCTTTATCAAAAAGTCATATTAAATGCTATTGACATGTAATTGTTTTCTAATGACAACTAAATTTAACCGTGATTCATTGAACAAAAAAACCACATGACTGAATTTAAACACCTTAGAAATTGTTATCTAAATTTTATCCTTTCACATATTTAGAAGTTTTTAGTCACATTGTCCCACCAATATATGCTAAAACAAAACAAAACAATACCATCTAAGAGTGTTTATGCTATGTTTTCCAGTTGCTCATAACTGGAGTCAAGGTTATGTTCCAGGCATAAAAACTCACCATGGTGAGGCACAACGAACCCCATCTGTGTGTGTGTGGTGTCTAACTTGAAGAGTACTAAGTTAAGACTGCAATAAAATTAACACTACTAAGCACACACCAGTTAGACGAGTACTAAAGTTAAGACTGCAATAAAATTAACACTACTAAGCACACACCCTAGCGCACGCACAGCTTCATCACAACAAATACATAAAGAATAGCAATCATGTACACTGATAATTAATAAACAGTGGAAGTAAACAAGTTGGGAATGGATGAAATTGCCAATGGCTTGCCATTTTCAAAATAAATTTAGAAACCTCTTTCCAAATTAATCTAAGACTCTTTGTATTGATGTTCATAAACTTGTTTCCTTTATACAACAAAAAATTGGGTGGAGAGAGCTATATCTCAGCCACCAAAGAACAACAATCTCCTAAACTCCCTATAAAAAAAAAGCCTGCCCAATGGCAGAAAACAAAACCATCCTCACAAAGAATGCACACCACCAAAAATTATATATCCCCGCCCCCTTCAACTATAAACATTGTACAATTTGAAGCTATAATAAATGAATAAAAAATTAATTTTTCAACAGGGGCGTTGACAAGGGGTAAAAAAACAAGAAGAAAGAGATGGATAAGGAATTTACAACCACCACTGCAATGACCAGAGAATCTGAATGCACCATATACCGGGACGAAAACACGAGAAAGGCATGCTTGAGCCTCCATAGCCTACTCGCTTAAAAATTGGAAGGCTGGATTCTCAAGAAGTTCGTCTGATGGTTTGACATCGGAGAATTCTTTCTCTTGCAGAGTAGTAGAAAGGTCATCAACCGAGAAGGGGATGCTGTAATGAGACATACATATTAGTTGATAACTAAAAAGCTAGTTTTCTACTATAGCTCCATTTGTTTCAACGGAAAAGATGAGATCTTTTAAATTATTTTTCTTCAAAATATATAATTTTAAAACTCTTTCCAGTTATATTTCAAAATTATCAAGCTCCTCCAAACACACATGGCAAGGGATTTTCTAGAGCCAGTTTATGGTTCTACTGTTTCTAGTGTCCCACAGAGCAAATGTAAAAGAGAAACTCTCACCCAGAATTGTCATCCAACAAGAAGGAATTGCTCACAGCATTGTTGGAGTCCTCTGTCATAAGTACCCTCATGCTAGAAATGACCTGTTGAAAGAAAAAAGGTGTGATTGTTAAGCTATCAAATTAACTTGACAAGATTAAGAATCACTAACATAGTTTTTAGAAAAAACCTTCACAGGATTAAGAATTATTAACATTTCAGAAGATATTCTCAGAAAAAAGCTTACATCTGGAGACACACTTCGAGTATTATAGTTGTCATCCCAGTAGAGCGTACATATTCTGTACAGCTGCTGAACACTTAGGATCTGAAAAATCAAGCCATGATGTCAGAGAGATTGGATTTTTTCTTTTCTTTTGCTGTTGACATCGATAAAATATCATGGATACAATTCCCAAAGGAACCAAACATATAAATTTACATTATCTGGCACTAGCATGAACAAAATGAATGTTCAGACAAGGATAAGGTGGTGAATAGTTTAGCCAATAGCCACTCAGAAGAAAGATGTGAGTTGTGTCATCAACCAAATATTTAGCATCTATTCTGTGAGCCATGCTCCTTAATTATAGGGATGGCAATGGGTCAGGTGGGGTTGGATCGTGGGTAACCCCATCCCTGCTGCCCCGTCTCCTCTTTGGGGTGGGAAAACCTGTGTGGGACGGGAGCAGAGCAGATCGGGTTTGAGGCGGGTTGGAGATGTTTTGCTAATCCTCATGAGAGTGATAAGATAAAGATGAAACATAAGGGATGTGAGAATACTATAAGAGAATGAGAGACAAGGATTTTGGAAATGGTAATAGAATAAGTATATAAAATAATTCTAACTAGGATTGTCTAGAAAAGATTAACTTCTATGTATAAATGATTTAAATATAAATATATATATATATATATATTCAGGTTGGGGCGGAACGAGCTAAATCTGTCCCTGCCCCGTCACCTCTTTAGGGCAGGGAAAATCAATGTGGGGCAATTTTGCCATCCCAACTTAATTCCTTTTTACTAAAGGCCTTCTTGCTGCTAATCAGTAATCTTAAGTCACACTGCAAAGAGTGAGAAAGAGAATGAGAGACTTACAGGGCACAGGTCATGGGTGATTTCGTCGTAGGAAATTCTATATTTCTGATGTATGACCTGTGGATCAAAATCAGTGAAAACCAAGTAAGTTCTATATCATTAGAGCTACAGTTACTTAAGAGAGAAAATTTGGACCGTGATAATTTCTAGTTAAAGCTGCCAAAGAATTTTCTAATAACATGACATTATGCAAAGTAAATCCACAATAGTTGATAATTCACTCATTCATTTAAAATAAAAGAAAATCCACAATGTTTGTGTAAGGTACGTATCTTTCAGTACAATGTGAAAGGAACTATTATCAGATGTAACAATAAAGCAACGCCTGAAGAAGGTCCAAGACCACTTTTCTAAAAATCATGTTGCATTTCAGATCGGAAATACACGAAATACACATATTCAATCCATAAATCAGATTATTTTTATATATTTAGTACATCAATCATGTTGAAAATAATGCAATGTGTTGACATGTCACTGATATAACTTGTGGATTAGCTATGAATACATTATTTATAATTACCTATTGCCAAATCATCCACAAAACACACAAGGGAGTAGATTCTATTTTTTTTATAGGTAAGTTACACATGCACAAGTGGGTCTTAAACCCATGACCTCACCCTCCAGCTAACACTTGCAACGGGAGGTGGTGCCAATTGAGCAAGAGCTCATTGGCACAAGGGAGTAGCTTGATATTAAACAGTCAAATGTTTTTATGGCTTTTAAATAATGTACTATTATCTACCCATCTATCAGCTGAAAGTAATAATGCCATGATATTGCATTATATTCTTTTATACTAACCGAAGTTTGATTTCGAAATCCCTTTTTCTATATAAGGAATAAATACATTAATATCAAAAGGGGGCGTACACCATGAATACTGGGAGTTTGCAAAAGATTTTAGTTTTATCGTTCTTTAACCTGTACACAAATTATCTCTGACCAAAAGAAAAATAGAAATTATCATTATTTATTGTATTGTCATACCTTTTTTATAATATGACAAAGTTCCAAGCTTTTCCAATAGATGATACAAATTTCAGACACTATCCCCAATTAATACTGATATTTCATATAAGCATCAACTTAAGACCACCACCCCCCCCCCCCCCCCCCCCCCCAAAAAAAAAAAAGATATGATTTTCTAGGTTATATGGACTGATCACATCCAATTATCAACAACTCAGATGAACAGATAACTAAGGTACTTAAGCAACATTCCAAATATCATAAAATTCGACAACGGTTAAGGTAGAAGCCATGGAGAAGCTTACCAAGAACCCAACAGCCTGTCTTATGTGCTTAAGTTCATCCCACGATGGGCCTGCAAACTGCAATCCAAGGAGATCAAGTTATGAACTTACAGAAAACTATGTATGCATATGGAAAACAAAGTGTTTCATAGGTTGATGTATGTATACGCCCAAAGACTCCCTTTTTTATTTTTTTTGATAAGTAACATACGCCCAGAGACTCGATGTCTACATGCAACAATTATTAAAATTAAGAAGTTGCCCCCCAAGAAACTAAAGTTTACCTCTTCTTTTGCTTGGCAGCACCATAGCTCCAGCTCAGCTAACCCAGCTTTAACATATTCCCCATTGCTAAATGTACAACACTCACGACGTAGAAGAAGACTGGAAAGTCATAACAAATTACAATTTAACTAAACTTTTCAGTATGCATTGATGAATGAAGAAAAAAACTAATTACCTATTAAAGAGTTGAACGTTGATATATGAGAAAGTTTGAGTGTAGATCTTCTGGACAAGAACTGGAGGCACCTGAAACCCCCCAACAACTATAATCATTTCTGTGAATTTAAAAGATAAAAACAGTTTGGCAATACTCAAATTTTGTAACTTTAAAATCTACAATGAAGTTCCATACAAAATTTTCTTTCAGTGTACTGAGAAGAGTGTTGAGGCCTTCAATAATGCTTAGCCAGTGATTTGTTGGAGAATCTTTTCCAAAGGACCGCCCAGATCTTAGTACACCCTTTGACGTTCTTGGTGCCTATATATCCACATCACAGGTTACACAAGCAACACACTAACTTTTAAGATAAAACAAAAAAAATGCTGCTGACAGATTATCCCATAAGGTTATGCATAAGAACTTCCAAAAGGCAATATTTTAAAAAAAGAGGCAGTCAATCAAGTTTTTACAAGGCAAAACAAAAACAAAAACAAAACATTATGGGCATTTGAGCTTTAGCCCTCCAATGTTAGTAGGACAACCACAAAATATATTTTAATGGAGTTCATAAATGAAAGAAAGTACCTGGATACATAATGACAGCAACGATGACAACTCCTTCTTCAGGTTGTCTCGGATAATTCCATATATTTTCTCCACATAGGCTGTGAGCTGCTGCTTGAAAAGCAAAGCTGGGTATTTAGCTTCTACCTGGCGTACTACATCAAATGCAGAAACAGGAAGATTGGCAGAAGAAGGAGAGCGAAAACCCTGCAATTGAATGACCATATCATATTACATTGATGAAGTAAAGTGTTGATACTTAATTATTATAATTTTGCATCACAAAAGACAAGTCAGATTACATAAAATGAAACAGAACAAATTTTTTCAAGCTAAAAAAAGAAACAAAATGAAAAATAGAATCTATACCATTGTCATCCTCCCAAATAGGGATGTTGGAGCAGGAGGTTTCCGAGCAGATGCACCACTTGCACCAGACCCCTTTAGACTTTTTTGGAGCAAGAACAATAAAGTAGATGTATTTGATAACCAATAAGCCATATGATTATTGTCATCTTGATCCTGAAATTTAAAAGATATATTATTTTTAACTTCTAATATTAGAAAGAGCACACCAAAGAAAATATGAAATTATTAAATAACTGATGGAAATCAAGCAAACCAATCTAGCATATATGCATATACAACAGTGATTATGAAAAGAGAGAGAGTGAAACTAGCAGAGCATGAATCACTTCAATTAATTTTCACTAATTAAAAGAAAAGAAATTTTTCTTTCTACTAAAAAAAAAAGCAGCTACTTCTTCCACACTTCTGACAACTTGGAGACATCACTAAAAAAAATGTCCTACTAGACCAAAGTTGGGGAAGGCAGGAAAAAAGAAACAACTGCAAATAGCTGGTCAACTTTCAATAACATAGTGCTCTACATTTATAACATAAGCCTTTATTGCACAATGAACAAAAATTGCATAGTAATGCCTGTTTTTTGAAGTCAATAGAAAATGAAGATGGTTGTTGCCTATTGTTAGAGAAATAGAAAGATAATATTATGGGTTGTACCCTTCTGTTGTATGGGTGGCACTCATCTAGAAGGGTCTAAAAGATTATTGTGATGATGTGCCTTCAAAAATATTCCCTATCTATTGTAACTACCTTTTCTATATAAGAAATGAATAGTAAGAGAGCAGTGAACTATGAATTTCCAGCTCCCCCTTTTATCTGCAATATCATCTTTTATTCCTTTTCTTTGAAATGGTATCAGAGCCTTAAACCCCTTGGCCCTCAACAGGAATTGTATGGTAAGAAGGCTGTAAACTAAGAATTTCCAGCTCCTCGTTCTCTGTGGACTATCATTTTTTATTCCTTTTCTTTGACATGGTACCAGAGACTTGGCCCTCAACAAGAATTGAATAGTAAAAGAGCTGTGAACTAAGGTTTTTCTTTCTTTTCCCTTTGCTACTCATTTCTTGGTCTTTATCTATGCACCCTAACGTTGGGTTAAAAACCTGGTTACCAGGCATCTGAGTGTTGTTGGATGGTGAGTGAAGACGTAGGTTATGGTTTGTCTTCACCACCATTGCTGCTGTCATTCTTGGTTAAAGGATGAAACAGAAAAGATGCCCAACTGAGGAATCTAATAATTCGCAGAAATCCCAGATGGTAAACACAAGAATTTTGAAGAAACAATATGTCTATAATAACAGGAAACAGTAAATTAATCCTAGATTGAAGGTGGAAGTAAAAATTGATCATTGATTATAAAGTTGTCAAAGGTTAACAAACTTGCACAATGATACAAAACATCAATATGTGGAAATCAGAAACAGTAATTCCACCCTGCAATCAAAAAGAATACAATTACACTGTACTTATAGCCATATATACCATTAACCTTAATGTTTTATTATTGGGCACAAAGGGATACTTAGGGTTTGTGCTTTCATAGAATAGAATTTGATCTGAGGGTGTGCCTCTTAATGTTTCATTAAAGATAATCAACTCTCAGATGCATGATCTTTCTGAAGATTTACATCAATAATTGGATGCTTCAAGAGTACGGAACAATCACACACAAAACAGCCATAAGCAAAGCAATCTAGTTACCTCAATGGCCGAACCAATCATCTGGATGAGACGATCAAATACACTAGTCCTTTCAGCTTCAAAAGATTTCCAGTGGAGAAGACATTTGTAGATGGTAAATGCTGCAACAGGCTTCCCATGACTGAACCCAATGTTTTTTATGACACAGCTAATAAGAGCATCAACGTTCTCCTGTAACAAAAGCAAATTTCAAATGTCAAAAATAGTCAACCTACACTCTTAAAAAAATTAAAGCATAGGCAGCTGAAGAACATGATTTTTTTTAACACAGACATGTTGCCGTTCAGCATTGGATCTTCTGAACTTGCTATCAGACTCTGTATTAAATTTCTTAACGGGTGTTGCACTCTGGGATTCCTGCAAGAATAAACTCTTTTCAATGAACACAAAAGAGGAAAGAGTACAGCAAGTGGACTCATATAAACAAATATTAAAAAAGAAACAAATATGAGGGAAAAAAAGAGTAATTACATTAGCTTTGTCCTCATCACTCACATAATGACCATTTTCCTGTCTCTGCAAAGAACAAAAAATATATATATACAAATATAAATCAAAACTAGAGATAGAGAGAGGATGAGGATTCACTCAGTGGTATAGGTTTACCTGAGTTGCTGGAGTCGTCGGATGCTCTGGTGCCTTTTTTACAGGCGTTAGAAAGGTTTGCTGCCGAAGAATTTGATTTTCAGACTCAACGTCAGAAAATTTTTCTTCAAGCCTGCAAATAAAAATAACAATAATCATGATGATAAAAATGAAATTTGAAAAGAGAGCTTTCATCCTGTGTTCAATATGTAATTAGATCTATACTCAAATCTATGTCCAATATTACAAAACAGACCATGGCAACCACCTTTGCATAGCAGTCTTTAGCTGAATTATTTTTGATTCTGCCTCCAAAGCTTGCTTCAACCGCTCTTCACTAATTTTGTTTGCCTCTTCATATCTTTTCTCAGTTTCATCAATTTTCTTTTCCAGTGAACTAACCATGGACTGCAAAATATTTCAAGAAAGCAATTGATAAGCACAAAGAAATGCACAGGTTTGTTCTCCCAAACTAAGGAAAGTTCTTGGGATGGCTATAGCAAATCAACAAGGCAGTATGTGATGCCCCAATTTGATTGATTGTGTGATGTGTGTGAATGTGTGATGAGTCTCATATCGGGTATTTACAGGGTAGATCTGGGCTTTATTAACAACTACAAGAAACCTCAATTGTGACTAGTCCTTTTGAGGTATAGTGCAAATGTGACTAGCACTTTTCCTTGGGTTGTTACATATGATATCAAAGCCGGCCCGATAATCCCATGTAGGCTCAAAAACATTACCCCACGAAGTGGGCCCTAACAAGGACAGTAGGGATTTAAGTGGGGGAGATTGTGATGCCCCAATTTGATTGATTGTGTGCTATGTGTGGGTGTGTGATGAGTCCCACATCGAATAGTTACTACGTAGATCTGGGCTTTATTAACACTACAAGAAGCCACAATTGTAACTAGTCCTTTTGAGGTATAGCGCAGATGTGACTAGCGCTTTTCCTTGGGTTGTTACACAATATCCCTCAGCAAAATGCAGCTCCTACACTTTCAACCACCTTACCTTCAGCTTTTCATTTTCACTGGTAAGCTTCTCCAGCATTTCATTGTCAATAACCGGAACCTCCTGTATAACAGGGACTTTCTCTATTGTCCTTTTTGCAGCCTCACGTTCCTTCTCAAGCATTGCTTTTGTTTCCTTAAACTGAAGCTGCATCTCTTGCAAAGTAGACTGTAGTTTTTCATTTTCTTGTGTTTTAGCTTCCTCTACATCGGCCTACACAAATTGGATATATTAGGAAATGGAAAATATGAGAAATGTAATAAAATTTCAAGAGAAACATGTTTAAGAAACAACACACACAAAGATAAATATATTCTTCTATATATCTTTCTACAAGCAAAAGAATACAGGCATTCTTCAATTACACATGCCAAAATTATAGTAGTTACAAAAACATAGCTCCATAAAGTACAAACTGAAGTTCATGAACTATTTTAAGGTGAAAGCACCTAAAAGTTCTTATAGAAGTCAGCCATAAAAATTTCAAATTTTCCACAAGTGAAATAAGATAAAGAGACCTCCCAGCATACAATGTATCCTTGTCCCTTTTCAGTTCGCAATTTGTAGGCAATTTGTTAGGAATTGAGGACAGAAAGATTAATGGAAGTGGGTTGGGTGTGTTCAAAAGACTGATTCTTACATAGATGGCAGCATCAAAAACCATCAGCGCAAGATCAACCAGATAATCACAATGAAATTTTTTTTTGCTTGTCTTACCCCTTTTTATTCAAAAATACTTTCCTTTCACATATTTTTTGGTTTCATCCACTACGCAGCGCTAGAGTTTCTAGTACGAACAGAAAACTTTGATCACATACAGACACACAGAAACCTAAGTTCTACAAAAATATATAACACATGTTTGTTACTCTATGATTTACTATCAATGAGATAATATGGTTCCATTCTTCTCCTGAACCAAGAATTGCTATCAAAAACACTTTAATTGAAAACTTAGCCATACTTCAAGAGGCCAAGGTCCACAATTCCAGAAAATAGATAAGCCTCGTAGAAAATTCATGGACTTGACTGCATGTTCGGATAAGTAATGCGATGCAGCAACATAACTCAACTTTCAATAAATTTGCAGTCGTATTAATACTTACCCTCATGCGTTTCTCCAGTTGTAATCTCCATGTCAATTCTTCAACTTGCTTTTCCAATTTATTTTTGGCAGCTTGAAGAGCACCAGTTTCCCTTGCAGCCTGTACATAGAGATGAGAAAAACTAAGAGCCCCGAAATATCACATACAAAAGCGAAAATTGACAAACTGTGCAGTGCAGCATAAGAAAAGCCACATTATCAAAAAATAAAGTAAAGCGATCATAAATGACTTGGCAAGTAGAAAAACCACAGGCTATTTCCTTTACTTTCTTTTCGTTTTTTTTTTTTTCTGGAAATTACATAACTCGCTTGTTTTGTTTTGATCTTGAGGGTGCTATAATAAAAGCCCAGTAACTCAATATCTGCCTCATATATGAAGCTGAATTTTTATAAGATGCTTTTTTTCTATTTACAAATTAAGCGCTCGATTAAAAAAGGAGGTTGTCGGCTTTCTGTGGCTGCAGAAAGCCTGAATCAGTATTCAGTGCAAAACTATACAGCATTATACTTTTTTTTGATAAGTAATGAAAATTTTATTAAAAAATGAAGAACAGCCAACCCAAGTACATTGGGAATGTACTATACAGCATTATACATCCCTATCATTCTGAAATATATCAAATATAAGCAGTGAGATTGATTAGGAGCACTTGTCAAGGACATTAATTAGCAAAAAGGAGTGACAAAGCATTGCATTAGTTTCAATTTTTTAATGTGAGAAAATTGTGAGGGTAAGGTGACAAGCTTGGTGAGACCCCAGAGATCATCAGGAGAGTGAAGTTGAGTGGTACTGGTTTGAGAAGTCAAGACAAAATGGGGCAGTAAAGCTTGAGAGAAAGGGAGAAGGATTTTGGTTGCTATGAGAAGAATGCGGTGGCTGTTGATAGTGTGGGGTGCCTAAGACAGTTAACAAATCACATGGTGAAGGAAATTGTAATTCAAGTATAGCCAACGAATGTTGAGGTTGACAAATGATGCTGGAAGAGATGATCTTTCTAAGTATTTCCATTGTAAGATAATGCAGGGTGACTGCACAAACCATTAGTGTTTGCTGTTAGATGATGGAACTCTGTCCTTTTAGCTAGCAAAAACTACAACCGCCATAAATTGACGCAACTATTGGTCAATACTTAAAATAAAAACCTTGATGCCAACCCCTTGTAAAGAGAAATAGAATCAAACAGTTCCTTTAGTTATCCCTTTCTTTCAGTTGTGAATTAGAAGGATTGAAGGAAAGCTACTTATTGCCATCAGCTCTAGAATCTGAATGCCATATAAAATATGTAGGTTATGGATCTTAAGATAGAAAAGACTTCAAATTTATTATAATTATTATTATAGGTAAATAGGGGAAGGGGGGCTGAAGGGGTTCAAATCCCAAAGCCAGGTACCACAACAGATGCTGGAACCACTGGAATATCCCTCAAACTCCACAAAAGACTTCAGCCTTTAGTTGAAAACAATGAATACATGCTTGAAAAATAATATGCATTTTACCAATTTTATCAGATGTCTCATTACAGACAAAATAACATTAAATCTCATTGTTGATTTTATCTCGAATTACAATCCCTTAGCAATTTAATTATATAAGACCTTATGAAATTGAAAAAAAAAGACAACAATGGAAGAGGTAATCACCATCTTAAGCTGGCGTAGTTCTTTTCGAGCAACTCTTCCTCTCCATGCACACTGTGTCGCAATTGTAGCTTTCTTTATCTTCATATAATGTAGTCGTGCCAAGAATTTGCGACACTGGCTCTGCAATTCAGAACCAAAAGTATTCCAAGATTGATAGTTAATAAAAGAGAAAAGAAGAATTCAGCGACACGGCTAAACAGCAAAGGTAAGACAATTGCGCGGACAGCTCCTTGAGAGAGATGTCTGAAGTCACAAGTATGATGTTGATATTTCAAAACATTTCAACGTTGTAGAATAACATAAAAAATGAAATTCAAATATAAATCTAAAATAAAATAAAAATAAAAAGATGCTTAGGAGCCTTTTAAAAATAGTGACACATTTTGTTAACAATTTACTTTACCTGAATAATAATTGCTGCTTTAGTCTGCCTTCTAAAGCGTAGCTCAGTCCGAGCGGCCATTCCACGCATTCCCCTCTGAATAGAAACGGCAGAGGAATACAATTCTGTGTAAGCTTTCCTAGCAAGATACATGCGCAAGGCTCTCTGGATCATCAGACAGGAAGCTTCTCTTCGCATGCCCTCGTAAACTTGCCGAGCAAGTTGTCCTGCAATCAGCACAGACAAAAGCTAAAAATAAACATAGACAAGTAATGTCTCAATAGACAGGACTACAAACTATGACCTAAAACGTCAGAATGCCCCCAAGAAATGTCCAGAATTAAATTTAAAATACCTCTGCATGCCGATTGAAGTTGTATAACAGAACGACGCACCAAGACATAACTTTTGCGAGCCAAATAAGAGCGGACTTTCCTTTGAATAATGCTGGCTGATCTTCCTAAGACCTCACTCCTAAGGGCATCTAGTTCTGCCATCTGACCAGCCCTAAGAAATATCTTAGTTTTACCAATCTGCAAAAAAAACAAACAGGACCAGAAGGTCACAAAAACTATCCAGCAAATAAATGTATGAACATGTGACAAATCAGCATTTTACAACAGCAAAGGTAAACACTAATTAAGTGCCACGAACTAATCTATATACCTCTCAAGCCCCCACCCCCCTCCACCCAAAAAAAAAATATACATATATATATATATATATATGTATGTATATATACACACCACAAATAAGCAATAAGGCAATATACTATTTGAGTGTGGTTTTAAAAAATCTCACTCAACATCAAAAGATTAAGGAGGACACTCAACAGCTTCCAGCATTCCTCAGACTCATAAGATTAAGGGACATATGACTAAAACAGAAGACATCATTATCAGTTCATCATCCATGCTAAATCAGATTCCAGTAGGCTTTTTCTTCTTCCTGGAAATCCTAAAATTCACCAACCCATGAGATTGTAGTGCTAAGCATTTTTTTTTTTTCTCTGTTGTGAGGAAATCTCCTGTTATCTCCTACCATCCTTTTAATTTCAATACATCCATTAAAAGGTATAATCTTTCTGTTGTGAATAATCTTACCATGTTCAATGCTCAAATGGGGTAAAATAGTATTATAGAAATTAACATCAAATAATTTTAAGTACAACCCATCTAAACACAATAAAATATATAGGTGGGTTTGGGACGAGTGAGCTTGGATTTCTCAAATAAAAATGGGACAGATTTGGGATAAGATTCATAAAACTAATCGGTTTTAAGACATATATTTTAGTGTCTTCTGTTCAGGTTTGGGAAGGCCTGCTCCATTCTAAACCCAACCCGTTGCCATTCATAACAAGAAGTTACATCTCCTCACATATAAAAGACAATTTTTTTTTCCTAAATACATTTCATAATAAGCAAAGATAAAGAGCCACAACAAACTAGATAGAGTGTAAGATGAAAAAAAGATAGCAACATAAATTAGCATCCATCGTGCAAAGGGGGACAACAATTATTTTCTTCTTAATGACGTTAAAGTATCTCTCCAAGACTTATGTTACGACCACATACTAAATTTTGGGGAAAAAATAACGCACAACTGAGCAAGAGAAACATAATTATGACTGAACCACAGCTGTGACGAATGTCAGATCACCCATCAAATAATTACCTGATAGCCTTTAAGTCCAACCTTCTCTAAAAGCCTCTTGCAAGCAGCAACCTCATCAGAACTAACATTTTATTATTATAAGAAACAAGTTAGGACCCTTGATGGCTAGGCAGCATCCAACAGAAAGAAAAACAATCAAAATACCTTACCTTCCATCCAAAACTTCAGGTGCTAGGAGGCCAAATCTGTCTACAAATTCAACAAAGGGTTTTCTAGTAGGAAATCCAGCACAACTTATCCTAATTGCCTCCATGACTCCCTGAAATAAGATGCATAATGCCATATAAACTTAAACAGACTCATTCAACTTTAAACACAATACAAACATGTACAAAAAACCAACACATAAGATATCAACATTCTTACCCCACACCGTAGTTGTTGTAGAACATTTTTATTCTCAAAGATTGCTGGCTTAAGAAGATTATTGGGTTTTACACAACGAATGTAATGCGGCTCAGTGGAACTGAGAGTTTCAAGCAACTGCTGCAATTGTTGCTGCATAAGGTACAAAAGAGGATTTTACAACCCACAATACAGAAGAAAGAAGCATTAATTTGACTTAAAAGAAGAGGAACAATATCAGACCTTGAACCGTGAACCTATTGAAGAGAACTTTGATGATTTGGATGAGTCCTCAGCTGAAGGTGGAAACAAACCTGCCACAAAGGAGCATTTCGAAGCACTCAAAAGTGCCTGATGTTCAGCAACAACGTAGTCCTTGTTCTTGTCCAGGAATTGTTCTGTTTGATAAGTGACCTGAAAATCATGTCAAGTTCTCAGTGCATGTATTTTTAAAACAAATACAATTACATCTTGCTTCTTAGGTCTAAATTTTATGACATATACATCACTAAAAAAAAGGATACAAATAAAGCATACTTACATCACCAGCGTAATGGCAAATTGTGAAGTCACTACGCGATAATTTTGGTTTGGTGAAGCGATTATGATTTTTGAATGTCTGGTATAGCTTTTGGGCAAATGTCTCATGCGTTGATCTTGGAAACATACTACAGAACACACAACTTAGCAATCTCACAACCAAACAGTCTATTCATAAATTTTTATGCCATGATATAAAACAATAAAAGCAATACACCATGCAGTTCAGTACTCACCAAGCTTCATCCAAGAGAGCAATAATGCCACCAGGTTTCTGAAAATCCACGTACATACAAATCATCAAAAAAGACGAGTCATGAATAAAGTGGAAACAAAAGACAGATGCAGAGTGAGAATCATAAATTAAAAATACCAAATGACCAGAATCATTTCATCAATCAGTTTGTTTAATTATAATTTAAGAACAATAGTAGATACATTACGACCATTGCAACCCACCCACCCCCCCCCCCTTCCCCCCAAAAAAAAGTAATTAATTGCAGTGCACTATTATCAACAGTAAAAGGTTGTATCAGAAAGGAAGATCGATACAATTATAGTAATAACAATAACAACAAAAGGAAAGTATCAGCATCAGCAACAAAAGTAGAAGAAAACAATTAACCAAGATCAAACTTCAAAGTTATTATCTCTTGCAAGTATCATTCCTCAATTTGGTTGAAGCCATTATATACTAAAAAACTAACCAAAAAAAAAACTATAAAGATATATATACCCACACACATATAGAGTTGGGTTCAAATTACACTTAGTGTAACTCTAAGCGATATTACACCACCCAATAACTTATTATTGAATTCATATTTTGAAAATCCAACCGTTGAATAACATGTTCTATATGTTCTTAACATGAATGCCAATTTTCATGGTAATCGGAAGTAATTTACCATTCGATCCACAAACTCATATTTTATGCATTATTTTAAACTACAAAAACTCGAAGTTAAATAATTGATTGATAACATGGCTATCAATCTTTGATTACCTTGAAATTTTGCAAGCATGGAGAATAATGTAATCTAATGGTGGATTTGTCAAAATTCACAGCCAATTAAAAAATATTGAACGATGTGACATTACTTAGTAACTTGAACTCAACCCATATATATATAACAGTCAATATCTCCTCCACAAGATTGTGATTTTTCAATGGCATACTAAATTTTGTTAGGTTTAGATAGGGCACAAACTAGATTTTTTTTTTTTTTTTTTTTTTGTAAATTGTAGGTAAGTTGCACATATCTAGTGGGTTCAAAACCTAGGAAGCACGAACACTTCATTTAGGGTGTTGTACCTATGTCATACCTATGTCGCACCAATGTTGTACCTGCCATGTTATGTTATAATTTTTTAGGGCACTGCTAGTTATGTTTTCAATCAGAAGCTGAGAGCACTCAAGGAAGACTTAAAGCAATGGAATTTGGCAATGTTGGGGTAAGAAAAAAAAAAGTTATTCAGATGATTAAGGAGATTGATGATTGGAAGGAGATGAAGGCGTTATCATCAGAGGAAAGACAGATGCGAGAGGACTAGAAAAGTGAATCTGGCATTATCGTCTTTGATTTGTTCTCCCTCGTATACTCACTGTGTACTTGGGAGACTCTCTCTTTTTTATATCAATGAAATTACTTATCAAAAAAATGAATCTGGAAGATGCTTTCAAAGGCTGTTCAAGATCAATCTATTCAGGGCTTCTTGGTAGGAAGGGTCAATGAGCCTTTGATGATTTCACACTTCTTATTCGTAGATGACACTTTTTTTGTGGATCTAATCCTGAACAGATTGGCTATTTGAAATGTGTACTGCTGTATTTTGAGGTGGTTCCTGGCTTGAAGATTAATTTAAATAAGTATGAATTGGTTCCAATCGATGAAGTTCCTTTGGTGTCAACTTTGGCTATCATTCTTAGGTGTAAGATTTCCAGGCTGCCTCTGAAATAATTGGAACTACCATTAGGGGCCTCTTACAGATCCAAAGCCATTTGGGATCCAATTTTGGAGAAAATAGAAAGGAAGCTGCCTGGTTGGAAAAAGATGTATCTATCATAAGGGGGTCACCTCACTTTGTTGAAAAGCACTTTGTCCAACGTACCCACTTATTTCCTTTCTTTGTTTCCCATTCCAGCTAGTGATGCTAAAAGAATTGAGAAGGTCCAAAGGGATTTCCTATGGGGGAGTCTAGGAGATGAGCATAATTTTCACCTCGTGAGTTGGAAGACTATGTGTGACCCCATTCAGGAGGGTGGTTTGCGGGTTCAAAGTATAAGTCGCTTTAGCAGTGCCTTATTGGGAAAGTGGCTTAGGAGATTTGGCATGGAGGATGATGCTCTAAGGAGATTTGTTGTGGCTACCAAATATTTAGTAGGAGGACGGACTTTGGGTGTGTCACAAGGAAGCCTTATGGAAGCATATTAGGAATGGATGTGGAAGATTTGCATCCTTTGTTCGATATGAGGTTGGCACTAGCACCTGGGTTAGATTCTGGTTGGATCTATAGTGTGGGGATGTTATTCTGAAAGAAGCATTTCCAG
Source organism: Castanea sativa (assembly GCF_040712315.1). Classification (NCBI taxonomy): domain Eukaryota; kingdom Viridiplantae; phylum Streptophyta; class Magnoliopsida; order Fagales; family Fagaceae; genus Castanea; species Castanea sativa. Next base: position 39,510,694 of record NC_134024.1, on the reverse strand, counting down.
CTCTTTATGGCATAGCTCGGAATAAGGAGGCATTAGTGGCAGAATATTTGGGCCAGGAAAATGGTTATATGCATTGGGATTTTGTATTCAATAGAGTTGTTCAAAGATTGGGAGATGGAGGCTCTTCATTCTTATTTGGGTCTTCTTTATTCCTCCAAGATTATAAGGGATAGGACAAATCACATGTTTGGGAACCCTACCAAAAGAGGTGTGTTTGCTGTTAGGTCCAATTGTCGGGCCCTTTCACCTACTAATACTCCTGAGTTTTCCTCGGAAAAGTATTTGGAAGGTGAAAGCCGCTTCAAAGATTCCTAAGTGCATGGCGTTCTTTCTGTGGACCGCTGCACATGGTCGGATCCTCACTTTGGATAATCTAATGTTTAAGGGTCGCCCCTTGGCTAATAGGTGTTGTATGTGTTGCTATGATGGGGAGTCGGTTAACCACCTTCTTCTTCATTGCCCTGTTACCCAATCCCTATGGACTTTTATGCTTCAGGCCTTTGGTATTCTTTGGATTATGCCAAGATCGGTGGCGGGTTTGTTATCTTGCTGGCATCAGTGGCTTGGGAAGCATAACTCGAACATTTGGAACTTGGTTCCGGGATGCTTAATGTGGGTTGTGTAGTTGGAACAAAATCGTTGATCCTTTGAGGACAAAGAGAAGACGTTGAATGAGTTACAACTTTTATGCCATCGTAGCCTTTTGGAGTGGTCTCAATGTTGGGGTTTTACTAATTGTTCTTCTCTCTCTGTGTTTTTGTCCTCCCTTAGTTTAGTTTCTTGACTTCCCTCTGTTTGTTGTGCTGTTTGTTCCTTTTTTGTTTTTTCTAGTTGTTCATCATCATGAACTCCTTGTATTCCTCTTTTTTCTATCATTTATAAAAGTTTTCTGATTACCTATCAAAAAAAAAAAGAAAGCCGCTTCAAGACTGGCATTTTTCTTGTGGACAGCAGCCAGAGGGCATATCCTTACTATGGATAAACCTTCTTAAGAGCCAGATATGCAGTGTTTAGTGGTGTTGCATGTGCAAGATGAGTAGGAGTCTACGGATCATCTACTCCTTCATTGTGTGTATGTGCTTCATATTTGGTCCTTGGTGTTTTGTATGTTTGAAGCGCAGTGGGTCATGCCCATGAAGGTGGTGGACTCTGTATATGTATGTTTGGAGGACACCAATCCAGAGATATATGGGAGGCCAATCATCCTTTTATTATGTGGACAATTTGGCAGGAACAAAACAGGAGAACATTTGAGGGGACTGAACGCTCTTTGCCAGAGCTGAAGCTAGTTTTCTTGAGATTAGTGAATGCTTGGATGGCTGCCTTGATTAGCCATTCCATTTCCTCCTTGAAGACATTTCTAGATTTAAGTAACTTTTGCTAGCTTACAGATTCACTGGTACACAACCTGTACAGGGGATTCTGTTTTCCCTTTTTTGATGCAATAAAATTTCTTGATTTACCAATCAAAAATACTCATGCTTTCTGCCCATAGCACACCACTAAAATTAACAAAGCCTCAACCCAGCTACTAGGGGTTGACTACATGAATCTTTTTCACCACAGATCTTCATACTCATGCATGACTACAATTTAAATTGACTAATTTACCTAACATCTGTTTGCCAGCAGCTTTTCCTTTTAGCTTTATAGCTTATTTGTTTATCAATAGCTAAAGCTGTACTACAATTAGACTTTGGGTCCTGTTAGCAGGTGCCCTTTGGGCATTTGTTAATGAACCATTTTAGGAAAGTTTTACCACTTTTATGGGAAATATAAAAAGCTATCAAAAAGATTAGTTGCTTTTTTCTTTTCCAATAAAAATTTTCTAAAAATATTTCCTAAATCAATGCCCTTAGGGCATCCATTAACTTTTCCCTTATACTTTAACCAACTTTCAACAAAAAAGCAAATCAGCAAAGTGCTCATCAAAACACAGACCTAGCCAATCCTCTTTTCCTTTAAGCTTTCAAATGATCTGGAAGACAGGACACTTTACAAAACAGCAACAGATTTAGAATTGACAGAAAATCATTAATTGCAAATGTAGTAATCATTAATTGCATATGTAGTAATTGAAAACAGAATGTGCTTCATCCACTTTTGGAGTAATTAACAAGGACACAAAAGTCAATCATATGCAATCAAGATTCACTTCAGCAGAATGAACATGTAAAGAAAGTTTGATTCATCAAAGGCAAAAAAAAGCATGTAAAGTATTGTTCTAAAAAAGTGAAAAAAGGAGGCAACCCTAGTACATAGGGAGTATACAAGAGAAGCACCAACACATAAAGAAAGTTCCAATCAAAGAAAGAAAGCTAAGCAAAACAGTATGCATGTTAGATGCACAAACCTTTTCAATAAGATCTAGAATATCTTGATTATCAACAAACTCAATGTAACTCCAATCAATTTCCTCTTTTGTATATTCTTCTTGCTCCATTTTGAAAACATGCTGCCAACAAAATACGTTTGCATCAGAAACACGTGGACTACACCTGGACTGAAGAAACACCAAGGGCAACAACAACAAAATTACAGATATTCTTCACAGAAAAACCTGATTGAAATGTTGCTGAAGCTTCTCATTGGTGAGATTGATGCAAAATTGCTCAAAACTGCAAAAATACACCCAAAAAAAAAAAGATGAAAGAAGATAACAACCATCTAAAGCATCACTTATAAAACCAGTCTACAATTTAAATTTGATGTTATACTCTTGCAAGGCATTACTTTTAATCACTTTACAAGTCTTCTTGGCAGAAAAGTAATGACCTCAAAATTGGCATATTAGTAGGAATAGAAAATTCCAGATAAGCAAATTTGGCTTAGGTAACTACCACTGGAAGTTAGAATAAATTAACAGAAGAAGCTTTGACATCATAAGATTTCTTAAACAAGCGTAATATGTATTGTAGGGCAGAATAAGATATTAAAATATTAAAAAGAACTAAAAGGAAACTGCTCTTTCAAAGCTCCAATTGCATGTAGACATAAGCAAGGTGTCTAGAATTACCATAATGTAACATCATCCCAACCTAAGGACTACTCAAGCAGAACAAAGACAAAATTAGTGGTAAAAGCAAACAGGCAGCCAATGCAAGGAACTGTGCCCGTTTGGTAACGCATTATCAAACCAACTTTTTCAAAGTACAGTTTTTTAAACGCCACATTTTCTAGGTACAGCTTTTTCGAACAACCACTTTTTCAAAAGGCTGAAGAATAAACCATTCCAGACGGGCACTTCATGTTTATACGAAGATGACAAATCTTCTCACCTGTCCCAAGGATAAAGAAATGAAAGAATTGAACACATAAACCAGCACATTTTACTTTTATATAGATGCTCAAACCCCCCATAGTAACAATGCTTCACGTGTTTGAATTCCTTTGATGTACTTAAAAGGCAAAAGCAAAACAGCGAGATAGCGGTTATTGAAAAGAAGTAAGCCTCACAAGTCATATTGAAGTACTGAAAAGTAGTAATGTGAAGGGAGAGGGAGACATGGTTGTAAATTCATAGTAAAAACAAACGGTAAAAGATATATATGGTTAATTACTAAAGAAGTCAGATGAAGAGTATGATGCTTGATGAGTCAGAGTGTAACAAGTTGCAGAAGGTGCAGACTCAGCCTTGAATAGTGAAGCATTGCCCTTATGAGCTCACATGGAGAAACTAATCTATGCCAATTATAAAAAGATACAGCAAACCAGTTAAGCACCTGTTTGTCTTGAAACTCTCAAATCCATATATATCCAGAACACCAATCAAGGACTTTGACTCCGGGTCTTGACCAATTGAACTATTTAATCTATCCACAAGCCTGTACAACCAAGAAGGAAATTAGAGAGAAGTACTGCAAAACAAGCCACTGCAAGTTGCAATACAAACTTAAACAAAGTAACCAGTATTACTAAGTAAGGTCCCCACTAAAAAATCTTCAATCAAAAACTCCAATGAGAAAAGCTTACCAGTCAAACAACCTCGCATAGACAATTTTTGCCAAAGCATCTCTACTGGTAGCTGCAGCTTCTGGATCCAGCCATTTTGTGATAGTTTCATCACGGGTTACAATTACACGTTTGCAAAGAGAATCTTCTAGTGCCTTTGCATCACACCTGAACAAAATTTATGAATTACCTACATATTCTTACCATAGAATATGCTGAGCAAAATTATCAACTGGCGCATTTTTAGTGAGAATGTTTGTCAATCAAATTGTTTAGTTACATGAAAAGCTCAGACGCAGTTCTTAGATGATAGCAAGATTTTTCATCTTTGGGCTTGGACGAGTCTGTTTCCTCCCCTTTTGTAAATTCAATGTTCCCAAGATGCAGAATTGCGGCCACAACTCGAAATATTGCATCCTGAAAGGGGGTAGAAATGAATAAAAATAAGATTTACAAATAGCAATTATACTTGGAAGGATCTTGTCTTCCACTTGAACTAATTCCCTATGAAATACCTGCTCATCAGTACTTATTCCAACAACTTCCATTGCCCTCCGAGTGGCAATATATTCCTTTGAATCATCAACCCCATCCAACTCAAAGCAATTTGTTTGATTCAAATAATGATATGTTCTCGGGTTTCCCAATTTGTACCTCTGAACATCCTGTTGAAGGTATAAGAGAAGAAAAATGAGAAATGTCTGGAAGCCAAAAAAAAAAAGAGCAGTTGATGCTTTACACATGTAACATAGAAAAGCTGAAAGTATTCTTGCTTCTGCTTGAAAAAGAAAAATTCATTTGTCATAAACAAAGAAATGAAAATGACATTTGAAGTTTTCAAAGTCTGTTTTCAGACATGTCTCTAAAAAACATTCATTTTCTGGGGACATCATGTTTCTATTTTTATATCAATTTCCCAGCAAAAAACATAAGAAGATGAATGAAAAGATCTGATATCCATTTATGTCTTAGTCTAAACCATGAAACTGGGTTGTGCGAGAACAATACAGGCATCATGCTGCTAGGAAAAGTGGTGGAATACTGCACCCTAGATGGCAATAAAACTGAGACAAAAGCAAACACATTCACAAATAATGTTTCCCATTTTCAGATTCTAAAATTCCAATTTAGAAGAAAGAATACTTTTTTCCAAATGGAACTTAAGACGGCCTAATTTTACAGCAAAAGATTTTAAGTTTTTACTTATCAATACAAACATACAGCAAAAAAACTAAAGTATGATTAAAAATTCAATGTGTGATTCTTTTTATCACTTAGTTTGTATATAACAGAGTTCAATTCACCAACAAAAGAAGAAGAAAAAATATTAAATTACAAAGTTTACCATAAAACCATTAAAGATTAAAAAGTCATGTGGGAATGCATATTGAGACAAAGATCAACAAAAATCCATTACCAGGAATTACAAAAAAAAAAAAAAAACATCTCCCACAACAACAACAAGCCTTAATCCCAAACTTTTTGAGTAAGCTATGGATCCTCAACAAATTAGTTAGGGTCAGCCACATGTATTCTTTCCACCCATTCTATTCTATCTAAAGCCGTATTCTCTGTTATTCCCTTAATTGATAAGTCCTTTTTTATTGCTTCTGCTAATGTTATTTAAGGTCTTCCTCTACCTTTTTCAATTCCCTCAACTTGGATTGGATTAATTTACTCTTTTTTACCGGTGCATTATTCGCTCTCCTCTGAACATAACCAAACCATCACAATTCACAAGTGACTCTCTCTCATCTTTTCATCAATAGGAGCTACCCCTAACTTTAAATGGATTTCCTCACTTCGGTGTTATGATCCTAATGTCCCACATGAATTAAGTGTAAGCTTAACCGTGTGTTTATAAGCTCTTGGGTACCCTCTCCTTGCAAACTGGTTTTCATAGTTGAGTTCTAACATTTAGTATCAAAGCCAACAACCATATCGAGTAATCAAACGTAGCTCATTGAGTACGAGATCAAATGAGTTGCGGCTTTGTGGTCGGATCTTGAAGGGAGCAACCTAGAGGCTAAATTAAAATAACTGATAGGTGAGTGGAGCCTCCAAAGAGAGAAAGGGCTACCATCGGATTAGTGTCGCTAGAGTAAGTTGTTGTGGACATCGATTGCGAAGCGTGGTGATATGTTATGATTCTAATGTCCCACATGGATTAATTGTAAGCTTAACCATGTGTTTATAAGCTCTTAGACACCCTCCCCTTGCAAGCCTGTTGGGTGAGTTTTACTCATGGATTTCTAACATTAGGATTTATCCTTTCATGTATTTTCACTTATCCATCTTTACATTCTCATTTCAAATACACTCATTTTATGAATATGTTGCTTCTTAATAGCCCAACATTCACTACCTTAGAGCATTGCTAGTCGTTTAGCAGTTTTATAAAAAAATTTCTTTACTTAATAGATATTCTATGATCACACAATGCTCTTGATGCACTTCTACACTTCATCCACCTTACTCTTATGCTATGATTTACATCAACTACAAACCTCCATCTTTATGAATTATTGATCTAACATATCAAAGCTCTCATTCTTTAATATCTCTTGACCATCAAGTCTTAAAACTCCTTCGTCTGTATTTCTTTTATTTCTTTTGTTACTAAACCTCATTCCATGTACACTGATTTAGTCCTAATTAATCAAAAGCCTTTAAATTCTAGAACTTCTCACCAAATTTCTAACATGGCATTAACTACACTTCTAGTTTCATCCATTAAAGCCATATCATCTGCAAAAGGCATTCACCAAGAGACTTTCTCTTGAATCGATTTAGTGAGCTCATCCATGACTAGTGCAAAGAGAGATGGATTTAATGTTGATCTTTGATGCAAAACCTATAGTGATGATAGGAAACTAACTTATTATTCCCCCACTTGTACTCACACTAGTTACAACTCCGTCATATATATCCTTTTTTTTTTGGATAAATTACAAGTCCATCATATATATCCTTAATCGACTTTATATAATTTCGAGGAACTCCTTTCGTTTCCAAAACCCACCACATAACCTCTTTATGGACCCTATCATATACTTTCTCTATGTCTGTATTGGATCCATTCATAATGGAGTGACTAAATTTTACACTAGCCATCAACCCAGGCGTAGGACCGAATGCTAACAAATATATGACATTAAGCACAGACCTAGGCGGAGTTACAAAAAACATATCTCCTACAATAATAATAATAATAAAATGACAAATCAAACTAGGTAGCAATCAATAAAAGCTAAGCTCTAATTTCCATTAAAGATTACCCAATTCTTACTTTCTAAAATCACAAAAGAAAAGTGCCATAATCAACCTTCTCGAATTCTGAACCATTTTGACATCAACTGCCAGTCTAAAACTAGGACTACAAACATATTATCTTGGTACCACTAACAAAGTAGAAATCTCAAGAAGGAATCATGACACAAGAAAATTGCAAAACGGACAATGAATATTAGACAATTCACCAACACAGACTTGATCTTGCATACTTCCTAAAGGCCAAATGTTTGAATGTATGAATCTTATCTCTTATCCTTGACCTTAGAAATATAGAGTTCAAAAGCAAGCCAAACCAAACAAAAAGGTTTGGTACATTTTTTGCAGAGTAATGGGTTGGCTTGGTTTTGGACTTAGGGTCCGTTTGGATGCAGCCGAAACTGAAAACTGAAAAACACTGTAACAAAATAATTTTTTAATGTGTAAAATACTGTTCACCCTTAAAATCACTGTTCATTGGCCTAAAATCACTGTTCATCGCCAATGAACAGTGAACAAAGTGCATCCCAGAGAGAGGAAAAATTAAAACCCACTGGTACTGTTCATGGAAAAAGTCAACAATCACGGCTGGAAAAAAAAAACACTGAAACGCCAGAAGCATGAGTTTTCAGTCGGATCCAAACGCTCTCTTAGTCAACAAGTTGTTTCAGTCTTTTGGGCATCTCATAAAACCCCTAAACCAAACAGAACCAATGAGTACACCCAAGTACAGCAATTTTATTGGTTGCCTCGTGGAGTCAACTAATGATAAGAATTGTTCTCCTATCCCTTACATACACTCTCTCTCATCTCAACATCTCACTAACGCACCACCTCCCTTAGCTCACTCAACTCTCAGCCACTCTCACGTCTTCATCTCTCATCCTTTACTCTCATTGGAGCCATGCCTCACAATCAAATGTTCCAAAATATGGATCCAGACTCATTAGATAGCTCAATTGAACTCAAAGTCCCCAAAAAAACTTGAGTACCTATCCAATCAATCAAGTTTAGTTTTCTATTTTTTATTCTCTGATAAGTTCTGCCTCCAAAGGGAGGAAATGGAGAGATTTGAACTAGTGACCTTCGCTTCATGAGGCATGATCCCCAACCTCATTTGCTACCCCTTGGGGTTTGCCACCATAGCTAACTAATGTCTATAATTTTTTGAATGTACATTTCCAGGAGTTTATACGTATTAGGTTGATAAGAATTTGGAGCTAAATTTGATTTACCTGTACTACCTGATTGAAAACTAAACCAACCACTTCTCCTTGCTTAAGTTAGTACTAGTTTTGTTTGTCTGATAGGTAAGTTACACACACACCCTAGTCAATGAGCCTTACCTCAAACGATATTTCTTCCATTCATAGGTGAGGGTGGAGGGTAAGGAAAGGGGTTCAAAATACACCAGGGGCATGCATAACTTACATATAAATAATAAATAAATAAAAAGGAGGCTACACACTCGCCAGTTTGTTTTGAGTTGACAACCTCACCCTCTACCTTGTTTTTACAAGGAGAGGAAGCACCATTTGAGGTAGAAATCATGAGCAACTTAGGATTGGTTTTCTTAAGACATTTGTTGGGAGTTGGTTTAGGTCTTAGAAAACTGATAAAGGTTGGTCATGTACTGATGTTTCAGATTTACATGAAATCCAATCCAAACTAGCCCATGCCCATCCCTAATAATAACGCAAAAAATACAGCACCAATAAAACCATAAATTTTCATGCGACTTTCAAGAATTGGAAGCAAATCCCTAGAAGTGAGTTGACAAAACTGCCAAGAGCCTTGTAGCTTAACTTGTACCTCCTCGTGTTTCTAACGGAGACATCTAGGGTTCACATCCCCTTCGCCCAACTATTGAATTGTCACAAAAAAAAAACAAACAAATAAACAAACAAACAAACAAAAAGTGAGTTGAAAATACTATCTCCATTTGATAAGCAACTTCCAACTGCCTTCATTGACCCAAGGCACTTTCCAACTAATTACTATCAATAGGATAAGTTCCAATAAGCAACCCCCCCCCCCAAAAAAAAAATTCATATTGGTTGCACAAAAAGCCATGTCTACCAAAAAGTAACAATTCCATTGATATAGGAAAAACAATTGGAAATGCTCTTAGCATCAAGGCATGCCACTACAGTTCTACACTGAATTTCCCAAACTCCAACATTGATCCGCTATATTTAAATTAGGGTTCCAAGAAAAAGAATAAAAATATAAACTCATTTTAAGCACACACAACAACAATCTATAAGTGAAGAAAGAGAATCACCAGCAAACCTCTAGTTTTAACCTCCACATCAAACATCAGCATGAACAATAAACAATCATACACAAGACTAGAATATCTAGAGCTGAAACATCAAGAGGGAGAAAGTATCGTGGTCCGCTCTGCAAATCCTACTTTAGCCAGTTCACAAGACTATGAGACAAATATTTCCATGCAAAGACAGTAATACAAAAGAAACAAATAATCTGCAAGTATCAATCCTGATTCTTTCCATGAAGCTGATTTAGCAAAGCAATTTAGGAACCATTACCTCTGGTGGTGCAGCACAAAGCATGTAGAAACAGTGATAATTTCTCTCAGGATCAGACACCTGGCAAACACGTGATCTTTCCAGCAAATAAGTTCTGATAGCAGCTCCTGAAATTCTCCCCATCTTGTCAAATTGAATCTCCACGAACTTACCAAAACGACTGCAAAAATAATATGCACATAAGAATGGAACCCTAACACATAGATAGTATCATATAAAATTTGCATTATACACATAAGAATATTTTTAAAACAATAGATCATCCCACCTCGAGTTATTGTTTCTAACAGTCTTTGCATTACCAAATGCTTCCAGAACAGGATTGGACTGCAAATCAGAGAAAAACACAACAAAAGCATGTATGATACAGGTGACAGTTACAAACTTAGGAAGGAAAATTATTGAAATAAAATTCAAGCCAATGACCTCTAGCTCGAAGAGAAATACCTAACCCCACAATAATAGAGTGGTGGATGAGGTTACGTAGGTTCAAGACCCTTTGGGTGTGTATGTTATAAAAGTCAACATCATATCTTACTTCTATATGTACCAGTAAGATTCTAGATTTTTTTTACCTCCAGGACTTGCTGCTCAACAGTCCTCCCCTCCGCTGCAGCTCTACCTCCCATGTAAGCAAGATAAGCCATGAGCAATTTTGTGCTTTCAGTTTTACCAGCCCCACTTTCACCACTGACCAATATTGACTGACTCACTCCCTCATTAATCATAAGCCTGCACACACATCAATGGCATCTTACATTGCCAGACAAGCAAAGAGATGACATGAAGAGCTTTACAATGAGAAAGTAATAAAGTACCTGTATGCAGCATCTGCAACAGCAAATGGATGTGGGCTCAGCTCGCCAAAGGCTGCCCCTTTATATTGTTGCATCATATGGCTATCATAAAGATGTGGTAGTCTTCTAAAAGGGTTCACAGCAATCAATATATTTCCTGTGTAAGTCTAAAGTCACCAATAAGTGTATCAGCTTCAGATAATACTGAAGATGTAAAGAAACAAAAACAATGTCGCACCCCTCCCCTCTTCCAGCCCCAATTCAACAAATAATAATAATAATAATAATAATAATAAGAAAAAAGGACAATCTATGATGGAATAACTATCTTTTTTTTATAATCATTTTTGTGGAACTCTATTTTAAATACTTACGTATATCTCATTGATATCATATCTTGATCTTAAATTGTCTAGGACTCCCGGTTCATGCAAATAAGCCAGCTTTGTCATATCATCCACTCCACATGGTGGGGCTTCAGCATCTTTAGGGTAGACATTGGAAGCTTTAACAACAACCTGCAGTTTCCACATAAAGAATAGTGGGGAAATTTATTAAAATCAGTACTCATACACAAAAGGCATCAATATCTCCAAACGCTTTCTTCTAAAACAGGCAAAAACCATCAATAACAACCTAATGGAAAATTGATACCATAAATTGAAGTGTTCAACAAATGAATTTTTTAATTATGAAAAAAAAAATGACACACGGACGTTACATTAACAAAAGATGAATTATCATTAAGCATATGACAAAATCAAGGTGATATGTGCAGTAAAATATGCCCAAGAGTAAATATTATCCAAAGCACGTACTGTCTTCCCTGAAGTGCATAGGACCTTAATTTCTTCACCATGAACCTCCACAACTTCACCATCTTCCCAAGCTACATCAGGATCCTCCACCCAAACAAAAGACCCAACCGCAGGACTAATAGCAGCAGCCTGCAAAGCAAAAGTGTCTTAAGTCTAACACATCAAGTGAACTGAATTACTATATTCCATCATCCCACAAGACTTACAGATCATGAAAATATGCACAAGCAGCCATCTGTAACTGCTGTGGTGAAGATGTAAGGCTAAAGCAATTTTCTCTTTTCTCAATGATACAACAGAGAAAAAAGATTCCATATACATACTCAAGTAAAAGAGCAAATAAGTAAAAAAGGGAAGGGGAATCCCTATGTGTGTATGTTCAGGCTAAAGTATTCCATGCAACATTGCTCAAAATACAGTTTTTGTATCAAGTGGAGCTGACTATATAGTTGGTTGTGACAAAATTCAGATTACAAAATCAAGTGATTATGTTGAACTTATGTTAGCCTGAACAAATAAATTACAAATGTTAAATAATAATAATAAAACACAATTGATGTGGTGTAGAAGATGAACAAATCTGAAAAGTAGAGAGAAACCAAAATTTCTAATGAATCTTGTGCTAAACCAAACCAGAACTTATCTAGAAGAAAATAACCCAGCATATGCAACATCAATCGTTTATAAGAACATCTTCAGCAAGAAAGAATATAATATTCCAAAATTATCACTCAAAATAAGCAGTATAAGTAAGATAAAGATATAGGCTGTGCAAAAACCCACTAGATGAATTTACTAGCATGACAAAGAGGAGTGTACCAAATCCTATTTTTCATATATCAAACCTAACTACCAAGTATCTAAGAGGTTAGTGACTGAGATTAAGGCTTTTTATTAGTTGAATTGACTAGTTACATAAACATTAGAGTAACACCACATCTGGCTGCACAGAATTTATATATAACTGGCAGCTAGGAATAAACAAAATATAGATTTATCTATTGAAAAAATTAGAGTACCCAAGCCAGAAAATGCAAAATTTATTTATATGAGAATCAACCAAGTCAAAAAGCTAGAGGATGATATCAATTTCCATGCAACCAAACACAACCTAATTGTTAATCACTAACTGGATTAGCTATAGGTCAAGAATAAATTGCAACACCATTAATAGCCTTCCTTTGAGGACCAATCAGCAGAAAGCTGAAGAAAGACATTCACTATCAAATAAATCATCAAATTCTTGTCAATGTACCTCTCCTCAAACTAAATCCTTGTTTTCAATTTCAATTTACTGTATTCCTTACAAGATCTCCACCCACACAGTAAGCACTTAAGTTGGGGCTCCTAACCTTTTGCTTGGTAAATCAAAATAGGCATTTAACCAAACATAACAAAAAAGAAATCCAAATCTGAATATGATGAAAAAGAAACCAAAGAAACAAACTTTAAAATGAAATGAAAGATATTCATATATCCACTTCTACTTCAACTTAAGTACAGATCAGTAATCAAAATACTAAACCAACAATAACCCATTAAACTATCAATAATCCTGCATTGAGAAACATAAAAAAATTCCACATAATTAAAAGAACCCATATACAAGAAATGTACAAATCAATCAAGAACAGCAAAAAATAAAAATAAAAATACCATTTTGACAGAGATTTGATCAGATCAGAAACTTGGGGCTGCTTATGGATCTACTTCCACTTCCTTTGAATTCAGATACAATGAATTCTTCAACTTCTTTCCCTTCCTTTCAGTACAACGTTTATTGATGTATGGGTTTAGAACAATTAAAAATAATAATAATAATAAAAGAATTAAAAGAAAAAATATATACTTGTTCAATGAAAAAGAATGAGAAGCTTGAACCATTCAACAAACCCAAATATTTTTTCAAAAGAAGAGAGAAGGAAGGTGTGTCTGAAGCAGAAACTGGGTTTCTTTTTGTTTCTGCTTTGTTTGTTTTCTTTGTTCCCTCCCACTACTCCTCTCTTCTCCTCTGGCTTATGTTTTTTACACTCTTTCTTTAGTCATTACTAATTGAATAAATAATTCTTGTTAATTAAGATAAGAAGGAAATAAAAATTCAAAACGTTTATGTTAAGTTTTGTGATTCCGGAAATGCCCTTCAACTTTGGCTTTAATTACGGTGACTTTAACGACATGACAACTCGGACATAGTCAACTGTGTGTCACTACTTAAGGTTGTCTGAAACTTTACACAAAACTCAAAATGCTAACGCGGTAACACTTTGCACTAGTTCTCACGGTCGTCGAGTTGAATTTTTTTTACTTACTTTTTTGTTAAGGTTGGTAAAGATTTTTTCTGTTACATACGGGTTTCTAACTTTACACTAGTTCATGGTGGAGTTGAGACTTTGGGTTTGGTAAGATTTTTTCGGTTACATAACTTACTCATCATTTTGTTTTCTTTTTTTTTTTTTACACACTCAAAATACAATTCACACTTTAATATTGGAGTAATTTGGTAGTTTTGATTCTGTGTACTAAATTTTCTCATTTTGGATTCGTAGCTCTAAATTGAAATCTTTTTGTTAATGTGTCGCGATGGGACTTTTGTAAGTATGAACTTAACTCTCAAAATGAAATTGTTTTTTTTTTCCATTTAAAACTAAATCGTTTTGACCTCTATTAATGTCATATAATATATTATTTTGACTAAATTGCTACTTAAAATCTTAAAATTTAGGATAATTTTGATTTTGTCTCCCTTAAAATCTCAACTTTTGAATTTGTGAAATTGCATAATTTTGAGTTGAGGTGGCCAAATGGCCAATTAACAATTCTCTCATCATGGTGTATGGATGAAACAACTTGAATCTAAACAATATAATATATCATGTTAATAAAAGTATAAATCTAAATTTTAAAACTTTAGAGAATAGTATCTAGATTACCAAAGTATAAATTGAACTCTAGTCTCTTTTTTAATAAATATATTATATCCTATATAATAAAATATGCATTGCTAATAGTTTTATAGCTAAACTTTTACCTTCCAAGTGTTTTAAATAAAAAAAATATTACATTTATAGCATTTTCACAACACTTTGATAACAAATTATAATTGGTTAGTTGTTATTGGTTAATAAAATTAAAATTTTGGAGTTCTACAAATTATAAAGAGAGAAAGTGGTTGCCTGCCAAGCCACCAAGCAACCTTTCTCTGTTCTTTCTTTTTTTATCACCTTATGACATTTATCAAGAGAAAAATAGAATAAAATAAAATAAAACTTCATATGCCATTATAATGCTATAATATAAAATTATTAACATGTTTTACTCTAAACAAAATGTTATCATCAAAGTGACTTCAATTATTACACCATTAACAAATTGTTAACTCCTATGTGATATGATCGATCTAATTCCATAAATCATTGGACATTAACGTACAATTTGGTCCTTAAACAATATATGAAACTTCAATTCATTACCAAACTAGTATTCATTATGTCAATTGAGTACTTACAAATTTTAAGCATAATCTGTTATTAAAACCAAGGTATAATATCACCAGGTGGATGATGTGATAGACTTTTTTTTTATATACATTGCATTACAATCATAGCACAATACGTTACATTATGTGTCTCTCACATTTTAAACATATGGAGATATATGAATATATTTGTGTCTCAAAAAAAAAAAAATTTGTGAGAACCATCACCTTAGCATAATATATGACAATTTGTTTTTTCCTTCAAGAAAAGAACTACAAGTTCTTGATCATAACTCTTCTCAAAAAAATAAAAAAGTTTTTTATCATAATAAATGATTTTGTTTTAGGTATCAATTAAATTACAAGACTCTTGGCATATATATGATATGTGATATGTAATTATGGGTTCTAGCTAGTTAACCTAAGTTAACTAGTAAAGTGTTTCTCAAAAAAAAAAAAAAAAAAAAAACTAGTAAAGTCTTTCTTCCTCTACTAAAAGGACTTAAGTTTGAATCCAGCCTACACACAAAACCAATAAGTATCTTACCCTATTAATAAAGAGCAGGGGTGGCAAAATTTGACACGACATGTGAACCCGACACGACACGACACGAAATTAGCAGGTTATGGGTTGAGGCTTAACGGGTTCGTGTCATATTCGGGTTGACACGGCTAACCCGTTTAATAAATGGGTTGGGTTAGTGTTGAACACATGAAACCCGTTTGACATGTCTGACCCGTTTAATTAAATGATATTTTACCAATATACCCTTCAAACTCTAGGTATATGAACTTATTAGTTGTTGTGATTTATATTCTTTGACATATTGTGATTGATTATTTGTGATATTGAGATATGCTTTAATTTTGAATGATTATTTGTGATGCAGTTACTCGTTAGTTCTGAATTTTATATTAAAAATATTTATTTGTTTGTTTTTTCATTAATTTTTATTTTTCATTTTGATGAAATCTGATAAACAGGTCAACACGACTGACCCGTTTAATAAATGGGTCGTGTTAGGGTTGAGGAATCTTGACCCGTTTAATAAACATGTCGGGTTAGTGTTGACCTATGTAGTCGAATACTCATGACTTGACACGACACGAACCCGACACGCGAACACGAATTGCCACCCCTAATAAAGAGTAATCATCATAAAGTGAGAGTCATAAGTTCAAAAATTATTGTATAAAAAAAATAAAAACAAAAACTTACTAACTAAATAAAACACACACGTGTCATGCGATTGAGTACTTTAAAGACAAAATTGATGAGTGATATGAACTAGAGATACAAACTATTTTACAAAAAAAATTCTACAAACTATTAATGTGATGAGGGATTATTGGTAAATGAAAAAATGATATTAATGACGGACTTAAATGAAAACCAATAAAAAGTTGGTCACATCAATATTTTGTAAAATAGTTTGTACCTATAGCATTACTATAAAAAAAAAAAACTACCAAATCAACGATTAAAATTTAGATTTTAGCAATAAATGATAAAATGGCCTGTTTTTATAACTTTAAAAACAAAATTGAAACAACCAATAGTTTTTTTTTTACCAAATAGTTCATCAGCATATAATTGAAATTCAATGTATACTTTACAAACTCAAAATATAATTTACCTACGTTGATTTATAAGGTAATATTACAATTTAAATATTTCTCCCACCAGATATTCAGGGAAGTTTCTCTTTAAGGCAAGAATCACACAATTTTGTTAATATATTATAAAGTTTATTAGAATATACATTATACAAAGGAATTTTTTTTTTTTTTGAGAAAGAAATTGAAATACAAAAGATAGAATAGAAATTTTGCATTGAAATTAGTACATGTACATCAATTACATAATAAATAATAGAACTAATGCAATGGATTTAAGAAATGCATATTTGATTTTTTTTAAGGAAGAAAATCGATATCATCACATAATGTAGATGGATGGAATTTTGAACTATTTCACCATACTATCTATTTATTATATAAAAAAATTGGTATGTAATTTAACTCATTAAATAAGTCAAATATATACTCTTTTTTTTTTAATGTAAGATAGAATTTATACTCTAATATAATTTAAGTGTATATGTGTGTGAAGCTCCCTCCTAGAGACTTGAACCTCGGCCCTTGTCCCCACACTCCACAAGCATTTATACTTGTAAAGTGACCATTGCACCAAGGTGTGTGGTAAATATACACTTTAAATGATTTGAACTTTGAAGTCAAATTTAAAGATTCTTTTAACAAATAAAAAGGAATTTCAATATTATTCTTTTGGCAATAAAATTGATTTAGCAAAAAATTAAGTAAATTCTTTTTAAGTTATGTCATGGACTTGCCCTTCAAAATTTAGAGCCTAACCATGATGTAGTTGGGGGCTCGAGCAGTATTCCAGTAATTCCAACACTTCTTATGCTTAAGCCCCCTTTCCTCCTATTTACCAAGAAAAAATATACACGATGTAATTGGCAATGTGTTAAATAATCAATTACTCTTTAATTTGTAAATTGAACTTGGATTCAAATTTTCCTTTCCTATTTATTATAAGGATGAAAAAAAAATTGTCAATTCAATTTTTGATTGCATTAGTATCCTTACTTCATTTTTATTTTGAAAATAGAATTGTTTGAAATAATTATAATTAAAAAATAGTAAAGTTTTTTAAAAAATTATACTTTAAAGAAATGCAATTAATAACTCATTATCAAACCGATACTAGTTAAAAGCGTTATAGCTTAACCGATTGATACAAAGGGATATAACTTATATAGGGGCATTTAAAAAGAGGTCAGGTTCATTAACACAAACTTGTAACTTTTGTTTTGCTATAAAAAAAAATAAAAAACTTGTAACTTTTGTAGGGCCGGTTTGTAACTTTGGTTGGGCCATTAAAGTAATGGAAGTTTGGATTTAAAAAAGAAAGACCAATACAAAAGAGAAGTAGATTAAAATATACACCAATTTGGCATTCATTTTATTCTATATGTCCTTCCAATCAATTATTAGAGAACGCTAAACAATTATATGGGATCTAATTAGATCAGTTGGTAAAGTACTTAATAATTAAATAAAAAATCTGAAGTTTAATATTTGTTTACATCAAAAATTGATTGGTGTTTTAGTCTGATGATAAAGAACTATCATTAAGAGCAAACAATATAAATTAAAACTCTCTCTAAGTAAAACAAAACAATTGAAACATGTTGAGAATGGAAATGATTGCACTGTTCAAACTGAGAAAGATCGGTGAATGAATATGTGACCCAGAACAGAAGAAGGCAATGAGTGCCAGCCCGAACCTGGTTAAATTTGAGGAACACAACTGGATTGTACTGAAACTACAGAACAATATTGAAAGGACCAAATTCATGCATGAAAAAAGAGAGCAAAGCTGTGACTTTTGTTTTGTCAGATTGTAATAAGATCGGTGGGTAGACACATTAATTCACATCTCATGCATAAAAAGAGAGCAATAGGCTTTTTTAGATTCTGCGGTGCTCACCAACATGTACCATTGTCCATGTGGAAGGCTGACAATGAAGCATGATAAAATTTCAAATAAATGCCGTCCTACATTTTTTGTTCTGTATGCTCGGCGAACCAAAACAATCATGAGATATCCTACGTTACATTTTCAAATCATTTGATTCCTGTGAGCTCCTTTTTTGTTGCTTTGGGCACGTAGTGGTTGTCAACTTGTCCTCCTCCTCCTCTACACCTTTTCTTTTACATAAAAAAGATAAGATAAAAAAAAAAAATGAGAAGCAAATTAATGAAATCATATGTCCCCAATTGCTTAGATTGTAAAATACATTTTTATTTTATATATACAATAATATTTAAATCTATAAAATTTGTTTAATTATAATTGTGGGTCAACATACCAATTAATTTTAGTGTAGGAAAGATTCAAGCCTAAATTCTATATTGAAAACAATACATTTTGGGGTGAAATATTACTTTGATTTCTAAACTTTACTAAAAGTTTGTTTTTTATCCTTAAATTTTTTTAAAAAAATCTTTTTTTATCCTTAAACTTTGTAAAGAGCATTTTTTTTTTAATAATAGTTTAGAGACAAAAATAAAAATTAAAAAAAGAACTTATCTTTTAATAGTTTAAAAACAAAAAATAAACTTTAAAAATAAAAAGTAAAACATTTTCAATAAAAATAATTGCAATGTAATAATGAAAGAAATAAAAGTCCCAAATGCACCAAAAGGCAAAAAGTGGGTATCCTTGTAATATGATGGTTATAAGGTGGGTCTAACGAAAAAGACTATTACTTAATTTACTAAAGGACATGAATTGTAATGTACAGATGTACACATTATCGAGTTGAAAATTTGAAAAGGGGTGCAAATGACCCAAGAGGGGTGGCCCAGTTGGTGGGAGATCTCACAAGCATGCACAAGGTCCCTCGTTCGAGTCGTGGAAGGTACCATGTGGGGGTGGACTCCTAGCATACTTTGCGCCTTATCTACTAACTCTCTTGGAGTGTTAGGGTGAGGTCTGTGGCATCTCGATCACAGTAGCTATAGTTCAATTCAACATTCCCTAGCGGGGGTGCCCCTATTAGGTCACGTCTTGGGGGTTAAGCCACATATGGTTACCCCTGCCCCCTTTTCGATCATCAAAAAAGAAAGGAGATGCAAATGAGCTGACTGGAAATAGCTTTAAATTTTATATAATTCATTTTTGTAAAGGTTAATAATTTTCATTTATCATAAAATCACTCTCTTTTTTGTTTCTCTCTCACTTTTTTTTTTTTTTTTTTTTGCACGTCTTCAACTCTATCAGAAGATTCAAAAATAAATCCAAGTTGATATAATTTCAAAAAATAAAAAGTGTATGGAGAAGTGGTGCCTAATTTTATGTGATTTGGAGAGACGTGGTGAAGATTTTATTTATTTATAATTTACCTAAAATTTAGGAGTTTTATTTAGAGTTCACAGCTAGAGTATATGATTTTTTAAAAAAATACTAAGTATTTTTAATACACACATGAAAAAAAGGAAAAAATATCTTGAAGATACTTAAAATAATGTTTACCTAAAAGGGTTTAAGTCCATAACTTAAATAGATTGAAAGTCCCTTAAATAGTATAGAATAAATAGAAGATAGACAGATATATATATATATATATATATATATATTTTTGATAAGAAGAAAAGAGATAATAACTAGATAAAGGTCAAACCTCAAAGACAGATACATTGAATAAATAAAACTCTCAAATGCAGGTGGGTACATTTGTAATTTGCTGGGCATAATGTGGACATTATAAAAAAGAATATTGCTTTAATTCCTATTTTATTTAAAACCTTAAATATTGTACTATGTGTGTGAAAGTGAAATTCCAGGGTTGCGAAGAAATGGGAGAAGATGGCGTCACAGAACGCGGAACGAGAATATCTGGGACCAACTATTTTTTATTCTTTTTTGAAAAATAAATAATCATATGGATTGGTAACTGCTGGGTCACACAATACAGGTGACAAATACCCAATAGTATCAAGACACGTATGCATCATGTATATTCCAACCCTTTTAATTTCCCCTTTTGATTTTTTCATGCTTCCGTGGCATATTATGATTGGGTCTCAGTCGCCCTCACCGATTAAATTAACACTTTTGGAGTAAATAGGATTCTCACGCGCCAATACTGGTTTAAAGAATGAAAAATTTGAAAGTTTTACACCATAAAACTTACAAATTTCTTTACATAAAATTTATAAATTAATGTAGCAAATGGCAATAATTGTGATTGATAGCTCCAACAATCGAATTAATATTGTTTGAATTGTTTCATGATCTTAATCCGTAATATAGTATGGTGGTACTCATAGCAACACCCATTTTGAAAATGTAGTGCCTATAACACTATTCTTTTATCAACAACTAGTTTCATTATACACGCTTCGTGTATACGATAAGACTTTTTTTTAGTGTCATAATTTTTCATACATTTCAATTTGAGATTTACATATTTTCTCATTAATATTACATATCTAAAATTACTAATACAATCAGGAGTGTCATGAGTCTAATTTCAAAAAATGAACAAATATTACACGTTTATTTTATAGCAAAAATACTTATGTTTTTAATTTATATATATAATTTTTATTTTAAGAATCTAATTTATAAGTGGATAAAGTAATTTGAAAATTAATAGGAGAGTGACCCTATTTTTGTTATTCGTGCATGTGATGAGGCTTTTTTTTTAGTGACATAATTTTTCCTTCATTCCAATTTAAGGTTTACACATTTTCTCATTAATATTACACATTTAGAACTTATAAGTAAATAAAGTAATTTGAAAATTAACAGGAGAGTGATCTTATTTTTTAGGCAATGTTTTAGTGGGAGTTAGAGTTATATTTTTTTTGAATTGTCCTTTAGTTTTGTCTCTACTTAAATATAGGAGTGTATGAGCATTTTTTAACAAAAAAAATGAGGATCCCCCTTAAATAGTAGTATAGATATAGATAAATCTATGACATAATATTTTCACATCAAAGTTTAATACCTTTTTCATATAAAAAAATAAATATATATATATATATATAAACAAAACTATCAAATAGCCTTAAAGCATCATTCAATATTTTAAAAAGTGTTTTCTAAACCAATAGCCTTAAAGCATCCCTTAAATTTTCTTAACAATTAATAGTGGAATGTAAGTAGGTGATGTCAATAATGATGTCAAGAGTAATTCTATAGATGAGTAATGCTACAACCACAAACTATTTTATAACATTTTTACAAATAATTGATGTGACAAATTCTTTTTCTATACTATTATTTAAGGGGCTTCCCCTGTTTGGATTCCACATTTTTTAGTTAAAAAATGTCCCCACACCCCTATGTTTAAGTAGAAACAAAACTAAAGGCTAATTCGGTAAAAATGCAACTCTAACTCCCACAAAAACATTGCTTAAAAATAAGACCGCTCTGCTATTAATTTTTAAATTGATTTATTCACTTTTAAATTAGATTTTCAAAATAAAAATTATATATATAATAAAAAAAATACAGTTTTTTTTTTTTTGCAAAATAGGACCACTTAAAAAAAAAACCTCATCACAAGCGCGTACGCGCATGTGATGA
Source organism: Castanea sativa (assembly GCF_040712315.1). Taxonomy (NCBI): domain Eukaryota; kingdom Viridiplantae; phylum Streptophyta; class Magnoliopsida; order Fagales; family Fagaceae; genus Castanea; species Castanea sativa. The sequence continues at coordinate 39,488,705 of NC_134024.1, read as the reverse complement.
GGCTAGTAGTTCTAATATGGTTCCACCACTAATATCACATTTATATTTACCAATAATTATTTAAAAATTATTAAAATCATATCAGTAATTTGTAAAAATATTGTAAATTAGTTTGTATATGTAACATTACTCTTCTATAAACACAATCTATTTTACAACATTTTTACATACTGTTGAGGTGGTCGATTTCTTACTAATTTTCATTCAAGCCCACCATTAATATAATTTTTAATTTACCAATAATTACTCACAACATTAGCGGTTCACAACAAAATTTACTTGGCACTAATTCTCATCTTATTTAACACCATCATTTTTTTTACATCTAATTTATTGTCAATAAAATTATTGGATATCCCCAAGAGAAAGTGGACCCGCTTTAAAGAGCCAATCACGGAAGCGCGTGGAGTATTATGTGAGAGTGGGGTAGAGGTATATTGACAGTTTGGAGAGTTATGAGCACGTTTTAGAGCGACTAGGACGTGGTCTTATATTAATTAAAACCCATTAATTGATGGAGAAATCAAAATGACGGTCAGGATCTCTGGAAACATGTTCGGTGCAATTGTAGGCGTTGAATTGGGTTGATGGTTTGGTTAAGGGAAAGGAAAATGGATTACGTGAAAAGATGGATTCAGTCACCGCCTTAAAAGACGGAATCAACTAGTGGGGGGATTGGATTGTATGTGTTGTTAATGATTGATTGTGATTCTTTTCTTGCTTGGTCTTTCGGATTGAATTGAAAATGTCTTTTCCAGCAGGAATTTGGTTCATACTTCATGTTGGCAAATGGCAAATGGCAAGGTGGAAACGTGTTAATAGGATGAGGAAAATTCCGAAAATGTAATTCTTAAACCCTGAGAGCATTCTTATCAAACATCTCAAAAAATATAATATTTAGCATCTTAAAATCTAAATTTATAATATATAATATACCACTTTATGATGCCACCTGTATCAAAACTTATATTTTTTTTACCATTTCTTTTAAATAATGTTTCTTTATTGTTTTTCAATAATTTTTTACTTTTCTTCTCTCTCCTCTGTCTCTCACTCCTCTGTTTCTCTCTATTTCTCACAGAACCGCCGGCACTACACTACCAACCACCCACCAAAAACCCACCCTCCACCAAAAATCCACCACCCATACCATAACCACCACTAAAAAATCACAGTAAAAAGACACCTCCACATCCACATCCACTCACCACCACCAACCACAGCAAAAAAAAGAAAAAAAAAAAAGAAAGAAAAGAAACCTCCACCATTGCTACCACCAGCAAACCCACTAGCAGACCCATCACGCTGAATCAAAACCCATAGGACACAGACATCACTTCCCTCCCTGATGTCATCTACTTCCACGGCACAGCTTGACATCCTCCTTCGCACCTGTAAATCAAATCAAGACCCACCCCAACCAAATCAAGACCCAAAATCAATCCCACAACCACCACGTCCTCCTTCGCACAATCGGACCCAAGAAGAACCACGCAAAACCAAAAAGAGAGAGAGAGAGAGAGAGAGAGAGAAGAAGAAACATCCATCGCCGCCATCGGACCCACGATCCATGACCACAATTACCGGACCACAGCCATTGGCATCCCACAATTGCCGGAGCACAATCATCGGCAGAGCCCACTCATCGGCAAACCACAAAGAGAGGAGAGAAGAAAGAAGTAAGAGAGGAAAGAGAAAGACAGAGGAGAGAGAGAGCGTTGAGTGAATATAATGAAAAAAATTGGCTTGGCTTAATGCTCCGGCTTGGGTTTCGTTAGAGAGGGAGGCAGAGATGTTGAGCAGAGGGAGAGAGAGAGTGAGCTGAGAAATGGTGAAAAGAAACGGAATGAGAGAGAAGAAGAAAAGAAAGTGGGTTTGATGGACAGTGCGGTCTCAAATATGAAATTGCACTGTTCACCAATTGCAAAAATTATACAATTTATTAGGTTTGATGGAGCAAGCTTTTGGGTTAAAAATGCTATAAAAATAAATTTTTTAGCATTTGAAATGTTTGATAATAATGCTCTTACCAACTCTTGGAGTGCAAATATCTTGTAACATTCTATTGTTTTTCTCAATAAACTAAAATAAATGGTAAATTGCAAATTATACCTTCAAAATTTGGAGTATTTGTATTTTACTCCCCTAAAGTTCCAAAATGTAGATTTTACCCCTAAAGTTTGAGAGTATTTGGATTTTATACCTTGATGTTTCAAAATTTGGATTTTGCCCCATAACTTTTAAAGGTGTTTAGATTTTATTTCCTAAAGGCTAAGTTTATGTTTGGTAATAGTTTTTGTTTTCTATTTTCCAAAACTTGTTTTTGGGAATATAAAGAAAAAACAATTTTCTTATATTTTTGAAATCAAAAGCATGTTTATTAGTTGAAATTGAAAAAATAGTTTTTTGAAGAAAAAAAATAGAAAATACTAAAATATGTTGTTACTAGGATTTGAACTCTAATACCAACTCATTAACTCAAATCATGTTCCATTGACTTTTGAAAAATGGAAACTAAAAATAGCATTTTGCATGTTTTCATTTTCCTTCACAAATTGAGTTTTGAGAACATTTTTTGTTTTCTGTCTATTTTGGGTTGCCAAATAAATTTTTTAATCTCAAAAATAAAAAATTGTTTTTGAAAATATAAAATAAGGGAAAAAAACAATTACCAAACATACCCTAAAGTCTTAGGGTATATGGATTTTACACCCTAAAATTTCATAATTTGGGGTGATAAATCTAAAAACTCCCAAACTTTAGGGAGTAAAATCTAAATTCTGAAACGCTAGGGTATAAAATCCAAATACCCCAAACTTCAGAGTGGTAAAATCCAAATACTAAAATTTTAGGGTGTAAAATCCAAATACTTTCAAACTTTTGGGGTGTAATTTGCACTTTTCCCTAAAATATAAGAATGGGAAAATTTAGGCCCATTTCCTTTCCTTTTATTTTATTTCTTGGTAAATGGTTTAGGCCCCTTTTAGGAATTTACATATTGGTTGAAATGAATTAGATTGGAATATAGTTTGCAAAGTTTTACTTTATAGGTATTGGCTGTATTGTACCAGGAGGGACTCTTCCATCTTATTGTCATCTAATCATGATTGTTCAACTGAGAAGTGGATGATGATAGAAATACAATAATCGTGAGGTTGGAATGAAATAGTTCCAAATATGTTTGGAGCCAAATTTTTTCCTACATAGAAATGCGTATAGTATGTTTGGAATGGAGATGGAGGCCATCCAAACATAGGGGTAGTTTCCTGAATTGAGGTGCATGATTCTTGGGATTGAGATTTGTTACAATAACTAGAGCTATTGTACTGTGTAATTTCAAAGATTGTGATTAAAACCTGAAAAGTTCGCTTTTAATCTTAACCCTTGGATCATTTATTTACCTTTAAAAAAAAAAAACTTGATAACTTTTACAAATTGTAACAAAATGGTAATATCACCAAATTGCAAATCTTGAATTTTATTCCACCAATGCAAGATACCTAATCATAGGCACAAATCTTGAGATTCTTGCATTTCATTAATTCTACAACACCCATTTTTTCATAACCCTAGTAAATGGAGGAAATCATGAGAGAAGTGATTAGAAAAGACCCCTACATATATATTGGACCTCTTTTACTCAAAGATATGAAAGAAAAACCCTAAAAACTCCATTATTTTTGGAATTTTTAGGTTTTGTGAGTTCTAACCAAAGCATTAGAAAAGTTTGAGCCAATACCACATCAGTGCCTCCAATTGGGTGGTTTCCTTTTTGTAGGTCCTCCAAGGCTCCAGTTTGGACAATTAACCTACTAAGACCCGTTGCATCATCATATACCATTCCGACCATTAAACCAATTGTAGGTCTTCATTCATATACCATGTCGACAATATGATGGATATTTCATATTTTTATGTGTTTTCTGACATTAAATACAATTTTATATACAGTGGCGGCTCTAGAAATATTTGGGGGGGGGGGGTCATTCAAATTATTGTTGAAGAGGTTGACAATAACCTCTTAGTAAATAATATTTTCTTATTTCATCTTGATTATTAAGATAATGAGATGAGAGCTTTCATGACCTATGATTCAAATGAAGATTTTTCAAGTCAACACAAATTCTTTTAAATAAATAAAAAAATCATAGGTAGGAGATGAATCTTGCAATATACGTGAATTTTTTTTTTTATAAAAAAAATTATCCATAATACAGCAAGAGAATAAAGGATAAACTTTTTGATGGCAAGGTGGAAACGTGTTTAATAGAATGGAAAATTTCTAAAATTGTAATTCTTAAAGCCATTACCAACTCAAGGTGTGTAAATCTATTGTAACGTTTCTATTTTTTTCAATAAAATAAAATAAAAAGGTAAATTGCAAATTACAACCCTAAAATTTGGGGTGTTTTTATTTTACCTCCTGAAATTTCAAAACTTAGATTTACCTTCTAAAATTTGAGAGTATTTGGATTTTACATCCTGATATTTCGAAATTTGGATTTTACCTCATAAATTTTAGAGGTATTTAGATTTAATTTCCTAAAGGTTAAGGTTATATTTGATGACAGTTTTTGTTTTCTATTTTCAAAAACTTGTTTTTGGGAATATAAAGAAAAAAAAATTTTCTTGTATTTTTGAAATAAAAAACATGTTTAGCTAGTTGAAATTAAAAAATAGTTTTTTGAAGAAAAAAAAAAACTAAAATATGTTGTTACTAGGATTTGAATTTTAATACCAACTCATTAAATGAAACAGATTCGTTAATTAAATGCGAGTTTTCATTAAATTTTGAAAAATAGAAACTGAAAACTGCATTTTGCATGTTTTCACTTTTTTTCACAAATTGAGTTTTGAGAATAGTCTTTGTTTTTTGTCCATTTTAGGTTGCTAAACAAGTTTTTTAATTTTAAAAATAGAAAATTGTTTTTGAAAATAAAAAATAAAGGGGAAAAAAGTTACCAAATATACCCTAAAGTTTTGGGGTGTCTGGATTTTACACTCTAAAATTTCAAATTTTTGGGTATTAAATCCAAAAACTCCTAAATTTTAGGGAGTAAAATCTAAAATTTGAAATGTTAGAGTATAAAATCCAAACACCCCAAACTTCACGGGGGTAAAATCTAAATTCTGAAATTTTTTTGTGTAAAATCTAAACACCCCCAAACTTTAAGAATGTAATTTACAATTTTTCCTAAAATAAAAGAATGGGAAAATTTAGGCTCATTTCCTTTCCTTTTAATTTATTTCTTTTGAGAATACTAAGTATTTAACACACACACACACACACAAGGGGAGAGGGGAGAAGGTTTTAAAGAAACTAACAATGGTGTATATCCAAAATGACCTTATTATTTTATTTCTTGGTAAATGGTTTAGGCCCCTTTTAGGAATTTGCATATTGGTTGAAATGAATTAGATTGGAATAAAGTTTGCAAAGTTATACTTAATAGGTATTAGGTGTATCAGGAGGGACTCTTCCATCTTATAGTCATCCAATCATGATTGTTCAACTGAGAAGTGGATGATGGTAGGAAGACAACAGTCGTGAGGTTGGAATAAGATAGTTCCACATATATTTGGAGCCAAATTTTTTCATACATAGAAATGCGTATAATTTGTTTGGAATGGAGATGGAGGCCATCCAAACATAGGGGTAGTTTCTTGAATTGAGGTGCATGATTCTTGGGATTAAGATCTGTTACAATAACTAGAGCAATTGTACTGTGTAGTTTGAAAGATTGTAATTAAACTTGAAAAGTTCGCTTTTAATTTTAACCCTTGGATCATTTTTTAACATTTTCTTTTAACTTTTTACCTTGATAACTTTTACAAATTGTAACAAAATGGTAATATCAGTTGATTGCAAATCCTGATTTTTACTCCACTAATGCAGGATACCTTATCATAGGCACAAATCTTGAGATTCTTGCATTTCATTAATTCTACAACACCCATTTTTCCATAACCCTAGTAAATGGAGGGAATCATGGGAGAAGTGATTAGAAAAGATCCCTATATATATATTGGACCTCTTTTACTCAAAGATATGAAAGAAAAACCCTGAAAACTCCGTTCTTTTTGGAATTTTTAAGTTTTGTGATTCTAACCTACGCATTAGAAAAGTTTGAGCCAATACCACACAAGTGCTTCCAATTGGGTGGTTTCCTTTTTGCAAGTCCTCCAAGGCTCCAGTTTGGACAAGTAACCCAGTAACCCACTAAGACCCATTGCATCATCATATACCATGTCGACCATTAAACCAATTGTAGGTCTTCATTCATATACCATGTTGACAATATGATGGATATTTCATATTTTTATGTGTTTTTTGACATTAAATACAGTTTTGTATTCTGTGGCATCTCTAAGAATATTTTTTAGGGGAGTTATTCAAATTCGTGTTGAATAGGTTGACAATAACCTCTTACTAAATAATATTTTCTTATTTCATCTTGATTATTAAGATGATAAGATGCATGAGAACTTTCGCAACCTATAATTCGAAAGAAGATTTTTCAAGTCAACACAAGTTCTATTAAATAAAAAATCATAGGTAGGAGATAAATCTTGCAATATATGGGATTTTTTAATAAAAAATTTATCCATAATACAGCAAGAGAATAAAGGATAAACTATTAGCATATTGTTCCCTAGTATATTGAAGATTAGTGTTGCTAAAATTAAATCTTGAAACCATCAATGGTCTCTTACTATTATAACAAAGTTATTAATTATTATTGTTAAGTGAACTTTAATTATTATTGCTTAGAATATTTTGATTTATTATTTATTAATTTTTATCTTTACTCTTTTCAATTATTCTATTTAACAATTAAACTCAACTTTGACAACTTATTAGTGTTTATAATTCATTAAGAATATATATATATATATATATATATATATATATATATATATATATATATCTTGTGTTATTTGCATTACTCTATCAAGATTTCAACACAAAAATACAATCATCAAAAAAAAAAAAAAAAAAAATTGGCTTCACTTCCTAGTTCCCATTGTTCTATGTTTCACTTCCACTATCTCACACTTATTGCCCATTAAATTTTTTTTCTCTGAGATTTAAGATCAATGAATTACTAATTTTTGTTGTTGGATTTTTTTTTTCTTTCAGATTTTAGATCAAATTGGTTTCTTGGTAGGTTTTTTTTCTTTTTGTTTAAAAAAGCCGTGATACATGTTGGCGTTGCATTAATTTGTTATTGGGTTTATTCAAGGGGGTTCAAAATTTTAATTTAGGGAGGTCAAAACAAAAACTTTAAAAATATTATATGTAAAATTAAAAAAAAAACCCAAAATTAGGGGATCGTTTGAACCCCCTGAACACTATGTCAATGTGGCCCTACCACTGTTTGTATGCACATGACATGAGAGATAAAAGTAAATGTAAATACTAATGGATAAATACTGAATGAAAATGTAAATGCTGAATGTAAAATAACTTTAAATATTGGATGTAAATATGAATGAGTATACTAAATATGAAGATTTATAATACTGCTTATAAAACTCGCAATACAAAAAACTGAAAAGCTTGAACTATTGTTGGCTTATTGAAGTAACGAATACAAATGACTGAAAGTTTGAATACATATTTAAACTGTCTTACAATAAAACTGGTAGTATCTAAAAGCTAGAGGGTTCTCTTCTTTAGTAAAATGACTGCCTAAGAGCATTTACAATGGGTCTTTCAAATGCCATATGTTGGTATGTTTTAGCATCAAAGTCCAAAACCTCTCATTACCCGGACTTGTAAACTCAAAAAAATTTACAATTGTGCTATAGTATCATTACAAATTGTAAAACTAAATAATACTTTTTAATGTGTAGTAAGAAAAATAGAGATTAGAGAGAAGTAAGAATATTTTTATATTATTTTTATTTTACTTTATATTATTTTAATGTATAGTATGGTAAAATAAAAGTTGGGATATTAAGTGTGTTATAAAATTGTATGGTATAAATGATAAAATAGCTTTTGAGATGGTAAAATAAAATTTTTTGTGGGAATCGGATGTGAATGCTCTTGCTAAGCCTGTTAACCAAGTTTTTTTTGTTAACCAAGCCTACATACATGTATAACGTGTGTCTTGTGCTGCGGGTGTATGGAGAGTCATATACATTAGTTACCATTTTTTTTTTTTTTTTGGTGGTAAACAAGGAATATATTAAGAGCCCCTAACTGGGGATAGAATCTTGAGGACAAAGTCTCTCATATTACATACTAACACTATCATAAAACAATAACATCGAGATGTCCACAGGTGGACTATCAAAAATTACAAAGTTAGGCTGGTTGATATGCCTTTTCCTAGCTAGTGCATCGGTGCACTTATTGGCTTCGTGGTAACAGTGAGTCAGCTTATACTAAGGGATGTGGCTAGCGAGCGTCCTACAATCCACAATAAGGGAGGAAAGGTTAAGATTAGAAGTATTGCTATTATTAATCTAGTCAAACACAACCTTTGCATCTATTTCAATCTCCACAACAGGGATGTTAAGAGAAAGGCACAAGGCTAAGCCATCCCTAAGGGCCCACAGCTCAGCCTCAACGCTAGTAGCCACTCCAATATTGCGGGTGAATCCCTTAACCCAGCCTCCATGAGCATCTCGAATCAACCCGCCACCTCTAGCTCTACCTGGGTTGCCCAAGGACGAGCCATTTGTATTTAATTTAGCCCATCTCTTAAAGACTAAATTATTCTTGTGAATCCATAAATTCCACACCACAAAAGAGAACAACACATTCCACAGGACTAGGTCTGTTGTGCGAGTTTTTAACCTCAGGGTTTTCTTCAGCCACTCCTTAAGATCGAGACCGTAGAAGTCTGATAGGTCCGAAACTAATGCGAGATTACCCCACACTGATTTGGAAAAATCACAATCTCTAAGAACATGCAGAATTGACTCCCCTCCATTATTGCAGATTTGACACATAGTATCTTGCTCGATACCTTTCTCCCGAAGCACTTCCTTGACTGGGATGCTCCTATGACAGCACTTCCATAAGAAAGCCTTAATCTTTGGCATGGAGTCAATCTTCCAAACTCAATCCTCCTTAAACCCAACCGGAGAGCCTAAATTACCTTTAGCCATATCATAGGCTGACTTTTGATCAAACTCCCCAGAGGGTGATGAGCTCCACACTACATTATCTTCACACCAATGGTTGGTAGGAAAAGGAACAGCTTTAAGCAGCCCCATAATCCTGTTAGGGAACACAAAGGAGCACCTTGAAAAATTCCATTGCCCCCCCCCCCCCCCAACACGAATATTTTTCACCATCCAATGCTCCTCCTCTCTCCTTAAAGGGCCTTGGATCAAGCTTCGAACATTTCCGGCGTCTAACCACTTATCATACCAAAAATTTAACTTGCTATTAGAGCCCACTTTCCACTTAGTTCCTTGCTCAAGGATACCCTTGCTCCTCTTCATTCCCATCCGGACACAAGAGCCATGCCTATTGGGATTCCTATACTTGCTGCCTAAAACTTTCGCCCAATCCTTATCCTTTTCCATCTTGAACCTCCAATTTAATTTGGCAAGCAAGGATAAATTCTTAAGTTTAGTAGCCTGCAACCCGAGCCCACCCTCCTTTTTGGCTTTTGCAACCGTACTCCAGCTGATCATATGCAGCTTGCGTTTATCCGGAGTTGACCCCCAGATGAAATTTCTAGTCACCCTATCCAAGGAATCAAGGATACGAGAAGGAAGCGAGACACTTTGCATCACATAAGAAGGGATGGTGGTCAGCACGGATTGGGCAAGAACGACTCTTTAGGCAAAGGAAAGGAGATTCCCTTTCCACCCTGCAAGTTTGGCTTGAACCCTTTCAATAACAAAATTAAAATCATGGCTGCTTAAACCGGGCTGTTTCAGAAGAAAGCCAAGGTATTTTCCCAAATTGGGTCTTCATCTCATGCCCACAATGTCACCCAAGTCCTCTTTTGCCACTGCCACCCTATATACAAAAAGGTGGAATAGGAGAGGGAGGGATTAGATTGTTTAGCAATGAATAATTGACGTTAAAACTTTATACAAAACTTTAACCCCAAGCGGAGATCATGATGAAGAACATTCGGAAGCCGAAGGTTCCAGCTCAAGTGACGTTCCTTATCAAAACTACAAAACCACATTAGGATAAATCCAACCACGAGGAAATGCAATATTTATAGCGATCGAGACTTTGTGTGATGTTGTAAACGTGTGTGTGTGTGTGCATAAATATATGCACATTTCTTCATTGTGATTTAGTTAGATTTGTGGGCTATGGTCGCTTGTTTAAGTCGGTCATGTCTATTTGTGTGGGATTAAATGGGTCATGCACTCATGCCTAAGATATGTAGTTGATTTTTTAGCTTGCTTAAAAGGACATTTTGGTTGAGATTAGAACATAGTTTGGAATGCAGTTCTTTGACTTATTATGTAATGTATTAGGAGAGAGATGCATTAAGCTCCAAATGGTATGAGAGTTGCTGGTATAGCTCTTGCATAGTTCCCATGTACTTGAGTTGGGTCCCTTGTGCACTCTTATTATGAAATAAAAAGACACAGGAAGCAAGAACAAGCATTACCCAGAATCCTAGGATCAAATTTCAGCAATCTTAACATACGAGTGCATTGCAGACAAAAGAATGCCATAGAAAGTAGGGATATTGATCAACCGACTAGTTCAACTAGCATGTGGAAAAGAACTAGCACTGTATCGACAAAAGGTAAGATTTGAGCATGCTTGGACACGCCAGATGTATATACAAAGGAACCCATTGCCCCCTCCCCAAAATGGTAAATTCAAACAAATATCAATACAGAAATATCAAAGAAAGGAGTCGACAGAGTAAAAGAGATGTGCTTGGAATTGATTTTATTCAAGCTTTCCCTTCATACAACCTAGGTCTGCCAAAGGTCAGTGTCAAATGCACATAAGCCTGAAACAATCAGCGTACCTAACTTGATACATAGTCAACAAAAGGTATGAACCATTCCAATCAATCAATCAATCAATCTTCTTTTTTTGGGGAGAATCTTATGAAATTTTCCTAGCAGGTGGTCTAGTTCCCATCCTATATGACTCCTCTCGGTAGCAAATAAAAATTGGACTTCAAAATTCAAACTCAACCCTTTCCAAAGAGTAAAGAAAAAAATTAAGAGGAGGATAACTATTAACAAGACAAGGGCGGTCCATGTTACTTGGTACAGAAAGAAACCTTGCTACAATCTGACTACTTCTTGTCCATGTTATAAGCCGGCATATATGACTCTAGAATCAATTGTGAAGGGGTTGGAGACCTGATCTCAACAATCAAATATGTGTACTTCCACTGCTTGTCCACTTGGTCCTTGAACATCTCAGAGTAAACTTTCCCAGTTCCATGGGGCCCACGGATATAAAAATTAATCTACATCAAATTAGTAAGGTGTTAGCACAAATGAATATTCTACGCCAGATGTTGATGATCACCAATGTCATCTACAATTCAGGTTTTCCCCAGGAACAAACTAATATCTAGAATCATAACAACTTCAACATGCTAAAATTATTCAAACTGTAGAAGTTCATGAAATTCATGCTTCTTTCATAATGTGTCATCATGGTTGACGGAAATTGTTGTTGCATGTAATAAATGGAAATAGTTTAAAATAATTTATTATTATAAAAATGTGATGCATATGCTTGGTGGAAGTTGCTTATAAATAACACCACAAGTTATCAGGCTAGCATGGAATTACCTCCACATGCTCTACACCTTCTTCATCAGTCCATGTCTTATGAGGAATACGTTGGCGAGCAGCACGATTTCTACTTTCCTGACCATAGCCTGTAATTGGGGATCCAATCCTCACCCTGACCTGATATGAAGCAAATCTAACTCACGTCAACCACAAAACTGCAATGAAAATGTTCACAAACACAAAAACACTTAAGAACTATTCATCCTTGAACTCAAATAATATGCAAATCATGATCTGTAAATGGCACAAAAGTACTTAAATAAATAAATAAATAAATAAAAACCTGGGTTATACCCCTGTTTCAAATTAAGTCCCGAATTATCCATCTCATCAAATAAAATCCTATTCTTTAGAAAAACTTCAAATGTCAGGCCTCCGCCCATTTCACGGTGATGCCAATTACTGAACCTATCTATCAAAACATCCACATTTTACAAAAGCAAATGGACCTTTTCATAAATCCATCCCACAATGGTGGTGTTCTTTTTTTGGACTCTCTTTCTCCCCCCCAAGGCAAATGGATGCTGATGGCTGAAATGGGGAGCCGAGCAATGGTTTTGGGTTTGAGGAATGGGTTCACAATGGAGGCTCAATTTGGCGTTTTTTTGGGTGTGTTTGGGCAAAATGGATTGGTCTAGATTCTGTTCTTGGCCAAATTAGGTAGACAATCATTGTTTGGGGAATGGGTGCCAAAACTGGAAAGGGGAGCTGAATGGTGAATTTAGGTTCGAATGGGTTCGTGAAGGTGGATAGTTTACAATGGCACCTGGCTTTGGCTAGATTGGGTAGACGAGTATGGGTATGGGAAGGCAGCAATAAGGTGGCTTTGCGACTTTTGGGTGGGGTGGGGGGTTGCAATTGGTGGTCGGGGAGACCTTGGATGATTGGTGGCAAGGAGAGGTTGGCGGCGTGAGGACTTTAATAGCATTTTTTGGGACTGATTGATTATGGTGATGTTTTGTCAGTGGTGCTTTTATGAGAATTGGCTGGAATTGATATGGGTCTGACAGTGTTAGACACCAGTTAGTCTGAGTGTAGCTTTAGGTCTCGTGGGTGTGTGTGGGTGTGGTTTTTGGTAGCACGAATTAAGGAGCCTATCTGTTTCATGGAGATTAGCTGGCGGTGACTCTAGTGGTTTTGGGAGTTGGCATTTGTTATGGGTGTGAGCGGGTTTGGGGTTTGATTGGGAGGCAACTCAACTGGTTTTTAGAAGCTAGCAAAAGTTCAAAGAGAGAATGAGGATTGAACGTTCTCTGCTGGAGCCTGGATCTCAAGTCTATCTCTATTTTGCTGTGCACAATGCACGAATGGCTGGCTGTTAGGTTTAGTCATTGTTGTAATGATTTGATTGCAATTTTAGATGCTTGTTTGTTTAGATGATGTTCTTAATGGTCTCTGCATTCACTACTTGTGGATGCAGACTGTGTTGTAATTTTTTCTTCTTCCAATAAAGTTATTACTTATAAAGATTGAGAATGTTAAGGCTAGAGAGTTTAGATACAACATTGTTTTGTGGGAATACATGTGGTTAATAAACAACACTAGTGTGAAATGGGTGGAGCTTGAAATTGAAATCTTTTAGAAGGAAAGAACTGTAGACAAAACAAAAAATCTAAGACTTAATTAGAAATAGGGGTATAACTCTTATTTTTATTTCCTTATAAATAATATGGCCTAGAAACTAGATGGATCATATGCATTCAGCTTATTTCTGACTTAAAACACTAGAATTGATGATTTGGTATGCAACAGTGACACATATAGACTACATGGCCTAAGAGTGAAAGTATAGAAAATGCCTAACTACTCATAGTTTGAGGGGTTTTTTTTAATGAGTAAATAATTTAATCGAGGTATTTATACACATCAAATCTTTTTTTTTTTTTTTTTTTTGATAAGTAATAAAAATTATATTATAGAAAGAAGAAATTTATGCACGTCAAATCTTCAAGCTTTGTAGCTTAACATTCACACTTTGAGGGTTGGTTTACTCGTAGGTGAGCTGTGAACCCAGTGGCATTAGGGCTGGCTCATGAACCTGATCAACCTGACTCACATGCCTGACCCAACCTGATTCAAGCATTCATGAGTGCTTTCGAAAAACCAGGCAGGCAGCAGGTAGAAGTCAAATTTCCACCCAATAAACCTGACCTAACTGATAACCTATAACCCTTTCCCACCCGCCCCCTTCTTTCCCCTTCCCTTTTCGCCCTTTTCCTTTTCTTCTTCCTTTATTCATTTATTTATTTTATCTCCCTCTCTTTCTTTCTTTCTCCAAGATCTGACAGTCTCACCCCATCCCCCTCGCCACTTAGATTATCCAACTTCATTGACCCCCGATAAAATCGGTAGCCCCCAGTCACAATGCAGCACAAAGATAATGTCGTCATCCCTGCCTCTATTGTCCATGGCAAATATGAGCTACAAACTTGTCATCTTTGTGATTGACCCAGCTGTCCCCTCCACTCCCCTTCAGCCCTGACCACAAGTTGAAAGGTAAGCATCAAAGGATTTCAACTGATCTATTGGCCAGCAACGGGTGTAAGAAATTTTCACCCAAAGGAGTCAGATTAAGTGACTGGGTTAATACCAAACCTAAGCTGACTCAACCAGTCAGCACCCGTAAATGGTATTATAATATTACAGTCTAATAGAACATTTCAAACAATTGCTTCCTTTTCAAATCCACCCAACAAAAAGCATATATGTTTCATGTGAACCCTATAACACCATGACTCCAGTAGAAAGAAATACATTCATCATTATCAAAGCTGAAATTGAGAGAAAGCTAATTACACTAACCTGGCTGTCATCTTGAATCCTCTTCAGAGCCTTGTTAAAAACCTTGTATCTGTAACAGGCAATGTTTCCAAACCAGGTGAAAAATGATGAATGAAGACTTCCCATAAAGAGACTAATTAACCATATGACATAATTTTAACTAGAAATTTATCTCTTTACTCTTTTGGTTGAAAGATAAGCTCTTTAAAAACAGCATATCCAGCAGCAGCTGCAATTCCAAGCCCTGCAATAATGATAGCAGTGTAGGAAGCCCCCTCTACAAATGTCACGGGCTTCTCTGGGATATTATATGTAGGAGCATCAAAGACATCCTCAACCGTTGATATGTCTTTTTTAGTCTGTCAAGGAAGTAAAGGCTCAATCAAGATAATGAAACTTGAATTAGAAGCATATATCGGAAGAACATAATTCAGAGTCAAACCTCTGATCCGCTTTGACCCTTTTGCTTCTCTGATTTATTTTGTCTTGGTCGCTCTGAAGCTTTTGATGAAATGGATCTAGTGGAGAATGGAATCATGGTGTTTGCCCCATACTTTTCTTTGAGTTGAAATGCTAACTGGGGAATACAATCTCTAGTAGAAAACCGTCTATATAGAACCGGGATTCCTGCAAAACATTAACATATAAAAAAATATGAAAATAAAATAACAAATTTACAAAACCAGACTCACCTATCAAAAAAAAAAAAAAGAAGACTCATTCTCCCTCCTTAAATTTCCCCACAAATCAGTTTGAACATCTGTCTTGGAGAGCTGTCAACATTAGATGCCATAAAAAGGTATGGAAACTAACCCCACAGCAGAAGCACTCCTACCAAAAACACTAGTTTCTATACTACATACAATTTTGTCTCCACCAGCAACCTCAAAAAGAGCTAGGGCAGGAATTGTGGTGCTCCAAAAGAGGAAGCACAGGAAATTACTTTTGTTAATGAAGGAGGTATGGATTATTTGTATTGTGGATTATTATTGCTGGGTTCATGATTTCTGCAGCTACATAAAAACGTAGTGTGTCCTCAATTTCTTGTGACCACCTAAAAAAAAACCCCAGCTTGAACCAACACTTTCATCTGGCTCTAACAAAAATTTTCCAGTACGCCGTTCACCTCAACATTTCTCCCTTGTCTGACTGTTGTTGAGCAGTTTTTGGAAAAAGGACCTCCCAGAGGAAATTTTAATGTGGCTGAAATCCTCCTCCACACCCAACCCCAAACCCCCACTTGTGCACACCCAGGCCCTTGAATTAGTTATATTATGATCCAGGGAATAGAAAAAGGTGTCCATTGTCCAATTTTTTGAGATAGGCAGATGTTGATGATGTGGAGGATTAGACTGGTGCAGAACAACACTGACAAGCAAAAAAGCAATTGATGATAATTAATACTGCCTTAAACCAAAAGATGGCTTGTACAGATTGGTAGAGGAAATATTTCAGTCATAAAATGGAACTGTAGTAGACTAATGCATAGAGAACATATTGCAGTTAGGATGATACCACAGAACTCATGTTCAAACACGGACACAGTAATACCAACAACCAGAAGGCAGAAATGAACTATTTTTGGGGGAAAAAAAAAGCATCTTCTTGCAAGATCATTGTAATAATTGTATGTTTTTTGATAACCTTGTAATAATTGTATGTTAAGCTCAAATATGAAGATAAATAATATGAAACTAACCATTAACTCCAAGTACATCCTGCATAATGAAAAAAAGAAGAGAAATTAGACTGCAATCATATGCTAAGAACGAATAAATGTAAGGAACTAATTACCACACCTTAGTCATGCGGTTTGCTTGAAAAGTTGATCGTCCAGCACTACCTGACTTCAATATAAGGAGCAACTGCATCATCATCACATAGGAACTAAGTGCCGAATAAAGATACATAAGGCTTGACTAACAAACTTACTGGATTTGAAACATTACTAAGGATATATTTTGTCAACCATGTACATTAGGCCTTAAGCTGAGAGAATCCAAAGGAACTTTCTTCCAGCCATACATGCCAACAAACAATCACAAAAAGGTTTCAATTGTTAATTTATTGGCATATCTTTTTCAATGTGACGGAATAGCCAAGTGAAGGATATGTTCAACTAAATTTCCAGAAGAAGATTGAAGAGAAATCTAGGCACTCATAACCTTGATTTTTGATTCCTTCTTCAGCCCTCTCTCCCTCTCCCTATTTCACCAGCTATGTATTCTTAATTTTGTCACTCATAATCTTTTCTTAAGGAAATTTAGTCTCATGCCTTCTAAACACAAGGTCCTTTATTGTTGAGTATGAGGTTAAGGTGCTGTTAACCTCAGCTATTTAATCTCCTTAATATTTATTAATTCACATAACAGTGGTTGGAGAGAGAGAGAGAGAGACAGAACATATCATCATATATCTTAGGATACATATGATATAACATGCATTGTTGAAAGATTGAGTGCAAAGGACTTGTGAAGCATAGCCACGAAGAAAAGTGTGTGCTAGATAGATGTAAAGTGCAGTGTTTGAAGTGCAAGGTAAAATTATTCTCAAGTGAAAATTTTGCAATATACAATAAAATAAAGTTTAGAATCAAAATAGTGATTTATTTAGCCAGTTAGCTTAAAGGACTAGAGCATTTTAGAAATCCACAAAGATCAAAGGTCCAAATCCTACATAATCCTTTTGAAGTTTCAAAAATTTCAACGGATAAGTCTGAATTATATTATCAAAGGACAGAAAATCAATCATCCACTCATAGAAAAATTTAAACATAAAACTATATGTTATTGTCTAGTGATTTACATATTATAATTTCTCATGCACACACTTTTCTACATTAGAGATTAAGTCTTTTTTCTTGCACACTCTCCTTGATTGGAGTGTGGTTTTTTGTCATCTTTCTTGTTCTTCCCTTACTGTTTTACTTGATCATTGTAATTTTGGTTCCTGATTTGTGCCCCCATAGTACATTTCCTATGTACTCGGGTTGGCTGTTTTCTTTTCTCATGCATTAGTAATGATCAAATTCAAGTGCATGGTTTGGCTAAATATATCCAACAATCAAAGGTTTATTTTTTTAAAAAAAATTTAATGACAACCAGTGTAGTCAAAAGACAAGTTGGGCACCCGAGTGAGGCAAGGCACGCCTAAGATGCCTCTAAAACCCTGAGGTAAGATGCCTTTAATAAGACGCTGGCATTTAAAGCGCAGACAAGCACCCAAACGCCTCAAGCAAATTGTAAGGCGCTTGAGGCGAGAGCCTAATGAAATTTAGATAATAAAAAAGAAACGGGCAGTTTTGTAGTTTGAAAAAAGGATTTTTTTTTTTTACTTTGATTAGAGTTAGTGGGTGTCTCTTTCTGTTCCTTTTCTTTCCTCATCAATTAAGAAATACACTTTTTTTTTTGAAGTTCAATCATATAATCCTTAGCTTTGATAGTTATTCTTTATTTATTTATTTATTTTTAACATAAGCTTGTTGTAAAGTTCATTCTTATAGATTAAGAAGAGAGCATCCTATTAGTTTGCAAAATTCACACCGTGCCTAAAAAGTATTAGATAAATATGGTTTGCCCTAGAATCCAGCTCCTTGCTACTAGGGCAAGTGCTGTTTTGGCACCTCACATGGGCAAACAAGGACTTGCACCGTAAGTTGCCTTTCACCTTTAACTACATTGGGACAAACAATTTTTTTAGACTGACATAAGATTTGTTTTGTATAGCATACTGTAAAAATAGAGTATCACTGATCAATGGCCCTTTTGATTGGTTATTTCAATGGAAATGGGGAAAAAATCCTCCTTTTATAACCCGGAGCTTCCACAAAACGCACAGATTTTATGCACTCTAATTGCTTCACCTAAAGATGATGGGATTTTGTACTTAACTACTTATTACTTTTTAAGCATTCCTATTCCCTAGGCTCAATCCTAACAAAGTTGGATATAAAACATTGGAACGCCTTATATTTCTAGTTCTGATTGTTCATGTACTTCGAATTTTACACCATTCAAACAATTTCTAGATCTTTTCATTTATTCAAATTTAACGCATTACAACATAACTCTAATACCTGACCCCCCAGCTAATTTTAACCAACCCAAACAAATTTTTTCCATCAAATGCACCCCACCAATCATTGTATAATGGATGACAACCTTTCCTGGTCCAAAAAAAAAAATCATATAAATTTAACATTGACCAAAATAATATGCTATGACAATGGGTCTAACGTATCTTATCTAGTGAAGTCTCTTGTCATCAAATAATGGACCTGGGTTCAAATCCTGCCTACACTAAAAACCAATTGGCGTATTGGCCTAACAATAAAGAACAATCATCAAGGAGCGGAGGTCATAGGTTCAGATTATATTGGATCAATCAAAGAAAAAAACTACACTAACCAAAATGCAAATCAACCCAAGAATTAACAAGCAATTCAAAAAAGTACATTAAAAAAAAAAAAAATTCCCAACACTAATCAATTTGCAAATGGGTCACCTGATTTGCCTCATTGCCCAGCCGAGGAGCCTCATGGGTCTGCAAAGGCCGCAAGGCATGAAGAATGGAACGGTTTTGTGTGTAATTCCAACACTTCATTTCTGCCAAAAGCCTCACCATATCTAACTGCTTGTTCCTCATTATCCCTGACAAGTACTTGTATGTTCCTAACATCACCAAAACCTACTAATATCAGAATTAAATAAAGTCTACGAAACTAACATTAATACTCTTAACACTCTATTTGGTTACTGGGAAAATGCGGAAATATACTAATGTATAAAAACTTCCAAGTATTTAACTAAAGTGCACTTTTTTATTTAGTTATTTGAAAATGAAACAGCATATACCAAATGGGTTTTCAGTATCTCATTTTCCTTCCTTTTGCCCGAGATTTTCTCAGCATCCAAACAGTTTTTTTTTTTTTTTGGTTGAAAAGGACAAAAACATCATATACCAAATGGGTTTTTAATATCTCATTTTCTATTGTTTTGTGTTAGATTTTCTCAGCATCCAAACAGATTTTTTTTTTTTGGAAAAAGTAGTTGAAGAAAAAAAAAAAAAAGCGTACCCATGATTAAAAATAACAAGAGGAGCTCTCCGGTGGAACTTTAATTTGTATCTCGGTGCTCTCTCTCTTTCTCTCTGTCTTTGTACACTGGTGTTGTTGATCAATGACCTAATATTTGGGTATGGTGTTGGAGGGTCAATCTGGACCGTCAATTCCTGATTCCCAAGTTCCCACCTAAAACCCTGATACTGATAGGTGTGTGCTTTGCTTGCGGGTTTTAGAAACGGGTCGAATTTTTATTGATTGTTTTGAATGTGATAATAATGAATAAAATGGGCTTCTTTCTTTGGGCCTTTTGGAGTTGGGTTTTTTTTTTTTTTTTTTTAATTAAAAAAAGTTCGGCTATTTGGTCTCTATTCCTTTGGTGAAAATTGTGGGTTACAAGTTGCAACTCACACTTATAGGTATCACCGTATCACTTATAATTATTATTATTTTTATTTATCACTGTGAGCCGATTACTACAATAATTAAAAAAAAAAAAAAAGAGAAAATCTAATTAGTAGCATTATTGATTAATAAACTTGCTAGATAAATCATATACTTTCAAGTACTTATCACACTTGGGAAATAAAAGTGTATAGTGTAGAAAAATCTGGGAAATAACATATGGTTTTACTTTTAGTGTACTATTTTCCATTTTTAAAAGAACCTTGTTAGTGGCACGTAAAAAAATCACCAAAATTTTCATCGGTAAAAATTAGTTGATTTTGTTGGCTCTTCATTTTTTTTAAAAGTCCATTTGTAACATGATCCATTAGGTTTGGGTCAAATGCAAACATACTCTTTGCTTTCAAATTTGTATTTTTGAACCATGCACTATCAGAAAATCATAAATTTTGACCATTCACGAAAATGGCATGTCACAAATTAATTGTAAAAATAAATCACTTTTTTAAATAAAACTTTAAAAAATGTTGTATTGTCGTTGGGGTTGAGGTCAGGGTGAAGCCATGTTCTAGGTGCTTGAGTTTTGGCATTGTGTGTTGAATTCTAAAATTTCGGGTAGTAGAAGGATTATTCGGATCAGATGGGAGAAGCCTTCACTTGGTTGGGTTCGCTTAAACATAGACGGATCAGCCTTACGAAATCCAGGTAAAGCTGGTTGCGGTGGCATTATTTGGAATGATAGTGGAGATTGGCTTGGAGGTTTCTCTAGAAGCATCGGGGTCACCACAAGCTTTATAGCTGAGCTTTAGGCTCTCCGCGACGGCCTTACCCTATGTCATAACATGCATTTTCAAGCTGTTGATATTCAAATAGATGCGAAAGCTGTTGTTGATGTTATTAGCAATCCTTCTTATTCTAACCCAGTTGTTTTGCCTATTGTTGATGACTGTAGGCAGCTGATATCCCAACTTGGCCAAGTTTGGATTGGGCATTGCTATCGTGAGACAAATTTTTGTGCTGATTTCTTAGCTAGGAAAGGGGCGCTTCAAGATTGTTGTTTTAGTGTGTACCAAGATCCACTTGTAAATCTTCTAGATTTTATTAGTGCGGACAAGGAGGGTGTGTTTTGTAACAAGGCTATCCCTGATCTTGCTGTTTGCCTTTAGTTTTTGTTAATGCAAATTCCAGTTTACCAAAAAAAAAAGAAGATAAAATGGTGTATAAGGATGAAAAATAGACACTTTTTTACATTTCCCGTTGTTAATGTTCTTTACATATGCAGAGCACAACCTTGCCCAACTCTCTTTCTCTCTGCAGCAGCAGCAGTGGTATAAGTGCATGGTTGGACCAGCCTTTGCACATTCATGTTGCAATGAGGTGATGACATCTGCATGTAATCCAGTTGCCCTTTTCTTTCCTTTTTTTAATCTAGTTGCCCTTTTTTTTTTTTTGAAATGAATTCAGTTGCCTTATACCGTAAAAGAAAGGGAAGTTGATAATACCAGGTAAACAGGGAAAAAGGGAAAAGTGCTAAGAAATAATAGCAATAGTGTTTTAGAGAGAAGAAGTAATACCCTGTATTCTTCATAATATTCATCAAATAAATCTTCTCCGGAGTAAGAATTTTAGTCCTTACTCCACCGTGGTTTTTCCTCCCATTTTCTTAGGGTTTTTCACGTATATTTGCTTGCATTCTCTTTTTATAGTTTTATTGCCCTAATCCTTTAGCGTTACAATATCATTTTATTCCTAGACAATGACATTTCTAAATGTACTAGATGTTACAGTTTAGAGACTACACAAAGTTATCCCTAAAACCTTACTTCTACATATAAATATTTGTGGGTGGACAAAAATTAGTCCCCCGTGGACCTCCACGAATTATAGTTGGTAAGTCTTACACAATCTATTTATAGTTGAAAGACTGGGAATAATCACTCTACAATAGGAAGCTCAAACAATTTGGTTTCATTAACAAAATACATATTACAATGGTATGACCTGTATAACTTCCTTATCCCTCACTTGTCCCCGTGGTGCTATGCACTCTCCCCTTCTCCTAGGTTGTCTCACTTCTTTTATGCCCACCCTTCCAAATCCTCCCTTCCTTCTATTTCTCTTTTCTTATTTATAGGCACACTTTTCAATCATATCCCTACAGTTGTCCTGGTGCTAGCTAAGCACTCAGGGATATTTTTCCTTACTTTATTGTTTTCCTTCCCTCCCTTATCCCTGAGCTATGTCTCCTAGGGGGTATTTTCTCTGTTCAAATTGTCTTAGATGTATTTAATGCGGCAGAGGTTAGGTAAGGGCTCCCAAATTGATGTAGAAGTAAAAATCTTCAACCCTCTTGCATGTTCTGGAAGTTTCCTGCGGTCATGAGTACCATCTAGAAGCTACATGTGCGTCGTCCATGCACTTTGCTTCTAATAAAGTTTGTCTCTCACCTTCTCCACGAGAACCTTTTTCTCGTGGTGTTGCCCTTTTTCGGGTATGAGGGCTCGTTTAACTTCCTTTTTCTTACGGCCTGTTTCTTTCTTGGACTCCACTCATGCAAACAAGTTTGGCCCAATTTGTTCTCGCAGCCTAATCCATTATTGGGCTAAAGACTGGAGGGGGATTCTTCCACTCCCCACAATATTCATAATTAATTTTAATTTAATTAAAAGTATAAATAAATTTAAAATGAATTGAAAAAAATACATCCAAATTCAAAAAAATAAAAATAAAAGCAATTATACACACTCCAAAATTTAGTTCAATAAATGTAAAAAATAAAAATAAAAAACTTCAACCATTTTTATGAATTATCATCGACAATACAAAGAAAACTTTAGTTTTTTTTTTTTTTTTTGGGTTCTTTGAATACAAAGAAAACTTAGTTTTGATTCTTTAGGTTAATTTGTAAAAAATGCACCTAAGAAACCGCTATATCCTCACGCTAAAATAGAATATCAAGAACTGTTAGTCACGTGGCAATTCATTTTCACGTCATGTTGAGGTAAGTATTCCAAATTCCAATACATAGCTCGACTTTAAATTTGTCCAATTAATAATTGCGTCAAAACCTTTTAATCGTAACACAACATGTTTTTTAAGCAGGTTGCCATGACACAACTCATATCAACCTATTGAAAATATAAAAGGAATGGCAACGGGGCGGGTATGGGGTGAGTTTCCTATTCCCCACTCTCGCTCCACTTCCGCTTTGGGGCAAGTCTTTTTTTCCCGCCCTGTTCTAGCACCTGCAGGTACCCAACCCGCTATATCCAAATTATAAATAAATAAATAAATATATATAATTTATTAAAAGTCTATTTTGAACACATTAAATTAAAACTCATAAAATATTAAAAAAAAACATGTTCTAACATTACAAAATCTTCTCAAAGCGTAACAATACAACAATTCAAGTAAAAAGAAATACAAAAACAATTGAAACACAACAATACAACGATTAAAAAAATATAAATAACATAAATATTAAAATATAAAAGAATAAATTTAATAATACAATATAAAATGTAGGGACACGATTTTCAGACCAAGCCCAAAAGGTAAGGGATCTTGGCCCAGTGAACCCAGTACAATAAATTTGTAAAGAGTGGGTCAAAGTGCTAGGTTTTAGTGCATGAATAACAGTTAATATGGTTTTGGATGATGAGTCAACAAAAATTGAACCCAGTTTATGCGAGAAAGTTTGTCTTCGGCACAGTCCGAGGAGCTCTATTCTAGTATATATTGGATGACAATGGTTACAGGATTTGTTGAAATTGCTACAGTGCTTTCTCTTCTTCTTTTTCCATCCTCTTTTCATGAAGGGCCTCTTCCATTATATAGCTCCTTTTGGATGATCTTAATCCTACACTTGTTGATCTTTTGAGCCACTACTCGAGTGCTTGTCCCATCAGACACCCTTTCTGGCCTTTTATCAGTTGTGGTTGCTAAGGTAGCACTGTTCAGGGGTCTTTTCCACATAAATGCGGTCAGAAAGTTAGCTGTAGGGCATTCAATACAGTGTAGCAACTTTCCCTTAGATATTTTTGAGTCCTTATCCCTCTTGTACGTTCATAATGCTCGTCCCTATCATTAGAACCTCCTGGAATGTCACTTTGATTATTAGGATCTATACCCGATCTGCATTTAGCTTATCCGAGGAGATATTCCTCCTCAGACTCGAACTCGAACTATTCACGATCTCGGCCAAAGCCCCACGCTCTCGGCCGAAGCCCAAGACCCTACATAAAAAATTATAAATTTAAAGTTAGAAGGCTAAAAACACGCATGTATGTCTTATAAAAAGCCTATAAAAATCTTTTTTAATTATTTAAATATAAACATAGCGGGTGCAGGGGAAAATGTTAACCCCCATCCTCGCCTTTATCCATCCATTAAGGGTGGGTGAGGCAGGTACTCGCGGGTGCGGGTTTGGGCTTAAATTGCCATCCCTTTAAACATAGTCTAAGAAAAATAAAATGAAAAGAGATTTTTATTTTATTTTTTAGTATAAGGGTTAAGGATTTTAGAATTACTCTACTAGATTTAGAATCCAAATTTTTGTTATATAAAAAAATAACATTTGTTTATATAAATTGGGCCATTTTCGGTTAATTGCAAGTTAAGCATGTTAACATGAAGTTGATCCCTTTATTAATCATGTTAAATTGTGTTGACTTGTTAAACCCATTTACATTAAAAACTAACTTGCGAAAAAATCGTTTCATATCAAACTGATTTTCGTCATAAAATTTAGATGAAGTACACAATTGATCTAAAATACTTTAGTCTATAAATGAATTTAGTCCAAAAAGTTTAAAGTGACTGACACTATTTCTTTAGATGCATTAGAGACTAAAAGAATTCACTTTAAAACACACACACTAGTCAATAGCTCATGCAAATAAAGATAAAGTACAACCTTCTGTATGTTGTATTCCCACCCCCCACATAGAATTTGATGATTATGATAGTTATGAATAGGTAATTATTAAGATTTTATTTGTACATGCAATTATTTAAGGATTTAGCTTACTTCTATTTTTTTTTTATCTGGAGGTTTCTTTTTATTTTAAATACATAATAACAAGTAGTAGTGAGTTTTAATATCCACATTTTATTTAGTTAATAGGTGATGTGGTAGTTTCTCATTAAAATAAAAGGAGATTCTAGTTAAAAAAAGTACTAAAGTCAAGCCAAACCCATTGTTTAAAGAAAGTATGGTGTGAAAATATTCTAATGGAGGAAGTAAATATGGAAGGTTTCATATGAGAAACCTTGTAAATTTTAACCTAAATCTAAAAAAAAAAGGCTTTCAAAAGCTTGTGTTAATAATAAGTAAGTAGAAAGTCAAACACTGGTTATTTATAGTGTTACTTCCATGATTATTGCTCTTCTCCCTTATTATTATTATTATTTCTTTTGCAGTTCAATAGGTGGGAAAGTGTGGATTTGAATCTTAATTGCCTACGTCAAAAACACCAAAAAGTGCTAACCATTTGAGCTAAAAGGCTACCAGTGCTCTTTTTCCTTATTCTCCTTATTTAAGGACAAAAATTGTACCAATTGACCAAACTAGAATCCATTTAGAGTTATTTCTAATTTAATTTTTTATATTTAATTTGCAAAGTAAAATTAATAAATAATAAATTCTAATTTTTTATCAAACTAGTTGACTGAAAGTTCCATTGAGTGTACCCATGCATTGGATAGGGTACTGCTGGATCCACATGTGGCCATCTAAGAAATATATGATTTTTTTTTTGGAAAGCTCGGATTTGTGTTTAAAGCACAATAGCTGTTTAGACCCCCAAATTAATAAAATTACGGCTAGATTGATTTGACTCTAACTTAAACTAAATGCGGAAATAAGAATAAATGAAGCGCAAACAATCGATACTATTCTAGTGCAAAAATAATAACACAAACAAAAAAAGTAAAGTACAAGAGTAAGGGAAGAATGATGCAAACACAAGATAACACACCGATGTGTTATCGAAGAGGAAACCGAAAAATTCGGTAAAAAACCTCTCCGTCGCCCTCCAAGCGGTAGTTGATCTACTAGAGAAAAAAGTTGGAGTACACGAATAACAAAAGACTTTCCAAGTCTAGTTTACCCAATGTACTTGAGCCCTCCAAGCTCCTGCTACCAACAAACTTCACGGAGTTATATCTTTTCTAGTTTTTCGAATCTCACAATACATCCGATTGCATTTGCCAAGCCATACCGGCTTTTTTTAGCAAATCCCCAAAACTTTCCAAGCTCCAAAACACTCTTTACACTTTGAATAAGTGTGAGTTGTGTTTGAATACAAATTTCCTCTCAAGGTATGACAATGGGAGAGGGAATGAGAAGAAGTTAGGATGATTTTTCACTAAGGATTAGTAGTTCTCTCTCTCTAAAAGATGGGTGCGTGTGTTGTTGAAAACCTATCTAGGGTTTTTTCTCTCTGAATGACCTCTCATACTTTTGTGGGTAATGAAGGTATATATAGTATGGGTGAAGGGTAAGAAAGTTACACTTAAAAAACCTCTAGGCAAAGAGTTTCGCGGGTATTTCACGGGAATGCCTGACCTTCCCTCGAGATACCTGCGAAATCCTCCAGGCTGGCACAATTCTTCAGCTTCCAGCATGTGTTTCTCACGTGGCTTTTTCGTAGGAACCCTTCTCGCGAACTTCTCGCGAGCTAGTCGTGAAATGCATTGATCTTCAATTAAATTTGAGTCTTTACCAACTTAATACTAAACTCAATACAATAAAATCTCACAAAATATAAGGAACAAATTAAAGCAAATACAACACATTTTGTCATAGAATAAAGTTAACATAAAACATAGTTGTAAATTATAACTTTAATTTTTTTTATAAAGTAAGAAATATGTGCATCTAAGAAACATGGTCTAAATCTTGTCCAACTAATTAATTTTGACTACACTCATCAGTGCCCTGTTGATCAATGGAATGATAGAGTTGGAATAAAATCTTTTCTCTCATTTCTGGGTCTGAGATGAACTATTTCACTAATTCAGTGGTGGATAACTATTGGTGGATCTTTTCGTGATGCCATTGCCAACACCAGAAGAAGCGGGTGGTCCACCCTGAAACACCAGCCAGCAGGGACCGTTTTTGATGATGTGGACCTCACATTTCAGAGGATATAAATTACAGAGAATAGAGTAGAGTGGGAGTGGGTTAGTGAAGCTATAGGGTAGAGTAGGTTCGAATGGTATATGTCTGGAAAGGATGGGTGTGAATGTTACAGTACTGTATCAGTAAAAGTATGTAGTTATAAGTAGTATGTTTCTTGCTGCAAAACGATCCTCTGATGTCTCTCTCTATATTGTGTCTACCCCCTCTCTCTTGGGCCTATCACGCTGTCAGAATTTACACCAAAACTCACTTTGTGTCACTCTGTACAGCCAATGGAACAGAAAAGGCAGCAATGCCAGTCCAAAAGAAGGGAAAGGACTTGTTTGAACTTACGGCTGACTCGTTGAGGGACCGTTCGCTCGTTGCATTATCACCCCAAGTTGCGCATGGGCATTCTTCTTTTTTCTTTTGTTTTTAAATAAATTTTTTTGAGGAATTTTTTTAAAATATCCATAATTAATAAGTCAAAATATATACAAGTTTTCATAAATATTAGCATGTTTGTTATAGTTGGTACATAATAATAAAATGTGATATTAATAGTCAGATAAAACTTAAGTATAGTATTTTAGGTGCTATTACTCAGGTTTATCTTTTAAGATTCAGCTATGCGGCTACTTAATTAATAAATACACTTTCATCACATGAAAAAAAATTCACATCGCAGAATCATTTTGAGAACATATGAAATTGCACTTAAATACTGTATCTAAGTTTTGCCCTTAATAGTCAACTCATATATATGTGAAATTGTTCATAAAAAAATATAAACATAAAATTGTCCCTAGTATTTTTTTTTTCCTCAATATACATTTCATCTATGTAATTTGGTTGAGGGTCTTGAGACCTAAGGCCCATATTCCAAAAAGGTCTTACCCCTTTAAAAAAAAAGGTATCACACCTATCATAAAATACTCGAAAATTTTTGATAATAAGTTGTTAAAGAGCTACAAAGGGTTGTGCACAATTTTTTTTTTCACATCCAAAAAGGCCTCCAAAATATTAGGCCAATAGAAACTCAACCTAATGGAGATCCTAAATTGTTTGAAAACAAATTTATAAATGTGTTGAATTGTCAATGGAGATTAACTTTCCCTAATGGCTTGCTGATTAAATTTATGTAAACCAAAATCATATATGATAATTCGTCAACATTAGCTACCTAGTCTCTCATACGGCAACACATTAATCAAACAATATCTATTTTTTAACACAAAAATCAAATTGAAAATTAGATTACAACTTTATTTTATCTTGAATCACCTTATGTAAGATAAAGTAAACCTTTTTAAAAAAATGTAAATTACCCATAGTTGACCAAGCCTTAGCTTGGTGAGGCCCTCGCATATGGCAGTGTGTGGAGGTTGGGTGATGGTGCTTTATGAGTTTTTTGGTGGTTGGGTTGTAGGGCTTTGGTTGATAGGGAAGACAATTCCTATCAACAATTCGTGGCAGTTGAGGATAAGGACTATGACGATGATGATGATGATGAAAGCAAAGATCACCATCGGCTTTGAATCTCTCATATCCAGTTGCTGTAACTGCAATCCTAGCATTGAGTTAAGCATGAAAAATTTTGGGTTGATTATGAAAATTCGTATGATTTTTTTTTTATTTTTTTTTATACAAGATAGAATTTATACTCTAACCTAATCTAAGTGTATATATGTGTGAAGTTTTCTCTTGGAGACTTGAACCTTGACCCTTACCCCCCACACCTCACAAGCATTTATACTTGTAGAGTGACCACCGCACCAAGGGGGAGCAGTGGTTTGTATGAAAATTTTGGTAGAATGAAGTTTAGGTATGAAAAATCAATGTGAGTTGAATACATCATCATCATTGTGGGTACTAGAATTTCGAATAAGGTAATTACGCCATGTGTCATAGCATGACTGAGAAGGGAAGTTACTGTGCCGAGGAGTCTACGTCCTCGGATTCTATGATCATGCCATCAATATGTTATAAAAGGAGGCCTTATAGTACGGAAAGAGCTTTCAGAAGTGGACCAGCACTAACTTGATTGAAGAGCTGGTGACTACCACCACATTTAATGCATCCCACCAAACCTCTTGGTCTCATTTATGTGAAGAAGACTCTTGAATAGTGTTGCCTTGGTTGTCGCATCTCACAAGGGTTCAGAGGGCTGTAAATGAATCAAGCCGATCATGAACAACTCGGGTTCGGCTCGATAAAAAGCTTGTTCATGTTTATTTGTTTATAAATAAGCCAAGCTTGAGCTTTAGTTTTAGACTCATTTAATAAACAAGCTGAGCTCAAGCAAAAAAAAAAAAAAAATTGTTCATGAACAAGCTCGTGAGCTATTAAGTTTGATACACAACAATTCAAGGATAGACTCATTTATAAGTTTATATGTGTTAGCTAAATATACTCATTGCTCATATTTTAATTAATAACTTGGCCAACATGAGACCACTACCTATATTACCTTAATTTTTTTTCCTTTGAACTGATCAAGAAACACTTTAGACTATAGTTAGATTTAAAAATAAATAAATAATTAAGTAGGCCACATATGATCCTTCCCTATTAATCATTTAAAGTAAAGTTA
The DNA here is from genome assembly GCF_040712315.1 of Castanea sativa. Classification (NCBI taxonomy): domain Eukaryota; kingdom Viridiplantae; phylum Streptophyta; class Magnoliopsida; order Fagales; family Fagaceae; genus Castanea; species Castanea sativa. The sequence continues at coordinate 39,458,981 of NC_134024.1, read as the reverse complement.
TTAAACATATTAGTATTTTCTCATTCATAATAGTTACAAAAAGGTATTATTCTAGTCCTTCATCATCTAACGTGAATGTAAAAATTGTATTTTGAACAATTGCTGAAGCTGTGGACAAGGAATGATGAATAAATGAATTTAATTATGTAAATTATTAATTTGAATAATAGCTAATCATAAGTAAGACTAAATGCATGATAAAATGAGTATACTATTTTCTTTTTATTTTTTCTTAATTTTAGAGATTTAAGCATTTAATAATGTGATTTTTTTAGATCTCAAGCTCAAAAACTTGACCTGAGCTCAAGTTTGAGCTTGATATTAAGCTTAAGTTTGGCTTGACTAATTAATCAAGTCAATCCAAGCCAAACTCAAGCTTTTTGGCTTTCCCACGAGCTCAAGCTCAAACACTATTTTTAGGCTTGTCACAAGCTCAAGTCAAACTCAAGTTTTTTATTTTTCTTGACGAACCAAGTTTGAACATGCACTACTCGATAAAGCTCATCTCGTTTATAGCCTTATTCAGGGAAGGTGCCTTATGGGACTAGCACTTGATTAGTGATCTACATGATCAACAAAGGGAAGGCCAGGATCATCTAAAGGGGTCTATATAAGATAGAATGCCCCCCTCCCGGGGGGAAGGGGGACCGAAAAAATAGCAGGAAAAAACACTGTAGCTTAAAGAATTGAAACTGTAAACAGGCCTAATAGCAATATATTCAAGAACCCATCTTTTCGGACTTGGCCGAGGAGAATTCTCTGTTATAGTATTGTGGTTGCCTTCTGTTTTTCCTTATTTCATTGTTATTTTGGGCTCATAGTGAATGTTATCTAACTCCTAGAAGTCCAGTCTTACAGCCCATTCTTTACAAATTCATTGTGTGAGGCTATTTGTGCCTGGGTCCTTCAATCGTTTGGGCCACGGAGCCAAATTCAGTCCCTGCAATTATTATTATTATTATTATTATTATTATTATTATTATTATTATTATTATTATTATTATTATTATTTGTACAGGAGTGGGTTGGTGTTAGGGTTTTAAATATAGGATTTTGGTGAAGGCTTTGTATAAAGATTGATTTGGAAAAAGGTTTGAGAGGGGAATTGATTGGTGAAACTTTGTTATGTTCATTTTTTTTCTAACTATTGATCTAATTCTTTGTATAAGTTTTCAATTTCTATTTTTGGGTTCCAATTTTAAGAACAATTTGGTAGATTGATAATGGAATGTGGAAAATATTTTTTGAGGAAGACCATGTAGGGGTGCAATCATCCCTGTTGATTTGAGAAAATGTTGAATATAATATAAATTAATTTAATTTAATTTATTAGGTTTTAGGATTTATTTTAATCTTTAAAAGTTTTTAAATTTATTTAATTACATGGAATAATTAAATTTATTTGGCATGATTTTATTGAGCCAACTAGCACATTCAATAGCCTTAATTAACACTTAATAGACACATTAACATTGACATGGAAGGATTGACTCCCAATCAAAACGTTAATAACATAAGGGGAGCATATCAAAATTTTGAATTTTGAAGGAAATAATTAAAATTATCCCAAAATTTAAGGGTATAATTTGCAATTTAATCTTAACAAAATAATAAAATTTCATCTTTAAAAAAAAAAAATTATGCTTGACCCATATTATTTCATTCTCTATATGAAATTAACCTTAGTTTGGTTAGTATTTTTTTTATAAAAAAGTTTGGTTTGTATTAATTCATCCAATTATGTGTCTAATATATCAAATTAACCTTGGTTTATATAGTATTAAATAAATTTAAAATTTAAATATAAAATCTCTACTTAAATTTATCACCTTATGCTTCAAACTATATTCAGCCGTCCTTGATTGTGGTTTGTGAATCTAGATTGGGTTGTTATAGTTAGGGCTGTAAACGAGCCGAGCTTTGTCGAGTAGTGAATGTTCAAGCTCGACTCGACAACAAAAGTAGAATGTTTAAGCTTGGCTTGAGTTTGATACGAACCTACAAATAATTTTCAAGCTTGAGCTTGTTATTGAGTATAAAAGCTTGAGCTTGGCTTGGCTTGGCTTGGCTTGGCTTGATTCATTGGTCAAGCCAAGTTTGAGCTCAATACCGAGCCCAAACTCAAGCTCAATATCATGTTTTTGAGCTTGAGATCCAACACAAATATATTATCAAGTCTATATCAAGTTTATTATCTAGTCTATTTGCTTTGGATGAATAGTCTTAACTTATAATTAATTAAAGTCTTAGAATGATATGAGTTTACTTGTCAAGCTCATATCACTTTTATTACAAAACTTATAAATAAACCTAGACTCAACTTGTTTTGTTACTTTGTATCGAGCCTTGTGTTCACAAACTTGTTCATGAATAATATTTTTTACTTGGGCTTGGCTTGTTTATTAAACAAGCCTAAAACTAAATCTTAAGCTTGATTTGTTTATAAACAAACAAATATGAACGAGTTTTTATCGAGCCAAGCCCGAGTTGTTCATGAACGGTTTGGTTCATTTACATCTCTAATTGTAGTGAAGGGTGATTATTAAGATAGTTGATGTTGCGGTGATTATTAAGAAAGTTGATTTACTATAGGTGAAACTATATTAATTATTAAAGTTTCAAGTGGTTTGCTTATTATTAAGATTGTTTTGATGATATTTGTAAAATATTTTCTTTAATTTACATTTAATTTATAACACAAGCATACTAATAATGTTAAGGAATTTCATAACTCTCATTCAATTGTTAGAACTAAAAAATTGATAAAATGTGATCACCATTATTTTTTTTTAATACAAGATAGAATTCTGCTCTAGCCTAATCTAAGTGTATATGTGTATGAAGCTCCCTCCTGAAGATTTGAACCCCAATCTTTGCCCTCCACACCCCACAAGTACTTATACTTGTGAAGTGACCATCGCACCAAGAGTGTGCGGTGGTGTGATCAACATTACTAAATGGATACTGTGAGGGTGCCTAACTAGCACCACTCATTAAAAAAAAAACTCCCAAACCAATTTCAATAATTCATAGATATTTTATTGTTTACTCAATACTTTTTTAGGCCTAAGGAAATCTATTTTATTGGCATCTTTGAGGTTTAGGCTGATATCAAGTAGTTCTAATACATTCCAAAATTAATCGATTTGGTCCTTGAACCATATGCTAACATACAATAATTTAATTTCCAAGAGCATATGATTTAGGGACCAAATTAGTCATTATTTAAATATTTTGGACCTGTTTGGCAATAGCCCAAATCTTAGGAGAGCCGATAGTATTTTGCTCTAATTTTAATTATCCATTACATATTAATTATTCAACTTTCTAAAGTATTTTTTTTTTCTTTTTCAAATCATTCTTCTTATATTTTGAGTTGCAAAAAAAGAGCACATATTTTTTCTAGAGAATTTCTATTATAATCATAATGAAATGGTGATGATTTTTGTTAAATAATGATTTATTTTGGAATTTCTGATATTGCCTATATAAATATGAATTTTTTTATCAATGGAATTGTTAAGTGTATCCATCATTTCTCAGAAACAATAACGATGACACTGACGTAAGCATAAAGATTTGATCTTTTCCTTTTTCTCCTAGCATGCGTTGGTAGAAGTTAATAGTTATTGTAGTAGTACTAATAACTAAGTGGCTCTGGCTCTAGCTACTCGCCCTGATAAGAAATTGTGTTTGTTTTTTTCCCAAGAAAATCAGTCAATGAAATGGTGATGATTTTTCTTAAATAATGGTTTATTTTAGAATTTTCGATATTGCCTATATAAATATGAATTTTTTTATCAATGGAATTGTGAAGGGTATTTATCTTTCCCCAGAAACAATAATGACGACGCTGATATAAGCATAGAGATTTGATCTTTTCCGTTTTCTCCTAGCATGCGTTGGTAGAAGTTAATAGTTATTGTAGCAGTAATTAAATGGCTCTGGCTGCTCGGCCTAATAAGAAATTTTGTGTTTGCTTTTTCCCCAAGAAATTTTGGGACTCACATGGGTTTTATTTATTTATTTATTTATTTAAAAAACCTATTGGGACTGCTGGGCTTAGTAAGTTTTGAAATGAGCCCAAAAGATTTTAAAGCAATTATACGTACCCATATTCCTTAGAAAGCTTCTGCGACTCACATGGTTTTCAAAAAAAGAAAAGAAAACTTATTGGGACTATTGGGCTTAGTAAGTTTTGAAATGAGCCCAAAAGATTTTAAAGCAAATATACGTAGGCTTAGTAAGTTTTGAAATGAGTACCAAAGATTTTAAAGCAAATATACGTATCCCTATTCCTCAGAAAACTTCTGTGACTCACATGGTTTTAAAAAAAAAAAAAAAAAAACTTATTGGGCTTAGTAAGTTTTGAAATAAGCCCAAAAGATTTTAAAGCACATATAAGTACCCCTATCACTCAGAAAACCTCTACGACTCACATGGTTTTCAAAAAAAAAAAAAAAAAAAAAAACTTATTGGGACTGCTGAGCTAAGTAAGTTTTGAAATGAGCCTAAAAGATTTTAAAGCAAATATAAGTGGGCTTAGTAAGTTTTGAAATGAGACAAAAAAATTTTAAACCAAATATACGTACCCCTATTCCTCAGAAAACCTCTGCGACTCACATGATTTTCAAAAAAAAAAAAAAAAACCTTATTGGGACTGCTGGACTTAGTAAGTTTTGAAATGAGCCCAAAAGATTTTAAAGCAGATATACGTGGGCTTAGTAAGTTCTGAAATGAGCCCAAAATATTTAAAAGCAAATATACGTACCCCTATTCCTCAGAAAACCTCTACGACTCACATGGTTTTCAAAAAAAAAAAAAAAAAAACCTTATTGGGATTGTTGGGCTTAGTAAGTTATGAAATGAGCCCAAAAGATTTTAAAACAAATATACGTACCCCTATTCCTCAGAAAACCTCTGCGACTCACATAGTGTTTTTTTTTTTATAAAAAAAAAAACCTTATTGGGGCTACTAGGCTTAGTAAGTTTTGAAATGAGCCCAAAAGATTCACTATTTTCACAAGATTATTAGAAAATAATAAAGCATAAACAAGTGTAAAATATTTGTCTTTAGTAATCTTTCAATAGAAATTGTCTAAAATTAAATCATTTTCAACATAAAGTTATAAATTGTATATTCCCATGTAAGAATAATCCTTAAACAAGTAATAAAATTATCAAATAATAATAAATTAATCAAATAATAAAAGATTAGGTGAGAGGTATTATGATAAATTGAAAAATTATACCCTAAACTCAAAATAAATAAAATATGGATACCATAAAAAAAATTTCGAAGGTGCTCAGTGTAGCAGTTTGCGTGTCCGTATTCCCTTTGTGAAAGTCCCACGTTCTATTCCTCACATAAACATCTTTTATACTCATACTCTCTCTTTTCTATTCCTTACATAAACATCTTTTATACTCATACTCTCTCTTATCTTGCTCTTTGTTAAGTCTATCACATTCTCTCTCACATTTTCTTGCTCTCCGTAAGCTTTTAGCCTATCACATTCTCTCTTATTTTTCTCTCTTAGACTCTTATTTTGCTTCCTTAGTTGATACGCTTAGATCAAATCTTACAAAGACCAAAAGCTGAAATCTTGAAAACATTAGCTTCTCTTACATTCTCAACCTTAACCTAGAAAAATGAAAAGATTCTCTCCTCACTCCACCAGCGCTGTACGGAATACTTCATTTCCTCCGTGGATTTGAAGTGTCCATACAGACCACTGCTACGGTGAAAGGAGGGTGTGTTACCATCGGAGTAAATAGAGAGGATTTAGTGGCTAGGAAAGTGACAAAATAAGAGCTCAAACGGAGCTTTCAAGGTGGTGGCTATGAGAAGCTAGCCATCATCTCTTTGGCAATGGCATATGTTCAATCGGTTGCCAATCTCACTGTCGTGACTTCCTCCCTTGCTACTGCTGGCCCGGAGAAGACCCTTTCATGTTTGATTCACATGGCAAAATTGTAGGACCTGTCGATCACATTGGTATTTTCTCATTTTATTTTTTCTTCTTAAATTTTTTTTTCTCAAAAAACCTCATTTTTAAACCTTTTATTTTTACCGTATAGGATAAGGAAGCTTCTGACATTACAAGAAAAAAGACTTAATACAATGAAAAAAGTCGTTGCAATAACAACTAATGTCATTGTCATAGGTGTTATTGCAACGACAAAAAAGTAGATGCAAGCTGTTGTAATAAACTCCAAGGCAATAGGTTTATGTAATACTAAATTTTCGTTGCAATAAATTCCAAATATTGCAATGATTTATATATTGCAACAATTTACTTTAAAAATCTAGTTGTAATAGGTTATTTTTTTATTAAAAAAAAGCAATAGGTTTATGCAACACTAGATTTTCATTGCAATAAATTTCATATATTGCAACGATTTACTTTGAAAATCTCATTGCAATAGGTTATTTTTTTAATTAATTTTTTTTAAAATTTAAAAAATAAATAAATCAATTTTCAATAATAATTTTTTCATTAACTTGTTTTGCAATTCAAAAACTATATCTAGGTACTATACTAACAAATTAAAGACATGCATAAAAGATGACAAATTCAAAATACTTCATTTCAATACATATGTCAAAAACACAAATATATACACAACTTGTTGAATTTACATTCAAACACATAGTTTCAAAAAGTATGCAAAAATCAATACAACATGAAAGAAAAGTTTCTTCCCGAAGGTGTTATCCATGCATGCTTCATGACCATTTCATTGACTTACCACCTATTTTGGAAAAAAAGATAAGAAAATAAGTATAAAGTTGAAAAACATCATATATATACAACACAATGACAGCAATATACACCGTCATTGATTCTTAAAAAAAAAAACACATACAAAACAATACTACTTGAACACTGTACAATTAAACAAAGAAAAATCAAATTAAAATTTAAAGAGAACCAAAAAATTATTTGAAAGTTAGAGAGAAAATCTTTAAACTGAGAAAGAGTCTCTCCAAGAAGACTATGAAATTTGAGAGAGAAAATTTAGAATGAAAAAGAAAAAGAAAAAAAAAGAGAGGCATGGAGAGAGAGAGAGAGAGAGAGAGAGAGAGAGAGAGAGATGAGAAAAACATGGACATAAATGTGGGTGAGAGAAAGGGAAACTAAGTTAAAAAAAGAAAATGAAAAAAAAGAGTTGTAGGAGAGAGAGAGAATTGAGATTAAAAAAAAAAAGCGAAAAAATAGGAGATAGAGGTGGGTGAGATAAAGAGGGAAACTAAGATGAAAAAAGAAAAAAAAAAGAGATAAGCGTGTGTGAGTTAATTTTGAGAGGAGAAAAAATAGGAAGATAGATGTGGTGGGAGAAAGTGAGAAATTGAGATGAGAAAAAACAAAGGAAGACATGTGTGGTGAGTGAGAAATATTGAGATGAGAAAAAAAAAAGGGATAGACATGGGTGAGAGGGAGGAAATTAATGAAAAAAAAAATAGCGCCAATTTCTCAAATTTTCCCATTACTCACCTCTGTTACATCAACAAAATTTGATATGAAATAAAGATTTAACTTATTAAAATAATATAGTTTGATGTGAAATAAAAAATTACCTGTTGCAACAACATATCTCAATGTAAAATAAGAGTTACCTATTACAACAATACATTTTAATGTAACATAATAATTATTGTTATAATCTTATATTGATATAATTAATTTAAGTTACTATTACAAAAAAAAAAAAAAAAAAAAAACCTAGAGATGTAATAGTATATATATTACGTTTATTTTTTTTGTTACAATAATACTTGTTGTTTTGTGTCTTTTTTCTTGTAGTGTGATTTGCTTCATGGGGTCTCCCAGCTAAAAAGGGATGTTATCGTAAGCTCTATGTTAACTCATGCCAGTGAAATGCTTGATACTCTAATGATGGAAGAGAAAATGAAGAGAAATATGGTGAAAGCAGGCGATGGAGATACAAAGAAAATGGGAGTTGGAGGTGGGGACGAGAACAATGAAGATGGCAATGACAATGGAAATGGCGGCCGTAGCTCGATCGTATGGGGTATTTGGGAATTTGTTAAGGATTTTTTTAAGAACACCTCCTTTTTGTTTTTCTTTTAACTATTCTGCTTTAAATCAATTGAAAGTTTAGGTATTCTGAGGGCATGTATAATTTTCTCCAACTTCTATCTATGCTCTTCATTTTGTGATAGAAAGCAACTTAAAAGTGTGCATAGATGCTCTTAAAGCTCCTGCAGATAATGTCCCTTGGATACTTTTTAATTTTCGGAAAGTCGTTTTCCTGCTTGGATTCTTCAATATGAGCAAGTCAGTAATTTGCTTTCCTAGAAATGTATGGTTATATTTGGATCAGTCCTGATGCTATTTTAGCAGCTCTACAACCTTAAACTTACTAAATGCTCTCCTATTAATCGTTCAAATTTTTGGAGCTGTTAGCCTAGTTAATTACCCTACTAGATTTGTCATTGTTTTGGAAGAAGCTGGCTTGTAGTTTGAATAATTTTTTACACTATTTCTCAGAAAACCTCTGCGACTCACATGGTTTAAAAAAAAAAAAAACTTATTGGGACTGCTGGGCTTTGTAAGTTTTGAAATGAGCCCAAAAGATTTTAAACCAAATATACGCGGGCTTAGTAAGTTTTGAAATGACCCCAAAAATTTTTAAAGCAAATATACGTACCCCTATTCCTCAGAAAACCTCCGCGACTCACATGGTTTAAAAAAGAAAAAAATATATTGGGACTGCTGGGCTTAGTAAGTTTAGAAATAAGCCCAAAAGATTTTAAAGAAAACATACGTACCCTTACAAGAAAAAAGACTTAATACAATAAAAAATGTCGTTGCAATAACAACTAACGTCGTTGTAGTAGGTGTTATTGTAATGACAAAAAATTCGATATAAGCCGTTGTAATAAACTCTAAGGTAATAGGTTTATGCAATACTAAATTTTCATTACAATAAATTCTATATATTACAACGATTTATATATTGCAACAATTTACTTTGAAAATCTAGTTGTAATAGTTTTTTTTTTTATTAAAAAAAAAAAGCAATCGGGTTATGCAACACTAGATTTTTGTTGCAATAAATTCCATAAATTGCAACGATTTACTTTGAAAATCTCGTTGCAATAGGTTATTTTTTTTATTAAAATTTAAAAAAAAAATTAAAAAACATGAGAAAAACATGGAGATAAATGTGAGTGAGAGAAAAGGAAACTAAGATGAAAAAAAAAATGAAAAGAAAAGAGATATGTGTGTGTTAATTTTGAGATGAGAAAAAAATAGGAAGATAGATGTGGTGAGAGAAAGTGGGAAATTAAGATGAGAAATAAAAGGAAGACATGTGTGGTGAGAGAGAAATATTGAGATGAGAAAAAAAAAAAAAAAAAAGGAATAGACATGGGTGAGAGAGTGGAAATTAATGAAAAAAATAGCGCCAATTTCTCAAATTTTGCCGCTACTCAATTACTCACCTCTGTTACAACAACAAAATTTGATGTGAAATAAAGATTTAACCTATTACAATAATATAGTTCAATGTGGAATAAAAAATTACCTATTGCAACAACATATCTCAATGTAAAATAAGAGTTACCAATTATAATAACACATTTGAATGTAACATAATAATTATTGTTATAATCTCATATTGATGTAATAAATTTAAGTTACTATTACAGGAAAAAATCAACCTAGAGATGTAATAGTATATATATTACATCTATTATTATTTTTTTGGTTACAATAATACTTGTTGTATTATGTCTTTTCCTTCGTAGTGTGATTTGCTTCATGGGGTCTCTGAGCTAAAAAGGGATGTTGTCCTAAGCTCTATGTTAACTCATGCCAGTGAAGTGCTGGATACTCCAATGATGGAAGAGAAAATGAAGAGAAATGTGGTGAAAGAAGGCGATGGAGATACAAAGAAAATGGGAGTTGGAGGTGGGGACGAGAACAATGAAGATGGCAATGACAATGGAAATGGTAACGGAAATGGCGGATTGTAGCTTGATCATATGGGGTATTTGGGAATCTGTTAAGGAATTTTTTAAGAATACATAAGCCTTTCTGTTTTTCTTTTAACTATTCTGCTTTAAATCAATTGAAAGTTTAGGTATTCTAAGTGCATGTATAGTTGTCTCTAACTTCAATCTATGCTCTTCATTTTGTGGTAGAAAGCAACTTAAAAGTGTGCATAGATGCTCTTAAAGCTCTTGCAGATAATGTCCCTTGGAAACATTTTAATTTTCGGAAAGTTGTTTTCCTACTTGGATTCTTCAATATGAGCAAGTCAGTAATTTGCTTTCCTAGAAATGTATGGTTATATTTGGATCAGTCCTGATGCTATATTAGCAGCTCTACAACCTTAAACTTACTAAGTGCTCTCCTATTAATCGTTCAAATTTTTGGTGTTGTTAGCCTAGTTAATTACCCTACTAGATTTGCCCATTGTTTTGGAAGAAGCTGGCTTGTAGTTTGAATAATTTCTTACACTATTTCTCAAAAAACCTCTGCGACTCACATGATTTAAAAACTAAAAAACAAAAAAGACTTATTGGGACAGCTGGGCTTAGTAAGTTTTGAAATGAGCCCAAAAGATTTTAAAGCAAATATACGTAAACCTCTGCAACCACATGGTTTTCAAAAAAAAAAAAAAAAAACTTATTGGGACTGCTGGGCTTAGTAAGTTTTGAAATAAGACCAAAATATTTTAAAGCAAATATACGTACCCCTATTCCTTAGAAAACCTTTGCGACTCACATGGTTTTCAAAATTAAAAAAAAACTTGTTGGGCTTAGTAAGTTTTGAAATGAGCCCAAAAAATTTTAAAGCAAATATACCTGGGCTTAGTAAGTTTTAAAATAAGCCCAAAAGATTTTAAAGCACATATATGTACCCCTATTTCTCAGAAAACCTTTGCAACTCACATGGTTTTCAAAAAAAAAAAAAAAAACTTATTGGGACTGTTGGGCTTAGTAAGTTTTGAAATGAGCCCAAAAGGAGTTGATGTTGAGAGGTATTATGATAAATTGAAAAATTGTACTCTAAACTCAAAATAAATAAAATATAGATACCACAAAAAAAAAAAAAAAAAAATCAAAGGTGCCTAGGGTAGCGATTTGCGTGTCAGTATTCCCTTTTTGAAAGTCCAACGTTCTATTCCTCACATATACTTCTTTTATACTCATACTCTCTCTTTTCTATTCCTCACATAAACATCTTGTATACTCATACTCTCCCTTATCTTGCTCTCTGTTAAGTCTATCACCTTCCCTCTCTCATTTTCTTGCTATCTGTAAGCTTTAAGTCTATCACCTTCTCTCTTATTTTTCTCTCTTAGTCTCTCATTTTGATTTCTTAGTTGATACCCTTAGATCAAATCTTACAAACACCAAAAGCTGAAACCTTGAAAACATTAGCTTCTCCTGCATTCTCAACCTTAACCTATAAAAATGAAAAAAAAATTATCTCCTCAATCCACTGGCGCTATGTACGAAATACTTCATTTCCTCCGTGGATTTGAAGTGTCCGTACAGACCTCTAATACGGTGAAAAGAGGGTGTGTTACCACCAGAGTAAATAGAGAGGATTTAGTGGCTAGGAAAGTTACGAAAGAAGAGCTCAAATGAAGCTTTCAAGGTGGTGGCTGTGAGAAGCTAGCCACCATCTCTTTGGCAATGACATTCGTTCAATCGGTTGCCAATCTCACTGTTGTGGCTTCCTCCCTTTCTACTGATGGCTTGGAGGAGACCCATTCATGTTTAATTCACACGGCAAAATTGCAAGACCCGTTGATTACACTGGTATTTTCTCATTTTATTTTTTCTTCTTACATTTTTTTTTTCTCAAAAAACCTAATTTTTAAACCTTTTATTTTTACCGTATGGATAGGGAATCTTCTAATGATTTGCTTCATGAGGTCTTCAAGCTAAAAAGGGATGTTATCCTAAGCTTTATGTTAACTCATGAGTCATGGCAGTGAAGTGCTTGGTACTTTGATGATGGAAGAGAAAATGAAGAGAAATGTGGTGAAAGCAGGCGATGGAGATACAAAGAAAATGGGAGCAAAAGGTGGGGACAAGAACAATGAAGATGGCAATGACAATGGAAATGGTAATGTAAATGGCGGTCGTAGCTCGATCATATGGGGAATTTGGGAATTTTTTAAGGAATTTTTTAAGAATACATTGGCCTTTCTGTTTTTCTTTTAACTATTTTGGTTTAAATCAATTGAAACTTTAGGCATTCCAAGAGCATGTATAGGTGTATCCAGCTTCTATCTGTGGTCTTCATTTTGTGGTAGAAAGCAACTTAAAAGTGTGCATAGATGCTCTTAAAGCTCTTGCAGATAAAGTCCCTTGGATACTTTTTAATTTTGTGAAAGTCGTTTTCTTGCTTGGATACTTCAATATGAGCAAGTCTGTAATTTGCTTTCTTGGAAATGTATGGTTATATTTGGATCAATCCTAATGCTATTTTAGTAGCTCCACAACCTTAACCTTACTAAATGCTCTCCAATTAATCGTTCAAATTTTTGGTGCTGTTAGCCTAGTTAATTACCCTACAAGATTTTCCCATTGTTTTGGATGAAGCTGGCTTGTAGTTTGAATAATTTCTTACACTATTTCTCAGAAAACCTCTGACACTCACATGGTTTTAAAGAAAAAAAAACTTATTGGGACTGCTGGGCACAATTAGTTTTGAAATAAGCCCAAAAGATTTTAAAGCAAATATACGTGGGCTTAGTAAGTTTTGAAATGAGCCCAAAAGATTTTAAAGCAAATATACGTATACCTATTCCTCAGAAAACCTCCGCGACTCACATGGTTTTAAAAAAAAAAAAACTTATTGGGATTGCTGGGCTTAGTAAGTTTTGAAATGAGCCCAAAAGATTTTAAAGAAAATATATGTACTCCTATTCCTTAGAAAACCACTGCGACTCACATGGTTTTCAAAAAAAAAAAAAAAAAAAAACTTATTGGGCTTAGTAAGTTTTGAAATGAGCCCAAAAGATTTTAAAGAAAATATAGGTACCCCTATTCCTTAGAAAACCATTGCGACTCACATGGTTAAAAAAAAAAAATAAAAAATAAACTTACTGGGCTTAGTAAGTTTTGAAATGAGCCCAAAAGATTTTAAAGCAAATATATGGGGGGCCTAATAAGTTTTGAAATAAGCCCAAAAGATTTTAAAGCACATATACGTACCCCTATTCCTTAGAAAACCTCTGCGACTCAAATGGTTTTATAAAAAAAAAAAAAAGTTTCTTGGGGATTGTTGGGCTTAGTAAGTTTTGAAATGAGCCCAAAAGGGGTCGATGTTGAGAGGTATTATGATAATTCAAAAATTATACTCTAAACTCAAAATAAAAAAAATATGGATACCATAAAAAAAAATTCCGAAGGTACTTAGCGTAGTGGTTTGCGTGTTAGTATTCCCTTTTTGAAAGTCCCACGTTCTATTCCTCACATAAACATCTTTTATACTCATACTCTCTGTTTTCTATTCCTCACATAAACATTTTTTATACTCATATCCTCTCTTATCTTGCTCTCTATAAGCTTTAAGTCTATCATCTTCTCTCTTATTTTTCTCTTTTAGTCTCTCATTTTTCTTTCTTAGTTGATACCCTTAGATCAAATCTTACAAACACTAAAAGCTGAAACCCCTACATTCTCAACCTTCACCTAGAAAAATGAAAAGATTCTCTCCTCACTCTGCCGGCGCTTTGTACGGAATACTTCATTTCCTTTGTGGATTTGACGTGTCTGTATAGACCTCTACTACGGTGAAAAGAGGGTGTGTTACCATCGAAGTAAATAGAGAGAATTTTGTGGCTAGGAAACTGACAAAAGAAGAGCTCAAACAGAGCTTTCAAGGTGGTGGCTATGAGAAGCTAGCCACCATCTCTTTGGCAATGGCATCCGTTTAATTGGTTGCCAATCTCACTGTTGTGGCTTCCTCCCTTGCTACTGATGGCCTGAAGGAGACCCATTCATGTTTTATTCAAATGGCAAAATTGCAGGACCCATCGATTACACTAGTATTTTCTCATTTTATTTTTTCTTGTTACATTTTTTTTCTCAAAAAACTCATTTTTAAACCTTTTATTTTTACCATATGGATAAGGATGCTTCTTTTGATTTGCTTCATGGGGTCTTCAAGCTAAAAAGGGATGTTATCCTAAGCTCTATGTTAACTCATGCTAGTGAAGTGCTCTATACTCTAGTGATGGAAGAGAAAATGAAGAGAAATGTGGTGAAAGTAGGTGATGGAGATACAAAGAAAATGAGAGTTGGAGGTGGGGATGAGAACAATGAAGTTGGAAACGACAATGGAAATGGCGATTGTAGCTCGATCATATGGGGTATTTGGGAATCTGTTAAGGAATTTTTTAAGAATACATTGGCCTTTCTATTTTTCTTTTAACTACTCTACTTTAAATCAATCAAAAGTTTAGGCATTCTAAGAGCATGAATAGTTGTCTTCCGCTTCTATCTATGCTCTTCATTTTGTGGTAGAAAGCAACTTAAAAGTGTGCATAGATGCTTTTAAAGCTCTTGCAGATAAAGTCCCTTGGATACTTATTAATTTTGTGAAAGTCGTTTTCCTGCTTGGATACTTCAATATGAGCAAATCTGTAATTTGATTTCTTGGAAATGTATGGTTATATTTGGATCAGTCCTAATGCTATTTTAGCAGCTCCACAACCTTAACCTTACTAAATGCTTTCCTATTAATCATTAAATTTTTGGTGTTGTTAGCCGAGGTAATTACCCTACTAGATTTGCCCAAAGTTTTGGAAGAAGCTAGCTTGTAGTTTGAATAATTTCTTACATTATTTCTCAGAAAACCTCTGCGACTCACATGATTTAAAAAAATAATAATAATAATTGGGACTACTGGGCTTAGTAAGTTTTGAAATGAGCACAAAAGATTTTAAAGCAAATATATGCATCCCTATTCCTCAAAAAACCTCTGCGACTCACATGGTTTTCAAAAAAAAAAAAAATTATTGGGTTTAGTAAGTTTTGAAATAAGCCCAAAAGATTTTAAAGCACATATACGTACCTCTATTCCTCAGAAAACCTTTGCGACTCACATGGTTTTCAAAAAAAAAAAAAAAATAGCTTATTAGGACTGTTAGGCTTAGTAAGTTTTGAAATGAGCCCGAATGGAGTTGATGTTGAGAGGTATTATGATAAATTCAAAAATTATACTCTAAACTCAAAATAAATAAAATATAGATACCATAAAATTTTTTTGAAGGTGCTCAGCGTAGCAGTTTGGGTGTCAATATTCCCTTTTTGAAAGTCCCACATTCTATTCCTCACATAAACATCTTTTATGCTTATACTCTCTCTTTTCTATTCCTCACTTAAACATCTTTTATGCTTATACTCTCTCTTTTCTATTCCTCACTTAAACATCTTTTATATTCATACTCTCTCTTATCTTGCTCTCTGTTAATTCTATCACATTCTCTCTCATTTTCTTGCTCTCTGTAAGCTTTAAGTCTATCAACTTCTCCCTTATTTTTCTCTCTTACTCTCTCATTTTGCTTTCTTAGTTGATACCCTTAGATCAAATCTTACAAACACCAAAAGCTGAAACCCTGAAAACATTAGCTTCTCCTGCATTCTTAACCTTAACCTAGAAAAATGAAAAGATTCTCTTCTCACTCCGCCGGCGCTGTGCACGGAATACTTCATTTCCTCCATGGACTTGAAGTATCCGTATAGACCTCTACTACAGTGAATAGAGGGTGTGTTACCATCGGAGTAAATAGAGAGAATTTAGTGTTTTGGAAAGTGACAAAAGAAGAGTTGAAACAGAGCTTTTAAGGTGGTGGCTATGAAAAGCTAGCCACCATCTCTTTGGCAATGGCATCCATTCAATCGGTTGCCAATCTTACTGTTGTGGCTTCCTCCCTTTCTACTGATGGCCCGGAGGAGACCTATTCATGTTTGATTCACATGGCAAAACTGCAAGACCCGTCAATTACACTGGTATTTTCTCATTTTATTTTTTCTTCTTACATTTTTTGTATTTATGTTTTATTAACATATCTTTTACAAAGTTATTAAGAAAAATAATTGTCAATGATTTTTTGGCACACTCTTAACAAATTTTTTTTTTGGGTGAAATAGATTAGGTACCAAAATAAACTGATCACCATTTTACAAAACTCTTTTTGTTACAATTCTGGGAGTTTTTTGTTTTGTTTATAGGGAAATGCTAACAAATGCCCTTAGAACATTGGTTAATAATCCATTTAAAGAAAGTTTTTATTGGAAAAGAAAAAAAATAAATAATATTTTGACAACTTTTTTCATTTCTCCATAAAAGTGATGTCAAAATTTCCTAATATAGATTCTTAAGCAATGTCCTAAGAGTATTCATTAGCATGACCTTTGTTTATATTATGGGGCTTGGGGACTCTTAATAAATTTTTGGGATCCTAAGCCTTGAGCCGGCACTCACTGTCTCCTAGATTTGTTTGACTATTTTATTTATTTTTTTCTTCTTATTAATGAGACTTTCCAAATTCCTTTGTATGAGGTTATTTTTACCGACAGATTTTGAACTATAAATATCTTAAATAAAGACATTAAAAGTTAGAAATTGATTTACAAAACTCAAAATTATTTTATTGTCCGCAAAATCATGCATGCGCACAAAGTTGCCGACGAGTAATGTCCAACCAGGACCAAGTTAGGTTAGGACCTCCAAAACACAAGCTCAGGTGGGGCTGGCAGTGCAAAGTAATGTAGCCTTACTCAAATCAATTAGAGAGGACAACAATTCGTGGAATCTATATTCTTTATTGTACATAAATAATTCGTACATATTCCTAATCCTAGTCCTATATCTTCACTTCCGGATCAAAGTTTCTTTTGCATTTCCCCAGTACACATGACACAGGAGCTACATGATAATTGGAGATAGATCTTTTGCTGTATTAATAAGAGGTAGGTGTTAATAACGCACTAATCACTTTTCCATTAAAATAAAACACACACACACTAATCACTTACTCCAAATCAAGGTCCTTAGGCATTGTGGATGTGACATGTTGCATAATGAATTCTCAGCAATAAGGTTCAATTATTCAAATACTTCTTGGACTTCCCATTTCATTATTCATTCAAACCAATCTTCTTCTTTTCTTTATAGTAAAAGAGGGATTAGGGGTGACTAGTATGATTTTCCTATTTTGCCATTACTATAATAGCATCCTAACTGGGTTGGACTTATGTTGTGTATGCATTATTGAGTACAAAAAACACCGACAAATTGTTAGTGCATAACTCAAACTCACAACCAAAAGAGAAGTATTATGTTTATAATATATTCACAACAAATCATAATTTTTTCAGAGAGTTTTAATTTATAGTGTTCGCTCTTAATGATAGTTCTTTACCATCAAACCAAGACACTAATTAGTTTTTAGTATAGATAGAGATTGAATCCTAAATTTTTTATACAACCAGTAAAAATTTTATCGGAACCCATCGCAACAAATTATAGTTGATAGATTATTACAAGTTTTTAATTTGAATCTACCTTTGGAATTATTTTATTTTCTATTAAAAATAATAAATACTCCCTCCGACTTATTTAGTTTGTCCTGTTTGAAAAGTTAAATTTTTTAAAGGAACATCATTTATTGTCTTGTTTAACTTTTAAAAATGTATTAGTTTCTAAAACTACCCTTAATATGAATATTAGTAAATTAATTAATTTTATTATAATAAACAAGACAATATTTTGGAATATCCCAAAATAAAATATAGGATAAACTAAGTGGAACAGAGAAATAACAACTTATCACGTTGAATTTATAATGAAAATATATCTCGAACCAAAATCTAATTCTTTACATTCTCAAAAAAAAAAAAAAAAAAAAAATCTAATTCTTTACCTTACCACTAAACCACCAACCCAATAGGCAGTGTATTCATTCAAACGAATCAAACCTTTACAGATTGCTCTTCCTTTTTTGTAGCAACAAGAACCAACAGAAATCAAATTGAAAAAAAGCAAACATGTAACAGTATTTGTGCACGCGTGTGAAGTAGTGTAAAAGGCTTGGGGGAGTCGAGAAAAAAATCTAGTGGGACCCAACGTCAAAATTGACAGGGTGCAAATTTCAAGTTACAGTGAGAGATAGAGTGGGTCCCACATGACAGCCATGCCGATTACACAGTTGCACTATTATGGGTACCGTGTTACACGCGCCTCGATACGGCAACGACAAAACATTCTTAAAAACGGAAAAAACTAAAATAAAATAGAATAGAATATAATAAAAAATAGGTGATTCCTAAAAACCTCGGACTTCGAGCTTGTGGTTCTATTCTCTCTCTTTATTAACAGATCGATCATCGAAGAAAAAAAATTCGGATTCTTTCTGTAGATTCTGCGGCATGCTCTCACTGACCTGTCGCTATTACCTCATGTTTTGGGTTTGAGTAACAATGCGTGTCAATCACGCGCCGTGTGTGACCCGAGTCACCCAACAATTTGTTTTTTTGTTTTTTTTGTTTTTATAATGAGAAAAGTAATTACAATTTTTTTTGTACAATTTTTTTTAATTATGAGAAAATTAAAAAAAAAAGTTATTAAAATTTTGTGACTCTTTTTATGATTATGTAATTGTTGTTTTGCTTGATAGGGGAGTAATTCTAGTACCATCAAAATTGACATAATTTTGTATTATAATCTGCTACGTAGTGAGTTATGACCGATAAAAGCGTGTCAGTGGAGACACTTTTTACTAATCATAATTCACCATGTGGCGAGGTATGATACAAAATCATGTCAATTTTGATGGTACTGACATTACTTTTGATAAGGTATGCAACAATTTGGGAAGAAGTACGTCAAAAATCCTATAATACTTGGCACACGCCCATATTTTTAATGGGATACTTCCGAACCCAACATTTTTAAACTCCATATTCTGGCTTTTTTTTAGGTATATTAGTGAAATATGGGTTTAACGTTTTAGTTGTTCCATTTAAAAATTAGAACTTTGGGGGGTTTAATATGTCAAGGGAGTAAAACTATAGTTTTTTTTTAATAATATACTTTTCCCCAAAAAATTTGTATTATGTTAGAGATAACTAAACTTATAAAAACAATTAATTTCTTATAAAATTAAATAATCCATATATTATTCAGTGATTAAGTAAGTCATATATTACAAGTTTTATATTAAAATATATTTTAATTTATATACCACTCATAATACTGCATACTTGTGGAATACACTAGATGCCTAGCATATATAACAGCTATTTGACCCACAATAATAAAGCAACAACCAATACACCAATCACTAATTATTTCAAGAAACTATCATTTCTATCAATCTCTCAGAAAACCTCGATATCATTTTCAATTGTCATTTTATGTGACTTTGCATTATTTCCATGGTAAAAGATCAACATATTAAATACTAAAAAAGAGCAATATATTAGAGAAAAAAATATTGGGTACTCAAAGAAAATTGTGAAAACTAAAGATATTAACCGCATAATCTGAGAGTGCATTGTTGAAATTAGGTTGACAAAACCTACAAATCCTTAGATAATATTTTATTATTCATGCTAAATAGGTACTTTATTTCGCTTTTTTCTTTATCACATGCCTTAAATGGAATTGTGTTAAAACTACTTTTTTTTTTGGGAGAAAAGTGTTAAAACCACTAAAGATTGTCATGTGGTATAGTCATAAAATTAACGATTTTTTTTTTGAGAAAGAAAAAAAAATTAACAAAATTGAGTAGGGCTTTTATAAGCTTTTAAAAAATCTATTTATAATCTTATTATTTTTCAGGAGATGTTACATTTTTAAAAATTCCTTTAAAAGAATTATTTTAAAGTAGTCCAATTCACTTTTTTAGAAGGTCAAATTCTAAAAAATTTAAATTTATCAAGAAAAAATAAAATCTATTGGGACTAGGGGGAGATTTTACATGACTCCCCTTAGTGCAAATGTAGCTCTACCATTAAAAGTGATTTGACTTTATTGGATTATTAATATACACTTTAACGTGTGCAATTCAATACTTGTTAAAAGGAACTAAGATTTATTCATTGCTCAGATGAACATATGGGGTTTATTTTTTTGGCTTATGAGTTAATGACCGTCTTTGTCATGCTTAGTGTCATTAATTAGGAAGAAAATTTAAGTTTACAACTTTTGTCACAATTATGATGTATTTCTTTATGAATTGTAAAAGAAAAAGTAACAGGTACATTACATATGAAGTGATTTCTCATGATACAATCAACTATTTTTCAACAAGTTGTAGTAAAAGTAAAGATAGCGTGTTCCTAAATTCATTGATAATTAAGGGGCTTGGAGTTTGTTTTGATTTATAATTAGTGACTTGATTTTTTAAAGAAACACTAAAACTAAATAGGCATGCTGAGAGCAGTATAAACATTAAAGCCATACATTTTTTACTTAAAAAAACATGTTTGTATTCATTTATCTCCAATAATTTATTTTACTTTCTAATGGTATGAATTTTTGTTTTTTGTTTTTTTATAGCTATCAAGGTATATTTAATGTTTTAGAATTTTATTTATTTGTTAGATACAGTTTTCAACAAATAAATAAGTAAATTTTAAATAAAAAACTAATACAATACTCTTTACTTCAGTTAAGCTTATTATTTAAAAAAAAAAAAAAACAGTTTATGGTGGAAACTAATAACAAAAAATCTACAATTTCAAAATTGATAGCATATCCTCTAATATAAAACCACTTTCACTTATCTAAAAAAAAAAAAAAATTTATTTTTTTATTTTCTTTTTAAATTCCTTCCCATGTGTCAAACTTTCCTTGCAAACTCATATGTTTTTTTTTTCTTTTATCCACTAGTTCCCTCTGGTCCAACTAGTTGGAAATATCTTTGTTTTGCATCACCTCGATTTTCCAAAATACAATGAAAGAAGAGAAGAGGCAAGAGACCCATCGCATCACCAACTAATCAGTCACAAGCCCCGAGAAGAACTGGAGCAGCTGAAAATAACTGAAATTCTCCCTACATTTATGATTTATTTAACTGCTCATTCCTTTATTTATTTACCATCTTTTCACCTCCTTTTCAACTAGTTCTATCTCTCCAACTTATTGAATTACTTTAAATACATCACTTCAGTCTCTTCAGTGAAGCTGCTATAGGGATTATTTCAATAGGTTTATGTGTAATTTGCTAGGTATAGTTCTATTTTTATTTAGCATATTTTTCAACCCATATTGTAATGTAAATAAGCTCTTCTAAACAATTGCTAACCAAACATGAGTCCTCTACTACATATCTCTTTTCCTTATGCGAAAATGAAAATTTAGGGAATTCAACCTTCATATCAAAACCCCATAAATAGGGGTCGAAGGTCACAAACATAATCAAACTCTCTTAACAACTTAAAATAAATTTGTAATTTGTAATTTGTGATTGTGACACTTTAAATATGATATCACAGCTTCAAAGACCCTCAACCTCCTCACACTAGGCTATTGAAGAGTTAACTGTGAAGACTAGAGTACTAAACAAAATTTTAAACTAATTAATTGAGTGGTTTGATATTCATATTGATAGAAAATCTGATTTTTCTGTATGCAATATTATTATTAAGTTGGTCCTTTTGCATAATAAGAGTAAAAGATCCTAATCTTCTCCATCCCTGAATTTTGCTTCAAGCTTTCTAAAGTCAAATGAGACTGTTTTCATTCCTCTATAATTTTCTTGGGAATTTCATTTTAATAATATGTATTATTACAAAAAAATAAAGAAATTTGTTAACCATTCATAATAAAAAGACATTGCCCAAACATACCTCTGTTAATAACCTCCTTCAAAAAAATCTAAGTGAACAAGCAATAAAGAAGTTGGGTGATAAGATTACATTATAACTTAATTTCTTGATCATCATTATTGTAAGTGCACAATTGCACCTGGACCCAAAAACAATTATGGGCTCAGGCCCAATGAGCCTTAAACAATGAAATTTGTAGAGTGTGGGTTTGAAATCTAAGTTAGATGTACTGAGAACTTGATGACAGGCTAAGGTGTGAAAACACTTGTAAATAATAAATGATAATTGTAAATGGACCTCCTCAGATGTGAGCCGAGGACCACTTCTGTATTAATTCTCTTTCTCTCTTAAAGGTTACAATTCTTAATTTCTTTCTTCTTTTTTGACTGATCTCCCCTTTTTTCTTTGGCCTTCACCCCCTTTAAATACTTCTTCTCTTAATACTTCTTCTCTTGATACTTTATCCACGTGTTACTCAAATCCCCTCCCTTCTAGATATTTCTTCTCTTAGTGCCTTTGAATAGTAACCAAAAGTTTCAGTTTCTACTGTTCAGGGGTCACTTTCCCATTAATGCGGCTAGGGAGTTATGTGCAGAGTTTTTAATGTGGAAGTGACAGCCTTTGCTCATGATATTTTTCTAACACCGGTGTATCTAAAAGGTTTAGGGTTTCCCTCTCTTAACCAATAGTCTTTTCAGAATTCTGCCTTGACCTTCGTAGTGAATCTCTGAGTTCTCTTGGGTCTGTCCGAGGAGAAACTCACTCTCAGATGTGTCCTCGGACCCTCGGCGTATGGGCCGATTTGCAGTACTAACAGGTTTTTTAATTTTAGAGCAGGTCGGCCCTCCTTACTAGAGCCCAAAGGCCCAAATGCCTGCTTGGGTCCTTTTACTTCCCACAATTATAATACTACTTTTTTTATTAGATAATGTTATTAGAGATCAACCTCAAATATTACAGGGCCTGTTTGGTACATCCACTTAAACAACAGTTTTCAGTTTTTAAATAATATTATATGTATTTTCATACACGTATTTTTAAAAAATATACTTTTTCACCTACACGTATTTTTAAAAAATAGAAATAATATTATTCGAACAATATTACCAAATGACCTATAAATTCAGCCAAAAAAAAAAAAAAAAAAAAAAAAAAACTTCAAACATTATAGTAAGCACAAAGATGGAGTTGTCATGAAGCAGACAGACCATGGCAACACTATCTTGTATGCTATATGTATAGTAGCCTTAGTAGGTACTAGGTTGTGTGGCAATAACACTAACTAGCTTCTTTTTTGTTCGTTTTCTGGTCTGGGGTCACGAGTAAGACAACAACCGCTACTTTTAATACGATTGTTAATCTAAATAAAAACATACGAATTTTATAATAATTTATGAAGTCTCACTTTATAGTTATATTCTTAAACATCTTGATTGTGTTATCAGGAATCTTGTCTAGCAATATTATCTTGTAAACATTACATTGTAATTTATACAATTATTTATATATATATATTACATAATTCATTAATTTATATAACAAAAAATATACGTTGATGATTTTATCTCTTACCATATTAAGAAATTTTTTTCTAAATTCTTTTTCTTTTTGTTGAGAAATTTCTAAATTCAGTTGAAGATAATCTCTTTATTTTATATTATATAGAAAGGATGGATATTAAAAGACATTTAACTTAAAAGATGGGAGAAACATAATATATATATATATAAAAGGAATTCAGAAATTCAATTTAATAATGAATAACTTGATTATTAGTATCCTTTGCCTGATTAGATAAATAAGTATTGACAGTCACAGAACTCATAGTTGTTGAGAAAATAAGTAGTCTCAAATAGTTATGGAAGCCATCTTTTAATTAAGGGTTGTGTTAACGAGCACCGTAAGGTGCTCGTTAACAACACATTTTAGGTAATTTTTTGTATAGCTTTTCAAATTTTTGACAATTTTTCAGTTTTTGGTAATATTTGTTTTATCTCTTTTAACAATTTTTTTTGACAGTTTTTTTTTTTTTTTAAAGTTAAACACGAGAGAGAAAATGTTAATTAGCATCGTACGGTGCTGGTTTATACAATGCTGGTTAACACACGGTACTGATTAACATTTTCGTTTAATTAATGCAATCGTGCATGTATCTATATATGGATTTAAACACGGACAAATGAAGAATTTGGATATTTTTGCGAAGGGGAACTCATAATAATGGTGGCGCACAGTAATCAATATAAGAGGACAGTGAGAGTCAGCGAGAGGAGCAAGAAGAAGAAGCAGCAGCAAAAGTAAAACTGTGCACTCAAACAACTCAACCGTCATCAACAATTAATGAATTAGAGAGAAAGAGAGAGAGAGAATGAAAAAGGAATTCCAAGTACCATCTTTTAACAGGTACTCTTCTGTATACCATAATTGTTTTTGTTTCTAATCTATACTGATCATGTGTGATAATGATATATCATTGAGAATGTGACATAACCGGACATTAATACCCTATACAAAAAAAAGAAAAAGAAAAAGAAAAAAAGGTCAAGCAATCTGAGTTGACCCCTCTTCTTGAACCAATCTACACAACCAAATTAGTTAATTTTAAACCTGGTTTTTACAAGGTAAGTTAACGTTAAAGAATGTTGTTGGGTCCCAGCATATCCAAACAGTGAAAGAGATTTCTCACGTAGTTATTGGTGCGTGCACACCAATCTCTTCACACATTCTTGAGAATTGAGATTGTGGACTGTGTATTGTACGTACTCTCTCACTCACATTCTCTCTTATAAAACTTTCTCTGTACAATAAAACTCTGCTGCACGCTCCTCTGTTTTCACTGCCTTTTAAAGCTCTCCCTCCTTGAGCCTCTCACTTTGTCCTCTCTCTCTCTCTCTCTCTGTATTTCTCAGATTCTTGTTACCAAAACAGCCATGAATAACAGCACCAACTACAGCAAAGAAAAGCTAGTAGTTGAAGTTGTAGCAGCTCACAACCTAATGCCAAAAGATGGGGAAGGTTCATCATCCCCATTTGTAGAGGTTGAGTTTGAAAACCAAAGGCTCCGAACCCAAGTCAAATACAAAGACTTAAACCCCATTTGGAACGAAAAGCTTGTGTTTCATGTCAAAGATGTAGCTGACCTTCCTTACAGAACTGTAGAGATCAATGTCTTCAACGAGAGAAGGTCCAGCAACAGTAGAAACTTTCTTGGGAAAGTCAGAGTCTCTGGTTCCAGCATTTCCAAACAAGGTGAAGAAGTGGCGCAGCTCTATACCCTTGACAAAAGAAGCTTGTTTTCACATATCAGAGGTGAAATAAGCTTGAAACTTTATCTTTCTGTCAAAGAAGAGGTTAAAGATTTAAGGGCTACTAATGGAATAGTAGAAAATGTTATTGCCTCTTCTGCTACTTCTTCTGGGTTTTCAAAGAAAGCTAAGAAACTTCAGGGACTGAGTTCAGGTTCAGCCATGGCGGCACAGCAACAACTTTGTCAGGTTCAAGAAAACAAGCCAACGCAGCAGAGTCATAGTCAGACACAACATTCAAAGTCTTTGGAGCAAAACCCTGAGATGAAACCTGTGGTGGTCACTACAGGACCTGGTCCAACAATTCCTAGTGTTTCAAGTGGTGGAGTGAGTCTATTCTCAAATGGGTTAAGCGAGTTTTCTCTCAAGGAGACTCGGCCACAACTTGGAGGTGAGTCTTTACAGAAAGACAAAACCAGCTCTACCTATGATCTTGTTGAGCAAGTGCAGTATCTGTATGTGAGAGTAGTGAAAGGCAGAGAAATTTCAGTGCCTTTTGGTGGGGCTGAGTTGGTGGCTGAAGTGAAGCTTGGAAACTATAGAGGAATCACGAAGAGGGTGAGTTTGAATAATGTTGAATGGGACCAAGTGTTTGCTTTCTCCAAAGATAGTATTCAGTCATCAATGGCGGAGATTTTAGTGAAGGAGAGCAATAAAGATGACTACTTGGGCCGTGTTTGGTTTGATTTGAATGAGGTTCCTCGGCGGGTTCCACCAGATAGTCCATTGGCTCCACAGTGGTATAGAATGGAAGACAAGAAAGGTGAAAAGGCTAAGGCTGGAGAGGTCATGCTTTCAATATGGTTTGGGACTCAGGCAGATGAGGCTTTTGCAGAGGCGTGGCACTCTAAGGCAGCCAATGTGCATCTTGATGGCTTGTGTTCTATTAAATCCAAGGTTTATCTCTCCCCAAAGCTCTGGTATTTGAGGGTATCAGTTATTGAAGCACAAGACATTGTTTTAGGGGAGAAAGGGTCTTCGGTGATGAGGTTTCCTGAGCTTTCTTCCAAAGTCCAAGTGGGAAATCAGGTTTTGAGGACTAGGATCGCGGCTGCTAGCCCAAATAGGAGCTTGTCAAATCCTTACTGGAATGATGAGATGATATTTGTGGTGGCTGAGCCTTTTGAGGATTACTTGTTGGTTTCAGTAGAGGATCGTGTTGCGCAGGGGCGGGATGAGGTTGTTGGCAGAGTTCTTTTTCCTGTAATGGCGATTGAAAGGAGAAATGATGAAAAGCCTGTGACTTCAAGGTGGTTTAATCTTGATAGCCACCTTGGTAATGCAGGGGAGTCTAAGATGGTGACTAGATTTGGGTCTAGGATTCATCTTCGGGTTTCACTTGATGGGGGTTACCATGTGCTAGATGAGGCCACATTGTATAGTAGTGATGTTAAGCCTACGGCTAAGCAGCTTTGGAAGCCTCACATTGGTGTGCTTGAAATAGGAATTTTGGGTGCGACTGGGCTTATGCCAACCAAAATCAAGGAAGGGAAAGGAGGGTCTACGGATTCTTATTGTGTTGCAAAGTATGGGCAGAAATGGGTGAGGACACGCACTGTGGTTGATAGCTTGTCGCCCAAATGGAATGAGCAGTACACATGGGAAGTGTTTGATCCCTGCACCGTGATCACAATTGGGGTGTTTGATAATTCCCGGGTCGACAAGAACACAAGTAACATTGCTGGAATTCGTGATAACCGTATTGGGAAAGTTAGAATTCGATTGTCAACACTAGAATCGGATAGAGTTTACACTCATTCGTACCCTCTCCTGATGTTGCACCCTTCTGGTGTCAAGAAAATGGGGGAGCTGCATTTGGCAGTGAGATTTTCATGTGCTAACATGGCCAATATGCTGCACATGTACACAATGCCATTGCTGCCAAAGATGCATTATGTGCAGCCACTGGGTGTGAATCAATTGGAGAGTTTGAGGTACCAGGCTATGAATGTAGTGTCATCCCGGCTTAGCCGGTCAGAGCCACCACTGGGACGAGAGGTGGTAGAGTATATGCTTGATCATGACTCCCACATGTGGAGCATGAGGAGGAGCAAGGCTAACTTTTTCAGGCTGATGAATGTTGTGTCTGGCATTGTTGCCATGGGCCGTTGGGTGGAGGCAATGCGCAATTGGCACAGGCCTGTGTACTCAACCCTGTTTCTGGTGTTGTTTCTACTGCTTGTCATATTTCCGGAGCTTATTATCCCTAGCGTATTGCTCTACATGGCCTTTTTGGGACTTTGGCGATATAGGTCCCGACCTCGTCACCCACCCCACATGGATACTAGGCTCTCTCATGCTGAGAGTGTTTTTCCTGATGAATTGGATGAGGAATTCGATTCATTCCCAACGAGTCGAAGTGCTGAGGTTGTTCGGTTGAGGTATGATAGGCTAAGAAGTGTGGCAGGAAGGATTCAAACCGTTGTTGGTGATATGGCAACACAAGGTGAACGTCTTCAACACTTGCTAAGTTGGCGAGACCCCAGGGCAACATTCATATTTGTGTTCTCTTGCTTGATTGCTGCTGTTGGATTCTATGCAGTACCAATTCGGGTTGTGGTGGCTTTGTGGGGGTTGTATGTCCTGAGGCCTCCAAGGTTTAGGAGCAAGATGCCTTCTCCAGCTTTGAGTTTCTTCAGGAGGCTGCCCACAAGGGCTGATAGTTTGTTGTAGGCTGTAGGCATTGATGCATAGGTTCTTGTTTAGGGTTATTTGGAATGGACATGTGATCATAGTGGAAGGCCTTTTCTTTTGTTTTTTGGGTAGCCTTCCTTTTGTGGTTAGTAATATTGCTTATGTGTAAGGTGCCTCTCTGCCCATTCAAGAAGCAAATATATGTGTAACGTGCAAAAGTAATCACGCTTATTGACTTCTACCCATGTGTTCATTAACTTGGTTATTTTGGTACTTGCCTTAACGAAAATTCAGCTTGCCATATCAGACAATAGATTATAGCTAAGGGTTGGCTAAGAGTTCCAAACCCAAGACCTTCTGAGGCCTAGAGAACCAGTAGGGTTGTATGTTCCTAACAATATTTTTATGACTCCAGCTATGTTTACCCATTTTAAATCCAAAAGTACCCTACCAATATATCCTAAACACGAGGCCCAAAAACAGATGAATTTCGGGACGTCACTTCTTAAGACCATAAATGAATCATCATTACTAAGAAAGTGCAGGTAATCGCTAAATATCAACAAACACAGTGACAAGCAATCAATTAATCAAATCTGCTGCTCTCTACTAAAAGTGGCACTTCGTCACTGCTTTATAAATAGTAAGGTTATAGACACAAAAGTTATTACAATAAATTGCACAACTGTTGAGTTAGCATGTTGTTATTAATTCTCATATAGGTTATCCACTATTTACAACATGCCACTTCAAATAGTTGTGAAATTTGTTGTGACTTATCACTTTACAAGATGTATCTATACTGAACAAGGGACCGTGTAGAAGCCCTTTTAACAGCTGGGATAAAAGAGCCCATCTTGCATGCTCATTCTCATGCTTCTTATTTACTTTGCCAAAGATGTGATCACTTGGGAACTTTGTTTTAGAAAAGAAGCCAGGCGTGGATCTGTGCGGTATGGGAGACCAGTTCGAGCTCCCAAAGCTCTACAGTTTGCTGCTGCCTGCAATCACCACATCAAAATTCACAAAAAAATTTTCTTTCAATTCCCCATTTCATCCAGATAAACACAGTTAAGTTAAGTTGGCCCTTGGAAAAAAGTCCACTTACCACATGAGCTGCAAATGGCAACATTTGTTCTGGTGGCATGTCAGCACATATAGCTACAAGGAAATTGAATAATTACGAATGTCATCAATGTTTCCACCCACAAAAAAATATGCGAAAGACAGCAGGCATGAAGCTTTGCAAGACAAACTGGAAAGGAATTTTGTAAAGTGATGACTTATTATTAATGGTGAATAAACTAATCTAGTAATTAAGATACTATGGCAAAGTTGCTAGAAAATTGCAGGCCTATAGTCCTTAAGTGGTGAGATGTCAAGAAAACATTGAATCCTGCTTCTCTTATTTATTTATTTTTATATTCACCATTGAATAGTGCTGAGGCATCAACTAATAATTTTTATTCAGTCAAGGAAGTCAGGACTAGTTATTTCGAGTAAGGTAAAATGTAGCCTGAATTGTCAGCAGAGTTGATGGCTAATAGTCCAGGAGATGAACACCTTATCCCATGGAACAGAAGTTAATCCACATTGGCATAAAATTCTTTCTACGCTTATAATCATAATCATCAACCAAGTCTTGCTCTTATCCTAGCGCGAATGTGAACTAAATCCAACTGATGCCGCCTATATGGAGTAGTCCTAGTATAGTTTACTCTAAAATATGTGGTCTTAAATCTGAAACGATAGCAGATTTGACATGGCAAATGTGATTTGTTGGATGATATTGAATGTAAAATGATAATAATCTTCAGGACAAATGATCTGGGAAAACCATCTTGAAAAGCAAGAGAATTTACAGAGACAGAGGCTACAGCGAAAAAACATATGGATTGAATGGTTACACCTACCATAAATAACAGCTCCAATAAATGCATCCCCAGCACCAGTTGTGTCGATAAGTTCTGATGGCGGTATCTTCTCAGCCGTTCCCAGAAATAATCTCCCACATAGTGTCCCTATCCCTTTCGCTCTCAATCTTGTCTCTGACTGGAAAATTGAAAGGAAAAATATGTAACAGTAAAGATGTATCATATATATACACATTACCTCCACTAAACCCTGCTAGAATTCTATCTGACTAATGCTTCTCTATATTCAATACTATCAGAATTTCTGAGGGTGTGATTAAAAAAGAAAGCACTTATATAATTATAATCATGCTTTTAAATTTTTTTTGTTTTTTTACTTTTATTTTCTTGGTAAGTTACACATGCACCCAATGGGTACATTACAAACTCACTATAGGTAGATCCTTCAAGTCCAGATTACAGTATCATTCATAGAACTGCATAGTTCTTTGGTCTCAATAGGCTGAAAGTAACAGCTATGGCGCTTTGATTGAGTTTACTGGTGGCATGGTGGACAAGAAGAAAGGGCTGGTGAAAGTCCTCAGTCTATATCATTGCTTGCTACACATGTGCAAGCATTTTTTAAATTGAGCAAAGGCTTCTGTATACTGGATTAGTTTTTCAAAACCAAAACAAAAATTAATTGGTTAAAGTTCACGCTGCACAACTGTACCTCTCTCTTATAATGAACTACGGCTAAGACATAGAGGTATACAATAAACAAGGCCTTAATAATAAGAGAGTAAAATAGAGTTTTCAGGTTCAATAGAATATATTTTACCGATGAAATATATGTTGGGCTGGTTGTGCTTTCATCCTTTTGCTGCTGCTTTAATGATTCCAATAAGACATCTACATCAATCTCTTCTGTCCCAGAACTCTCTGCCATAGAAACACTTCAATGAAAAGCATATATAAAGAAAATCAAACAGAAAAAAAGGGTTTGAATTTTTAAGACACAGCATCTGACTCTGCTTGCTTTTCATTCTCCTTCACAAGAAAAATGTGCAATTGCTTACTCACCATTTACACTTCTCTCAAGCATTATGCATCCATCTTCACCCAGGGTCACAATCACAAAATTGATGTTTGGCAATCTCAACAGAATGGAAACTAGTGCACTTGGAAGAGATGGTGCCTCTGTCCATGCCTGTCACACAGGCAGCCTCAATATTGTTCCATATATATTACCAAGGATACTAGAGCAGCAAATAGTGTGTGTGTGTGTGTATTATGCCTCTTAAATAAAACAGTCCATCCTTACGGGCCAAAGTATCTGATAATGTCTAAATCTGATATGAAGAACAAACACGTTGAATTTGATCAAATGTACTAAATAATAATAATCACATCAAGATGAAACTTGAACAAAAAATATTTCCCCACAGATGGATAGATTTGATAATGTATACATATGGTATTAGAGGTTACAGAAAAAATGCTTTAGGTACAAATAAAAAAAAACAGATCCCTAATTGGGGATGTTTTGTAAATAGAGTGTAAGTATGTATGTGTATATAAAAAAAAGAAGGTAAGTATGTGGCAAGAAATCTGTGTTGGCTTAAATTGTTATTCGAAAATCTGCGCAAAGATGCAATGCTAGTATAACTTAAAATCTATGCACGCCAATGAATTGGCTGATGCAAAGACTCCCCATTCATAAGTTCCTCCCATCAATGATAATTCTGAAGAATAGTCAACTTGCCTTTGGAAATTTTTCTGAGCATATGACATAATCTGCTAATTTCAGGAGATCATCCAACCCTTCCCTCTTTCTTTCTGCATCAATTAAAATAGGTATACTTTTTTGCACAGCCTGCACTGGAAAGATCCAATAAATATTGATTACTTATTTGCTAGTTAATATTATAAACAGTGGGAGTATTTGCATGATGAAAAATTGTATTTCTAATATTTATGCACATCTAATTCATGAAATGATATGAGAAGATAAGTACACTGCATTACCTAATGCCAAGAGCTGTCAAAGAGAGAAAAAAAAAAAAAAACAGCAACAACATAGTAGGAAATGTATTCAGGTTGTACTTGGTGCCTGTCTTCTCTGGTTCGACCCTCCCTCTTCCTCTACCTATTAGGTTGAATCCTACATCTTGAAGCTTCAAACCTCCATCCAATTTGGGCTCTAGTGCTGCTTGGGCTCTCTCAATCATGAGCTTGTCAACTTGATCAACCTTGACCACATAGACATTGTCAACCTCATATCCAAGCTTGTTGATGTTGATGACTTGTGGTGCGAATGTGAGCCTCAATGATTGAGCTTTGGGAATTATTAACTATTAAGATTTGAAAAAGAAAAGTCTTTTTCTTTTCTCCCTTTTTTGAGTTAAATGCTTTGATTGATACAAGGGGTGTGAGAAGTGTAAGTTTGGGTCATGATCCAAGGAAAGTGTTAGTCACCTCTATGGTATATCTTAAAAGGATTGGTCACAATCACAAAAGGGACCCTTTGTAATTGTTTATATAGCCCCAAGATCAACCTAGAAATTTCTTGATATGGGACTCAATGTATGCACAAGCAACACTTTCACACCACACAATAAATTTATCAAAAAAAAAAAAAAAAAAAAAACCAAATCCACACAATCCATATAATCTAGGATATCACAATCTCCTTCACTTAAATTCCTGAAATTCTGTCAAGGCTTGCATTGCTCTTCATTGCACTCAAGCCAAATGGAATTACTAGGTTGGCTCCAATACCATTTATCATGATCCAAGAAAAGTGCAAGCCACGACTACACTATACCTTAAAATTTGGTCACAATTGGGGATCCTTATAAATGCTCAATGTCACATACCAGCGCAACACCTTCACAATTAAAATCCACACACAAACCATATAATCCAGGTTATTATATTTGGACTTGATGTTGGTTATGGGAAATATGTGTTAGAATTCAAGGATAGAATGTTATGATATCTTTAATTGATGATTGTCAATTTTCCAATGAAATCTAGTGCAAACTGCCACCTCCCTCCTTTTTACTCCACCCCCTCTGCTGCCAGTGTACCCATGGTCTGTTGGTGTTCTTGGAGCTGTGAGTTTTCAGATGAAATCAAAACAAAAGTTTACCCTAGATGAAGACTTAACAAAATATTGGGGAATGATTCAGTATGCCTGACTTGAAGTAATATTGAATTTCATACTCAGAATCTTCATTAATTGCAAAATATAGTTAGTAGAAGAGGAAGAAATTAGCAATCAACATTATCAATAGAGTTTCTAAAGCAGAACATGCAGATATATATGGATGCCTTTAGCCAAATTGGAGGATAGCCAAAAGGACACATTATTAAGAAACATTTAGATCATCAAGATGAGATAGTAAAAAAAAAAAAAGATTTTATAACTTACAATGTGGAATTGCTTTCTTAGTCATACAATTTCAAACGGCAGAATCAATATTAGCTCAATACTAGAAGTATCAAAGAAACTAGAAGAAATACTATTGAAAATCACCTCTTGTGCAATAACTAAAGCAGTTTCAGGCAATCTTCCATCAAAATAGGCAATTCTTGCATCATCTAATGCAGACAATAAATTTTCTCGAGAAAGGTCATCTGGTACCATGGGAGGATTTCCTGGGGTGTGAATACAAGTACGGGTTTTCCTGAATATATCATTTAAGATTAATTAACTGGCAATTAAACAAAAAATCCCAACAGACTCTAAATGTTCACTATTTATATTGATTCAAAGCATAAATTTCTAATTATGATATATGATTTCAGCCAATGAAAAGCAAATCATTGATAAGATAACAAATGAGTTTTGATGTAGTGCTGCCAATGGAAAAATTGTACTGTTTGGCATTCCCAAAGTCTTCACTGTAACAGTAGTGTGTGAAGTGGTCACCTAACTAGAAGTAAAAGAGAGTCATGTTTCATAAACGTGATTTACTAAAAGAATCTTCTCATAAACAGTAGATGTACTAGTACAATAAGGTCTCTAGCAGGATTTTTCCCCAGTGGAGAATGCCTTGAATAGGATGAAAGTCAGGGAATAGAGAGAAGAGATAGGGTGGTCATATCTCAAAACAAGTACAACCATAATTTTTTTTTTCCTTAAAATTTATCTCTAAAAAGAAACTTGAGCAGATGCTATTGTCAAATCTGTTCACATTACATCAAATTTAAAGCACTTAAAGATGAAAGATAAACACCAAGATCATTTTGTAAACAAGAACTTCTCTTCAGGCCATCCTTGAACCTTAAAAAAAGGCATTAAAATTCCTCCTTCATATTGTTAACAAAGTGGGAAAGGAGGTCACTTGTGCTGAGAGAGAGAGAGAGAGAGAGAGAGAGAGAGAGAGAGAGAGAGGACGGAGTAAAAGAAAAGGCCCTCACATTTGGTTGTCAACAATGACATACGTAAACGGTGAATTGCCCTGTTCTGAAACCTGGAAACAAGGCAAATTGAGTATAACATAAATATATAAGATCACATAGCAATTCAACCTTAGTTGTCAAAGCCAAATTCCAAAAAAAAAATCCATAGAATTGCAATATAGCTACCGGAGCAACGCTATTGGCAAATAATAGAGTGAAAATGGAAACAAGTTTTCTTAATTCCTGTACTTGAATATTGAGTGTACCTATAAGATACAAGCATGAAATTCTGCAGTGTAAAAACTGGGATAAATTTGTAAAATTACCAATCAGAGGCTGACAGGTTGAGAATCTACATTTAGAAGAAACTATACAGTTGGAAGCTGAGTTATCAGTATTTGAAAGCATATGAATGCAACCTATCTCCAATGATTTAAATTTTGCTTTTTTATTTTTTGATTATTCTTGGTTGTTTCAGCATCAAAATTTGTGTTAGATTGTTATTTAATATTTTGTATCTTCAATCTTAACACAAGTATGGACAATTAGACTTCAAATGTGCTAACTCCACATTTCCAAGCAACATTCATCTGGTTTGGGAAGGGTTCATATAACTCTAAACACATTCAAATCCAATTGAACTCCCAAAATTTTAAGCAAGCAAAGAAGAGAGAGAGTGAGCAATGATCAAGAATAGCATTTATCTCCCACAGATTACAATATTGAACGTTTGAATCCTGTATCAATTCCTTTAAATAATTATGCCCTTGAAAATGTGACGACTTCTTCATTTCCTTCGTTTTAGTATCTACCATCTCCTGCCTTTTACTATCAATGCGAAGAGAAAAGGAGAATAAAACTAGAAGTGCAAAACTACACAAAGAAGTTACTATAATGGAGTACTGAAGAAAAACAAACATAATATTTGAAAATGTTTTACTGCTGAAAAGAAAATTTTGTCAAGTTGATGTGACCCCATTACAACCAGACAATGCATCTTATTTTTTGCATTAACCCGTTGCCAAAGTCAAATCAACTCACTCCTAGATGTATAAAATTATCTGCCATTAAAGTTTGCCTCAAGCCCCTATGGTTTTCTGTTAAGACACACATATCATATTCATTATTAAAACCAATTTAAGTTCTGCTTGTCTTCTTCGTTGTCCTTGTAGCACTTTCACCATGAACCGGATCTCTTTTGTGTTCTGTGGACTTTAAAGTATGCAGGATGCAACTACTCTAATTTTAATTTCTCATGACAAAAGTATGATTGAGTTTCACTTTAACTAATGATTCTTCAATTATGATTCAGAGAAAAATGTGTCTGACGAACATCACATTTCAGCCTGCCCTCAATGACTGCTACATCTAACTTCTCACGAATGAATTCATCCCTTGTTGCTGTTCTTGATTATTATTGTTCTCATATCCATTTTGTAAAAGATAGTTTTATGATTCTATGGACAACATATATTTCAATTTCTCCACTCCTTTGGTCACTACTTAAAATCTAGTGGCGACTAGTTTTTACTGTTCATTGATTTCTGAACCTCATGCAACTAATTGCATTATTTACATTTCCATTTGGGCCCTGCATAAAGGGTTTGTATCATGTAAAGATGCTAACAGCACTAGAAACCTTAGTTTGAGTCTTGATGGAACAAAAGCATAAAACTAGACTACCACACTATCCATAAACAAGTACACAAGTGCAATGAAAACTTTATCACTATAAGTTTGCTTCAAGGATCAACATTTAGTCCATATCTGTTTGCACAAGTGATGGACGTGCTCGCTAAATCGATTCAAGAGGATGTCCCTTGGTGTATGCTTTATGCAAATGGTAAAGTTTTGGTGGGTGAAATTAGAAGTAAATGTCAAGTTAGAAATTTAGTGAGACGCTTTAGAATCTAAAGGCTTTCAGTTAAGTAGGACTAACATAGAGTACATAGAATATATGTTTAGTAAAAGTAGAAACAAAGTAAGGGGTTTGTAAGACTTGATGGTCAAGAGATACTAAGGAGTGAGAACCTTCAATATCTTGGATCAATAATTTATAAGAATGGAGAGACTGAAAAGAATGTGAATCATAAGATAAGAACATGGTAGATAAAGTGGAGAATCGCATTAGGGGTATTGTGTGATTGTAGAATACCTATTAAGTTAAAGGGCAAATTTTAGAAGATTGCTATAAAACTAGCTACGCTCTATGGTGTTGAATGTTGAATTGTTAAAGAAGCAAGATATTTATAAGCGAAAATTTAGAGAAAGATTGGATTCAAAACTAGGAAATTCACTTCAAGATAGGAATTACCCTTATTGATGAAAAGATTAGGGAAAGTCACTTGAGATGGTCAAGCCGTGTTTAGAGAAGAGTAATTAATTAACCATTGAGAAAAAGTGAGAGTCGATTTAAGTAAAGCAAACGAAAAAAAGATAAGAGGAAGACCAAAAATAATATTAATAGTAGTAAAAAAAGACAAGTCTATTAAGGGTGCAACATAAAGCCCAACTTCAAATAGAATATAATGACTGAAAAGAATATATATGGCCAACCCTAACTGATTTGTTGAGAATCTAGCGGCTGACCCTAAAATTTTGGGGCTAAGTCTTAATTTTTTTTTTTTTGGTATTTACCATAAGCGTGATTATTCAAATCATAAAGCTTCATAAAAATATTTAGAGATAAATTTTTTATATAAAGAAATTAACACAATGCAGCAATACTTAATGAAGAGAAATTTCAGCATTGAAAATCATAAGAAAGAAAAAATGATTAAGAAGTAGGTTTATCATCTGAAGCTTACCACAATAAAAGAAGTATCCACACCATCAGCTTTGAACTCATCCAATATATCCCTGCCTTGAGTGTCATTTGCAACCTAGTGGTTATAAAATGACAAACAGGTTAAAAAAAATTATTATTTTAAATACTCAGTCATAAAATACTTTTGAACTTTTTCAGTCCCCTGCAAATTTGGAAAATGAACATGTAGAACAAGAGAAACATGCAAGGGGTGATACCTTGGAAATTAGCCTGGGCTTTAAGCCCAAACGAGCAGCACAGGTCAAAGCATTCCCTGCGTTTCCACCTCCTTGAACCTAACAAATCAATGCATCCAAACATAATTATAACATCTCTATATTGTGATAATGTTGCCATACTATCTATCTATCATTTGCCAATACTCTTTATTAACTATGCTACTGATATTGATCATAGATGGGCATTCTCTAATTGGATCCCCACTCTGGTGTGAGTCATCAAAATTGATTTTTTTTTTTTGTTGTTGTTGAGAAACAAACACACGCACACACAAACAAGGGAGAGGAAAAGGGGTTCTAACAAAAAGGCAAACCACAACTCCACTCAAAATTGATTCTAGTGTTCATTGAACAATATAATAACATAATATATTCTGCTGCCATTTAATGAGTTTATTAAAATTCACTATTTCAACAGTGTCTTACAAACTGATGTCAGTTATCATAAAAAGCTAAGTTAGATAAGTATTTATTAGTTGTTGAAGTGACATCAATCACATTCATTCATTCAAGTGAGTTAATCTCGAGTAGTAAATTGAGTAATTTGCGAGTGAGCAGAAGCCAATAACAATAGTGGGTAACAAAGCAAGGCACTAATAAAGATAATTTGCAGAAAAAAAAAATGGAACTGTAAAGGATCTAGGCACAGCTAAAAACATTAATAATTATGTTGAAATATTGACTAAATTATTAAATTTATTATTTTCAAACCGTTCCATCTATTTAAAAATCGATAATTTATGGTGATCATGAGTTTGAATCTTGTCCTTGCTCTAACCGTCACTTATAAAGTTTAAAATGTGTTGGGTAATTGAGTTCCACTTATTAAGAGAGAGTGTTAAAACGTTGGTTAAATTATTAATTCGTAATTTTCTAACTAATTAAAACTTTTGCGACAATTGATAATTTATCAAATAACATTGAACATTTCATCAGTCATATAACATACTAGAATAAAAAGTAGTAGAAGAAGAAGAGAACCTTCAAGTTGGTGGTTCTGATCTTGTCATCAGGCGTAGGATAGGTTGCTACTGCCGCCAAGAAATCCACCGACGCCCCACCACACCCCACCTGCACGTCTCACATTCACATTCACATTCACATTCACATTCACATTCACATAAATAAAAAACAACCTCCATTTCATGCATTCATTATATATACATACATACAGAGAGAGAGAGAGAGCTTACAACAATGCCCTTTTCAGGAGGAGGAGGAAGAGTATCAGACGACATTTTCACTCTCAAATTTCTGCAATGATACGTACACACAGATGTGTGTATGTTACATATATAGAGAGAGAGAGAGAAAAAAAAAAGAAGAGAAATATTGCGATAATTCATTCAACAGTCATTGAAAAGAAGGTTTTCAAAACAAAAAAGACATTGAAAAGAAAGAAAGTAAAAGGCGAAAGAAAATAAAAAGAGAGAGAAAAGACAAGAAGACCTGACGAAGCAGGTGGGCTTTGTTGCTGTGGCCGAGGTTGATACAAAGCTCTGAGAGCTCACTAGCTTTATAGCATTATTGTGAAGTGTGGAGAGTGAGAGGAGTCCCAGCATATTTGCAAAGTTGAGAATTGAGAGGCCTAGGCGCGTGGAAAGGAAGAGTCGGAGACTGAGTTGAATTAGATTGGGACACCCAAAGACAAAAAGCTTGGCATAGGTAGTTGGGTGTGAAACAGGAGCAACAGGAACAAGATGAAGTAGTTTATGGTTATATATGTCATATGTATGTATGTGTTTGAGATTAGGAGTCCCATTTTCCTGTTCTCCAATACAAGAAGTATATTCTTTAGTTCTTTTAACCCCACAACTTGTTTAACCAAAATTTCCTCCCAACTTTAATACCACTTTCACAAAGATTCATTATTTTTTTTTCCTCAGTAATTATGACCAAAAATAAAAAAACAACATAAATATGAAAGTGTGGTCAAAAGAAGATTACAGATGATGTCTGTATTTCAAAAAGTAATATCCTTTTCTCTCTCTTACCATGTAAGATTTATAGTATTATTTATAGTTCTCATATATGTTGAACCAGCCTATCACTATGTATCAACAAACATAATTTTTTTTTGGACACAACTTTGACGTGGCAAATTGTGAGTAGTTTATTGGAGTATTATTTTTATATTGATGTAATATTAAAAATACTAAAATCACAAATTTTCCCAATTGTAATGTCGAAACATTGTGATTCTAGTATTATTACTATGCAGAGGAATGAGCCAACAACTAATGGTCATCTATTAATGACAAAAGAACTAGTGGAACCCAAAAATAACTAAATTGTCTTGAATTTCAAAGGGCACAATATGCTTTTTGGAAAAGGAACCCCCTTTTCATGTTTGTTTGAAAGGTGACATTTCTAAAATGTTTACTTTTCACACTCCTTTGATTTATTGGGGTCGAGGTTGTTCAATAATTAGATTCAAAGGTTCAAATCCTTCCTTTCATACTGTCAAGATATTTTTGTGAATTGACTTGACTTGGACAATAAACATTTTCCAATATCATGATATAATGGATGACTAAAATTGATAATCTACCGTTTATGAGATTTGTTTTTTTGTTTTGTTTTGTTTTTTTTTTTTAAAATGAAGCCTTAAATTGTTACAAAAAATTAATCATCAATGATGATTTGACACAACAATTTTTCTAGAACATGTTAGAATTTCAATTAGGCATTTTTATTAACCTAAAAAATTGAGAACTTTATTGTGGTGAGAAATAGAACAAACCATCTATCTATAAATTTTTGGTGCCTTTCTCTTACAGGGTGATATTTTAATTGACCTAGTTTAGAGTGCGTTTGGTTGGAGCAAAAATTGGGGGATGAAAAATGAGGGAAAGAAAAGTGAGGAGAAAATAATGAGAGAGGGTGTTTAGTTGAGGGGGAAAATGATAGAAATTTTGATGGTGGCCTGGGAGTTTTCTCCTTGGGCCCACCATTAGGAGTGACTAGTGGATGTTCCGCGCGATGCGCGTGTTCGCTATTAGTTATTTTATAATAGTTATGTGTTATAATATTTGAAAAATTAATTTCGATTATGTATTATACGTCACTAAAATAATGAATAAAAAAAAATGTAACACAATATATTCATAAGTAACCATAATTAATTAGACTCTAAAAATGCCACTATATGCCTTTTTTTGTTGGATTAAGTGTATATGTATATTTAGTTCTTACATTTGATGATTCCAATATAAATATTTTATTATTTCCTTTTCTTTTTTTTTAGAAGTATTTTTTTTTAAAAGAAAACACGTGAAATTTTGAAGGCTAAATATTTTAAGATTTAAGGTTTATAATTTCTAATTCGCAAAACTAAATATACATGCTAAGAGATTAAAAATAAAAAAATAATTGAACAGAGAAATATAAACTTATATTATTTCATATCTCACATTTGATTTTACTTACATCTGAGTACCTTAATCACTTACAAAGATTAAATACTTTTCAAAAATATAAATAAAGACAAAAAACACATACCTTTAGAAACCCCATATGTTGTTAAAACATTGTATCAAGCTTTGATTGTGTTGTTAAGAAGTTTAGATCATATGCACCCGAAACCAAAGCCAATTTCATACTTTTTTTTACACTAATTTTCTCACTCTTTGTCTTACTATCTCTCCAGTCCTACTTTTCTTTTGGCCTTTTGATATTTTGTGAAACTGGAATATATAAAAGAACATGAAAACTAACATTGAATAGAGAAAACCTTTCATTTTTTAAATTAATGAAATTAAAAGTGAAAGAGTTCAAGAAGTTGGAAAAGGGAGTAGAACCAAAATTTTTAATTTTCTGCATTTATGGCTTAAACTAATCATTAATAAGAAGATGGGAGGTGAAAGACTAAACGAAAAAGTACTCATACAAAGAGATTGATTGATTTTGGAGTCTGCTTTTATATATATATATATATATATATATATATATATATATATATATATATATATTAATTGATTGATTGATTTTGGAGTCTCCCTGATTTGGAGAGAAAATGGGAGAGGGAGAGGAGATTTGTCCACCTCATCCCTTTTACGTTGATTCATTTTTTTTGAAAGAGATTATATTGGGTTAGGAGTTGGCGTAAAAAGTGTTCTTTACGCCACTTTTTACTCCAGCCAATCCTAACCTGACACATTAGCAAATAATAAAAAAAAAACATTTTTTTATCTCCCTCTCTCCTCTTCCCATCTCCCTCACTTTTCCAAAAACATTGAAGGCTTGAAACAACGTGAGGGAGATGGGAAGAGGAGAGAGGGAGAGAAAAAAAAATATTTTTTATTATTTGCCGACGAGTCAAGTTAGGATCCAGAAACATTAAAGGCTTGAAACAAAGTGAGGGAGATGAGAAAAGAAGAGAGGGAGAGAAAAAAAAAATATTTTTTTATTATTTGCCGACGAGTCAGGTCAGGATTGACACACCTTTTACATAAGCTCCTGACCCAATTTAATCTCTTTTTGAAAATGATAGAAAAGTGGAGAGAATGAAAGACCATTTTTTTTGGTTGAGAAGATAAAAAAATGTAATTTGTATAAATTTATTCTCTTCTCATACCCCTATCATATATAAATTTTTTAATAGTTTGTAAGAAAAAAAAAAAAACCAATGTGGATGGATAGATGGTGAGATAAAAATTGGGGGAGTGATGTTAGGTAGGGCTAGGAGAAGGGTAAAAAGAAAGAACCAAATTAGAGGTTGCTGGTGCTGTGCAGAGAAACTGAGGGAAGAGGAAACAACAAATAGAATAAAATAAATAAAAGAAAGAAAATAAATGGGTTTAAGGGCTGCTGGTGCTGTGCACGAAGAAAAAGTGTTCTCTCCACTTTTAACAATCAGTTTTGTACTGAATTAGTTTTTTTTTTTTTTTGGAAACCGAACCAAATTATCATTTATAATTGTAAATGAGCCTAATCAAAATACAAAGTCTCCATAAGAGCACTTGCAGCAGTGGAGCTAAATAACTATATAGCTATTTTAGCTCCACCAAAACACCAAAAAGAAGCATGCAGCAGTGGAGCTAAATTTATATTTTTTTAGCTCATTGCTACAGTGCACATCTATCTATAGATGTGCACTGTTCATGAGAGCTAAAAAAAAAATTTAATTTTATATTTTGTGTTCACATTACCTTTTTATTGTGGTATTTTTATTATAGTGAGATGTATTATTTTATTGTGGTAGATATATTATTTTATTGTAATGTTTATATTATTTTATTGTGTTGAAAGCTAAAATAGATCCACTGTTGCAGCATGTGTGTAGGTAAAATAGATAAAGTAACTTTTGGTGGAGTTAAATTGCTAAATTTTTAATAACTTTTGGTGGAGTTAAATTGTTAAATTTTTAGCTCTACTGCTGTGGATGCTCTAACAGAGGGAGGAGAATCCTCAATCCAAAAAAACATTAAAAAAAAAAAAAATGTTTAACATAATGGGCTAAAGCATGGGCCACAGAGTTAGCATCGTGGCAAATACTACAGATTGAGAACCAATAGAGATTGGCAAGAAGCGCTTGGATGTCAACAAGCACATGGCCAAGCCGAGAACACTGAGGACCAGGATACAAAATAGAACCCATGACACTTGTGTTATCACCCTCAGTTTTGTACTAACTTGGTTTTGAATTACCAGCCAAAATTCAAAATATGGTTGAAACAATCCAGTAGATTCTAGTATCCAAAGCAATATGTTTTACCCATATTTTTGTACCAATCTAGGTATCTGTATGTACATTTTGGTTTCCAAAGCTGTATGTTTCAGTCCTATTTTTGTACCAGTTTAGGTGTTGGTATGGCAAATATAGTATGGTACGA
Source organism: Castanea sativa (assembly GCF_040712315.1). NCBI lineage: Eukaryota > Viridiplantae > Streptophyta > Magnoliopsida > Fagales > Fagaceae > Castanea > Castanea sativa. The sequence goes on along the minus strand of NC_134024.1, from coordinate 39,416,065 downwards.
GATTGACTCATTTATTTTCACCAAAGAGAACTTATTTTGTGAGTTCTAGTTAGCTCAACTGGTAAAGTTTCTGACAGTTGAATAAGAGATTTGAGATTCTATCTCTGCTTACACCAAAAACTGCTTTTATCATATTTCACTTCCCTAAAATTAAAGGGAAAAAAAAAATTCCACACATCCCAGCACCACCACTGACCTCCACCAGCACCAGTACCGGCATTAACAATGTGGCTATCACAAACTTGGTCACCACCCCCACAACCTCCAAAAACTAACACCAGTCATTTTAAGAAATCGTTTTTTTATTAAAAAATTCCCTAAGTTATGATGGAATTGGAATGAACAAATCCAAGTAAATTAAACAAGGATAAACTAGGGGAGAGAGAGGGGGGGGGGGGGGGGCAGAGCTTGCTGTGGTATTTTGGGCATAAACACTAATATCAGTATAGTACAGGTACATGATGAAGAGATGTAACAAAAAAATATAAGTTTTTTGCGAAGTCCTAACTCATTTGGACATTATCAAATTAAAACAAAACCCATTTCTTTCAACAACATTTTAGCTCAAAATATGATTTTGAAAAATGACTTGCGTGGGTCATTTTGAGGTTGTGGGGTCTGGTGAAGAGGTTTGTGGCGGCAGCAGGTATGCCAGTGATTGGCATTGGTGGTGTTGGAACTGTTGTAGGTAGAACCGTAGAAGTTGGTGCTGAGATGTGTGGGAATTTATTATTATTATTATTTTAGGTTAGTGACAATGAAAAGGCATTCAAAGATGACTAAATTAAATAGCTGACATATGGTAAATGTTCTAAAGTGGAATAGGAAAAGTGAGACAAAAGATTTGGACTCTTACTTTATATATTAGACAATTAATTAATCAAGACAACCTGAAAATTTCAAGATAATACAAGAATAACACAAACAAATATCCTACTTTAAACATTTTCGCATATTCTCCACTTCAATCTCAATGAAAAACAGATCTTCAAATTTGGAAGAATCTGAAGCAGACAAAGCAGAAACATGATCTCAGTAAAAAATTTCATTTGAAAAGCATGGACTGCCAATGGAGATCATTTCCAGCCTAACAAATGGGAGGCAAATGGCAAAAAATTCAATAGAAGATTGAACCACAAAAATATATTATAACATATATGATACAGGGAGTGTTCAACTTGTATCTCCAACTTGTATTTGTTAACGAATGAAATATTTCCAAAATCAGAAGTCAATCAATCTCTCTCTCCAAACACGGTAACCGCAGAAATCCCAGATACCTACACTAAACCAATCATATCCTCTCAATAAAAGCTCTGATTCTTTGGAACTGTACAATTCGAAACACTAGAAAGAAATCTTATACCCAATACGCATCATTCCAAGCACGCCTTGGAAGCAGTCCCCCATGCTCACTCCTACTTCCTGTAAATCTATACAAGGCCGCCTTGCTTCGGACTGTTCTCAAGGGACCTGATCTGTTCCCATGCCTAATCGGTAAAGACATCTCATCCCCAAACAAACTTGAAGCTGAAAACGGTCTGTTTTCCATCTCTTCAAGTGGACCAGAACTGTAATCCATTGTGATGAAGGAAGAGGCTTGCCCATAAGTTAACCGAGGGGTGATCCCACCTGCATTCCACCAATTGCTATCAGAAGGGGCAAAGTCTCCTTTAAAGTCAGATTCTTGAGCAGAAGACTCCTTTCGACTACAGCAATCTCCACAAGTCTCATCTGTGTCATTGTATATTAGTTTCAGAGCTTGCACAACTTCACCCATAAAAGGTCTGTGAGTCACCTCTGGGTGAACACACATGGAAGCAATGGCTGCCACCTTAGCCATGTCATTGAAGTCATAACTTCCAGCCAAAGAAGGATCAACCAACTGCTCCAAACCTTCTCTACTGGTCAGTAGTGGCCGTGCCCAAGTTACCAGATTCTCCTGTCCAGGAGGTTGGGACATGTCCACAGGTTTTCTTCCAGTGAGAAGCTCAAGGAGCACAACCCCATAACTGTAGACATCACTCTTGACAAGTAGATGCCCTGTCATTGCATATTCTGGGGCGACATACCTGCAAACCCATTATATTCAAAGTTCATCAATATTTGGAATTGCTGACTGGAAATACAGTAGTATACATACAAGTGAATACTTCTTAATCCAAAGTATTTCACAGAATATGTGGAGAGAGAGAGAGAGAGAGCATGTCCAATCAAGAACCTACTCGAATTTATAGAATTGTGAGACAATGACTTCAAAATAGTATGATTACCCAAAAGTTCCCATGACCCGAGTAGAAATATGACAACTTCCTTCGGTTGCTTCCCTGGCCAACCCAAAATCTGAAACCTTGGGGGTAAAGTCATCTTCTAGTAAAACATTACTAGCCTTGAAATCACGGTGTATTACACGAGGATTAGAATCTTCATGAAGATAGGCCAATCCTCTTGCTGCTCCAAGGGCAATCTTCATCCGTGCATCCCAGTCTAGAGGGCCCTTGTTCTTGTCAACACCTAAAACACCAATAAAGGGGCAATGTGGAAGTTTTCCAACTTATATTCCATTAAATAATTACAAACAAAATAAAATAAGAGGTAATGCAGAAAATATACCATGTAAATGGGACTCAACACTGCCATTGTGAACAAGCTCATACACCAAGCACCGTGTCCGCCCTTCAATGCATATACCAATCAGTTTCACAAGATTACGGTGATGCAATCGACTTAGCATCTCAACTTCTGCAATAAATTCACGGTCCCCATTTTGATTATCCCTTGTAAGCAATTTAACTGCAACTTCAGTTTCATCTTCCATAATCCCAAGGTAAACACGTCCAAATCCTCCTTCACCCAAAATCCTCTTTGAACTGAACTTATCTGTTGCCTTCTCAAGCTCAGCAAGTGAAAATGTTTTAGCAGAGAGAACACAGTTAGCCATGGTGGACATCAGGGATACTGATGTTGAGCTTGCAATACTACTTGATAATACAGACCCTATGCCTGTGTTAAATGCAGAGGACTAATTATTTTGACTAAGAATAAAGTGTGTTGATGCAGCTCATTAGGTAACACTCAAATTGATAAGCTTATTATTCAATTGTTCATGCAATAGGAATCTTCCATGATTGGCCAGTGTGTTGATACATCAAAAGTTAATAACCCAGCTTTAAAAGACTGGCCAGCATGGATTAAGAAGATGCAGTATCAGTTTTAAATGATAGCTCTGCAAGACTTAAATGTTAATAAAGGTATTGTGATTGATATAAAATATTTATTTATTTCACTAAATTTTGTAATATGATTCTTTTGCTAGCATTTGACATGGCACAACTTAGACCTTACAGGATATTCATCATCCATCAGTGGTGAATGTCCAGAACTATTTACTGATGTCATACATTACTAGGGTTTTTTTTTTTTTTTTTTTTTTTTCATTTTTTTTTAAAGGTTAGAAACACTTACGTGATATAGATGCTGTGACTCTGTCAGCTTGAACCCACACCCCTTTGGGAGGTACCAACTTCGCCAACTGGGTGGTGGTGATACATTACTAGGGTTTGAAAGGGCATTTTCTTATAATGCACAAATTATTTAAAAAGGTAAAATAAAATAAAACAAATGGGACTAGCTTCCCCCTTTCACAGAATTGCCTCTTTGATAGTACAATTTCCATGTTTTTGGGCCAGAAGAAAGAGACTCGTTATTTCTTCCCTTTTTGTCAATTACTGGGCAGTTTGCAAAGAAATGAATATTTTCAACATGGTGTGTGAAAAAAAAAAAGATTAAAAAAAAAGGTTTTCAGAATCAAAGCATGGTATGTGTGCTTTTCATGGGATCCATCAGTGGTGAAAGTCTCAGGCAGGAAATTTTAAGCCCAAAGAAAGAAAGAAAAAAAAAGGCCAATTAGTGCGTATTTTATAGATCATGTGACTTTCAATGAAGTTGGATCACTAGGATTTTATTAATTATATGTAAGATGAAGAGTAAGATTTCTAAAGTCACCAAATGCTTTTTTTTTTCCTGATAAATTGATAACTGGGGGGATGGAGGGATTTGAGCCCTAAACATCTCCATTGGAAACACCAGATGATGCTAGTTGAGCTACAAGGCTCTTGGTGAGTCACTAATTATAAATAGCATTTTTTTTTTAATTGTTGCGGGTAACCTTTTCTTATCCATTTTATGAAATTTCATATTTGAATATTTCTTCAGCTTCGAGCCTAGATATTGATATCTAATTGTTCCAACTTTAATATTATTCTCTCTATTTTTCTTCTCTTTTTTTAATCTTATTGCTGGAATTTCTTTTTCTATGCTAAACGTAAATCCTCACCACATCAAGTTATATTAGAGCAAAAGATCCTAGATCTAAGCCAAAAAAATTCATATCTGAGTCAAAGATAGTAACTTTAAGCTATGGCTGGCCGTGGTAGAGATCATGAGGATAGAGGAAATCAAGGCTAGTAGGAAAAAAATAATGAGATAAGGCGTATTATTGAAGATTTATCAAAGGGTAATGGTGAATCGGTTGACCATCTCTTCCTTCACTGTCCCGTTGCTATGGATCTATGGTCTATGGTTTTGGGTTTATTTGGAGTAACTTGGGTTATGCCGCATACTGTTTTGGGGCTGTTAGGGTGTTAGCAAGGCAGCTTTGGTCATCATTGAAATGGTTATATATGGTCCATCGTTCCTCATTGCTTAATGTGGTATCTTTGGAGGGAGAAATAGTAGATGTTTTGAAGATATTGAGAGATCTATTCCGGACCTCAAGCTATTCTTTTTTAGAACTTTATTGGATTGGTTGTTTGCTTTGCAAAAACAATCATTCCCTTCTTTATTGATTTCCTAGATTCATGTAATTTTTGTATTTGATTTGTTGTCCCGTTGTACACTCCCTGTGTACTAGGGTGTTTCCTTTTTGATATCAATAAAACTTTATTACTTATGAAAAAAAAAAAAGTTGTTCATTTCAGCAATGGGAACCAGTGGGAGACTCACATGAAGATTTTGGAAGGACTACAACCCCTTGGACATATTGGAAAGTGGTCATGATATAGAAGATGAAAACTCCTTTCATGATACCAGGTAGAGTATGCAGCATGAGGTAGGTTGGAAGATCAGTTGGTGCGTGTAGTTGAATTGAAGGATAAAATTTTTGAAAGAGTTTGCGCCACAAACTGGGATTCTCTTTATGATGGTTTAGGGGAGAGTACTTGATACAGATTAAAGAAATTATTTAATTAAAGTAATGCACATCAAGAGTTCAATGCAAGTCCTAAGAGTGTTCTTTTGGACATGGAAGATTTGCATACACACGATTTGAAAAACCTAGTACTGTTTGATGGAATTCAAAATTGAAAATTTTTAGTGAAGATGGATACTTTTACCTGGAATGATGTGATGTTTAATAATTTTTCTATTGGCATAATGCTGAATCATGATAATCTTTCTTTTTATGAAGATAAAGATACAAGATTTGATTGTGTTTAGGAGGACTTTATGGAGCAAGAGCTGCAAGACACAATTCGACAAGCTCTAAGACATACATGGATGGGGTTAAGCCAATTTTAGAACAAAGTTGTATGGTGTACTTTGTTCTACGTGACTTGTTCATGTTACAAATTGAAGAAATGCTCCAAACCTTGTTATGCAGAAGTTCTTATTGGCATATTAAGGCTAAGTAGCTATTTCTTGATTATTATTTTTTTTTGGATAAGTACTATTTCTTGATGCATTTAAGAAGACAAAGAATGAAAAGATAGAAAATATTATTTGGGACTCCAATAAATTGTGGAGAATTGAAGCCCAACTAAGGATGAATTTTCTCCAACCCAAGGAGAACTGATGTAGGAAAATTTAAGGCCCCCCAAAAAAGGCCCATCAGTCCATTGTCTTTTATTTTTATATTTCATGTTTCATTTATTTTTATGTCTTGAGTATACTAAAAGGTCATTTGACTAGCATGTGACTTTTAATGAAGTTGGTAGGTTAAGATTTATTTCTTTATTTTTGATAAGTACCAAAACTTTATTGATTAAAAAAAGAAAAGAAAACCCAGGTACACTGGTGGTGTATTTGAGTAGCAGTACATCAAACACTCAAATTACAAAGCTCTAACATATCTAATAAATTAGATCAGGGAAAAGAGTTAACAGAAGCACGCCAATCCAGAAGAGAGTGAAGAAGAGATTTAATTGTTATACATAAGATGAAAGACTAGAATTCTAGAGTTGCTAAAGTCTTTTATACATAGAATTTTTTAAATCGTGGGCATCCTTTTTGTATAGCCTTCAAGAAATTTCAGATTTGATCTCTTTCCACATTTTGTGATGACTTGGGAGTTGTTTATGATATTATGCTTCTTTGGTGTCTCCTAGGTAATGCTTTATTATGTGATGGGGGGTTTATCATGTTGTACTAGGCTCTTTGGCAAGGGAAGTAATGGGAGGATTTGGAGAGTGGTTCCTCCGTGTCTAATGTGGTGTCTTGTGAGAAAAAGGAATGCATGTTACTTTGAGGGGCCAAAGTGCCGAAGTTCATGAACTCCCTTGAGATTATGCTTTGCATTTGAAGATCTTATATGAATGGACTTTGACATATCCTATCTCTTCTATAGCATGCTTTTGAAGGCTTTTTTTTACCCCTCCTTTTTTTGTTCTTTGCTCCTACATATCATGTACTTGGTTTGCTGCCCTTTGCTTCGTTTTTTATTTTATTTTTTGCAATGATTTCTTTACTTAGAAAAAGCAATTCAGATCCAACCTCATTCCTATTATCCTTTTTCTTTGCCTTATTCTTATTGGAATTTCTTCTTAAACCCTTCTACTACACTAGACCTAAGTTCTCCTCACCACATCAAAGTTCATATTACTGATCTGGTAAATTATTAGTGTTTGAAAGAGTTTTCCTCTTTGCTTCAGACATTATTAACAAAAAAATAAGAATATTATTATCAAATTTTTTAGAAGAAGCATGATTTAAAACAAATGGAATATCTAGGAAATATAATGCAAATGTGGAATTAAATCATGACCACAAGCCACAAGACCAACATCCATACTTTTGAGTAATAATTCACCAGGCATGACTAGATTTTGCGCAACCAAAAATGACATATTATGATAAAATATTCATGATATTTTATTTATATATAATAATTAGGCACTAGGCAGGCATATAAAATAAATGGTGGCTGCAAGGGGACCAAACTTTTCAAGCTAGGGGGAACTAACACATATACAGTCATGATGGAGCATTGTACAACATAAAAAGTTACAAAACATTTGATGACATTGCATTTGAGTAAAAGCATCTACATAATAATTCATAAACTTACCAGATCTTTTGTTTGCAGAGGGTGTAAATGCTGGACCAACGGCATTTGACGGTCTTCTAACCTTCCTCCACTTCAAAAAGATAGAGACTGCTCCAATGAAAACTAATAGGAGCACAAATGCAGACAAAGATATTATGGCAATGGTTTTGAGGTTCATCCGCTGGTTCTTGTTGATAAAATTTGCTGTGATTGGGAGGTCTCCAACACTTCCTGTTGGTCCATTGCCACTGTAACTCCCATAAGGTGGTGAAGAAGGAATCCCTGATGAAAACTATTTCAGTGACTAAAACATGATAATAAAATAAAAAAGAAGGATACTTGAAGGACTCCTTTTTGTTATTTTCCCCTTTTGCTAGAAATTTAAAGTTAATCGGGGTAGGTACCTGGATAACGAATGTATAGCACTTCATAGTTACCAAAAAGAGTTGTATTTAGAGGCACTTTCTTATGCCAAAATCTGTCAGATGTCAGTACTGCAGTAGTATTATCAAACTTCTCTCCCAGTGGAACCAAGTTAATATCCACAACAGTACTTTCCTGATTTTGACTGTTGGCAATAACACCCATAATTTTAACTTGGCTTTGCTCCAAATAGGTGCCTTCCGCGATCTCAATCTCTAGCTCCCTCATTACAGGAAAAACAGATAAAGTGGCTACATCAAGAAGAAGTCTGACTTGCATGGGAAACACACAACCACAAGGTGAACCAATGGGAGTTGCAGTAAGTGGCTCTATACAAATTTGATCACAAGCTGCCAACAAATCCATTAACAAGTCATGAGTGGTTAAAAAACTCAAAACGAGCAACAGAAAAAGACCTTTAACTTTCATTGTAGCTTTTGAGATGAATAAGATATAATGATCGATCTTTCAACTAATGTTCAAAATTTCAAACTACCAACTGTGTTTAGCCTTAAGGCATTAATGTTACGCGATTTCTATTCCATAGGGTGAGTCACTTTCCCAAGCAAAAAAAAAAAAAAAAAAACCATTTTCCCTAGTATAAACACACACTTAAGGCATTAAGAGAGAGAGAGAGAGAGAGAGCGATGGTACAATTACCAATTTTGTTAAGTGATAGTTTCTATTTTACCATAAGAACACTTTGACTTCAGCTTTTAAAGACTTTTTTCTCTAACATTTTGTTGATCCTGTATTCCACCCAAAACATGCTCCTCTTTTAAAAGATAAAGGCCACTGATTGACTTTCCTAATATGCACTGGCTTTATTTGAATTTATAAATTAAAAAAAAAAGCCTATTATAACATCTGAAACAAAAAAGAAAAGGCATGAGTGCCAGCTTAACCTTTTAGGGTGGTAACTTTTTAATCTAGCAAATTTCAAGGCAAAGAAATTGATTTTTTTTTTGAGAGAGTTTCATCTTATAACGTCTGCTCCTGATGATAGCTCTTTATCATCAGACCAAGACACCAATAAGTTTTTGGTGTAGGCGGAGATTGAACTCCAGATCTCTTATACAACCATCAGAGACCTTACCAACAAGCAAAAATTTTGACAGCAGACACTCAGAAATTAAAAACAATGTTATTCACGGGTTACTTATCAAATATATGTCATACATATTTTAAGTGTTCTTGATATCTTGATACTTATGCTTTTTGCATAAGGGTTATTTACAGACATTTGGGCACACGAGAGACGCATACCACAAGTTAATACTATTGATCAATATAAAAAATCATCTACTTCTCCTAGTTACCACTGAACATATCATGTCCAAAATTGAAATGTCTTGATTCTTATATTAGGTATGCATTCTCACTTGTAAAGTTGTGAAGCACTATAAACAATGGTATGGCCCTATTTCATTGTAGATATCTCAATATCTTTTTTTTATAATACAAATGTGCGTGTGAGCAACACGGACTCTCAAATAGACAGATTCAATTTGACAGATGGATATTACCATGGTTTTTTGAAGGGGATGGAGCAATTGCATCAGGTTTAACATGCTGATGATGATGATGATGACCGCGTATTGGTGAGGGATTACTGCTAGGACCTGACATATATAAGTAAAGATAGAGAAAACTATTAACAACAACGTAATGTCAAGCTGTTAATATTATGAGCACAGTAATACCTTGGTAAAGTGGAGAAGGTGCAGGGGCAGTGGATGGTCCCAAAGAGGGCTTAACCACCCATGTTTTGGGCGGTTTTGATGCAGCATATGACACACCCATCGAAATTGACCTTTCTGCAAGAAGTAAAGGAACATCATATGTTGAGCACAACTGAAGATATTCATGGACAGTTATCAATAAAAGCTGGAATGGATCTAAACTATTACTAAATGACGCATTGCATTAAGTGGCCACATTGAATGCACTAGTGAGGCACTCAAGGAAAGAGAGGGTAAATAAATTTGAATTATATGTTCTCAAGAGATGTTAACAAAAGGAGATATGTAAGGCATTCAGCTGATAAGCAGATGAAAAAAAAAAAAGCTTATAAAGTGTTTCTTTGTATCAGGATAAGCAAATGAGCAACAAATGTCTTCTAATTGGTGTATTATGTTGGGCTTGGGCAATATAACTTGATTTGGTAGCTAAAGTCAGTGTGGTCCAAAGTAAGCTATGTGCTCGGGTGAGATGAGCTGCCACTAAGGTCTCCTCCAAAAGCTCTGAAGCTAGGAGGCTTTAGTGAGGTGCTCACCTTCAGAGTCTAGGCAAGGCACCTTTAGTGAGATGTTACCTAATGCCTAGGCACCTAGGCGCCCTTTAAAACACATGAGGCAATAAAACAAATTCCAAATACACACACACATATAAACCTACGCACCATTTAGTGCTTGGGCAAGTGCCTCAAGCAATGTTTAAGGCGCATGAAGCGACGCCTAAAAACAATTCTGCACACGCGTGCGTGCGCGCACACGCACACATATATATATATATATTCTGCATAATCCCAAAGTAAAAGCAGGTAGTCTTTATTTTATTAAAGTGGGGGTTGAGCTAGCCACCACAAACATTTTTTTTTTGTTGATAAATAACCGAATTGTATTAAAAAGAAGCCCAGGTACACCGGGGGTGAACATGGAAAACAGAACATCAAACACATAAATTACAAAGATCAAGCATTTCTAAAAAATTAGAACAAGGGAAAAGATTAAAGGAAGAACTCCACTCTAGCAAGGTATGAAAAAGAAGAGATTTGAAATCTGAAGTAGACCACTCCTTCCCTTCGAAACATCTTGAGTTCTCTCGCCAAATACACCATAGGACACAATTGAGGGACAGCCCTCCATAAATCAACGCTCCGATGCCCACCGAAGGAACCTTGCCAACTCGAAAATAAATTAGAGACACCATGCGGCATAACCCATTGAAGACCAAAAAGAGCCCACACCATAGACCATATATCATAAGCAATAGGACAATGAAGGAGAAGGTGATTCACCGATTCCCCACTCTTTTTACACATATAGCACCGATCAACAACTGCGACACCCTTATACCACAAATTTTCAGCAGTCAAAATCTTACCTAATGAAGGGGGAGGGGGGGGGGGGGGGGACACATCTACAAGTCAGGCATGTGGGGTTTTTTCCCCCCTCATTATTCTATACTTCTCTAACTTCTCAGGCAGCACTTGTTTTTGCTTTCTCTTTCTCAACTCTTCGGCAGCTCCCTTTCTCTTTCTTTCTTTTTTTCTTATTATTCATTTTTTTTTCTCACTCTAAGCTCTGCCCCTCCCCCCCCTAATTTCAGCTCTCTTATTTCCTCCCCTTCTCTGTCTCACCTCTTCGGCAGTTCTCTCACTTTCCTGTTTCTTTTTTTTTTAATCAAATAATCTTTTATTTTTGACAGTTTCTCTCCTTTGTCTTGGGATAAGAATGTTGTAAAGTCACTTATTCTTTTTTTTTTTTTTTTTTTAATTTAGCTCTCTAATTTTTCATTCATTGTCTCACCTCTTGGACAGCCCTCTTTCCCTTTCCTTTTATTCTTTTTCTTAAAAAAAAAAAAATTTCAGCTCTCTTGTATCACCATAAACATCTTCTTCAATGCATCACCACAAAGTGCTCCCCCTCTCTTTCTTTCCTTCCTCATCAATTTACAAATAGACCATAAAAAATTCAATCTCATAATCTTTCAAACTTAGGTATTTGTTTTCTGTTTTATCTTCTTTAAAAAAAAACTTTTTTTGGATAAATAACATAAGTCCTCTTTAATTAGGACCTAATTTCTTCATGCACCACACATTTGGTAGATTTTTTTTGTCTCTTTTGAATTTTGATTCATTTTATTTAAACATGCTTCACTATAATATTCCAATGAATTAGATACAATGATTTTAGTTCTATATGTATAATAAGAATTTTAGAATTTGGTGTCTTGTTTCACACAGGCGAGCACTTTTTTGGTGCCTCATGCCTTGCCTAAGGCGATACAAGACCCTGGTGCCTTAAGATTGCCTTTTGCCTTTCACTACACTGGCTGTGGTTCTCTTTTAAAAAGAACACATTGGAAATACTGATATTAGATGCGGAAAGCACAGGATAAATTGGCAATATTTTTTCTAATTTCAAAATATATTTGACACTAGTGTGGCCATAATAACATACTGTTACAGGTTTTCTCAGGTTCAAATATCAAAAGCCTTGAATAGATGTCAATATGCTTATCAAGGGTTCATAATCATATCCAGAATTCACTTCACATACAAGTTACTTGGCTTGGATTAAGAAAAAAAATTATCTACATTGACTAATAAAAATTTGCACCCTTACCGTGTTCCAGTAAGGTTTCTTTCATAGAGAACGGCCGGGTTGGTAGAAGAGGAGACAAAAATACGTGCAACAAAGGATGGCCTGAAATATAAAACAAATGTGTTAATCTTCTATTCAAGAACCATAATTTATTGCTTTTCATACTTGAAAGTCAATTCCTATAAATTGTATATCACACCACATCATAAATTTATCTTGTCAAGCGTCTATAAACAACAAAATTTTTATTGACATTTGCCAGAAAATAAATTATTCTAAATTTCTCTTCATTTCATAAAAGGAATTTTATCACATCATAAATGTATCTAAGCATAGTTTGCAGATCATTCAAGTGGTCGGTCAAAATGTGCTCTGGATGACTCATTTCCAGGCAAAGGTCTAGTGAATAGATAACTAATAAGTCTTACTCAGAACAAAACATTGTATTCCAAATGCCTCACCCAAATATTTTGATCCATCTATAAGCTTGTAACTACACATATCACTCTACATGTATCAATCTAGGCTGAGATCCAATTTAGTTTTAAACTTTGATACATGACATAGGTTTTTTATTTAAATAAAAAGTTTGTTTCAGAACAGTATCACACGTTAAGTGAAAATTATTCTACACATATCAGATAACAATAATTATGGAAACTCTCATGCTCTAATGTGATGGTGGATATTAATGTTTAAGAGATTTCACCTATCAAATATCATTTATTGGTTCAGTTAATGTAAACAACTATATTTACAAATTACACTTAAATATGTTTTTTCATATCAGCAACTCAGTCAGTTCACTTAAACCAATACATACAAGGTATATCTTTATTTATTTTGGAATAGTTTAATGAGAGCAGCTTTAGAAGGGAAAAAAATGTGAATTGATGGATATATATATATATATATATATATATTTTTTTTTTTTGCGGGAATCTGACCTTTAAACACCAAGGAGTTAAAGATCAATCAAGGAAATCATGCCCTTTTTATTGGGTTTCCTTCCTTATGTTTACAAATGTTTGTAATGTTCACATGCTAAAAACGAAGACCATTTCAATGAGGGTGTCCTTTTCAAGCACTTAACCATTGTCCCAGGTGTACGATTATAGGGAGAAAACCATAGGGGTGGCCCAAGCTGTTGGCTACAGGTTTTGGACTCAGGATCTCACGGATCTTAAGAGGCCTAAGGAACCACTAGGCCAATCGCTTGAGGTTAGCAACTACTTCCTAGAAACTAGAACCAACCTGTATAAAGATAGACAACTTCAAAAGAAAACAATAACACATGTAACATTCCTCCCCCCTTAAAGTTGGCCCTTGTCCTCAAGCGTATACTCACTATGTTTTATTCACTTCAATTCCTTTCAAGTAGCTTCTTGACCAAGATGACTGAAGATAAGTATGGGTTTTTGGTTGGATGGACTACATATGAAGATTTATAGTCACTAAACGTTCAGGCTATGTTTTTTTATTTTATAATAAGGATATCAATACAGCTTCACACACACAAGACCATTTCCTGATATGGAAATTTGTGACCATGTGCTTGAGGATGTGCTAGACCATTAGGCTTCCAAATATGTCATCAAAATTGTTCCAAGGGCTGCAGCGTGCTCCGGTTTGTTGAAACTTTAGTAGCAGTTGGAAGGACATGTCTTTGTCAAGATAGAGCGATGCCAAGGGCACATGGTCTTCCATGGGCGCTACATGGAGTTGGAAATTTTTTTCAGCACTACACATTCAATAGGTAGGGTCTTCCTCGCCATTAAAAAAGGAAAATCCAACTCAACAAATTTAGAAGCGTATGATGGATGAGTGTTAGTAATTTTGTGACCATCCATTGCCACTATGCCTTTCATTGTTAGCCCTTGCATAAGCTTTGCAAACTCTTTCTTCTCCATATGACTATATGATGGAGACCTGTTGAGCTTGTTGAACAGCTCAATGATTCTTTTCAAGATTTCCGGCTAACCAGAGATAAGAGGTAACTTTTTACTCCGATTGCTCCACTCACTGGTCCATGCTTAGGCATTGATACCACTTGATACATACACAGTAGCATCCTTATCTATTTTAGAATGGGTTAATGAGAGCATTTTTATAAGGAAAGATATATATAAAAATTTATGGAAATATTTGAGGGAACCCAACCTCCAAACACCAAGGTGTTAAAAGATCAATCAAGGAAATCATGCCTTTTATATTGAGTTTCCTTCTTTATTTATACACATGTTTGCAACATATACATGCTTAAAACAAGGACCACTTCAATGTGTGAACAAGAAAATATGGGTAAGTAACAAACTTGGACTCAAAGACTTGAACAAGAGACTTCACACAAGGCAACTACTTCTTAAAAACTAGAACCAAACCAAACAAGGATTGACAACTTCAAAGACAAGAATGACACACAACATTCCTTCTGCCTCGAAGTCAATCCTTGTCCTCAAGGGTCTACTACAGGATTTATCATTGCATTTGTTCCAAGTCCTCCAAAGTAGCTTCTTGACCAACATGAACAAAGATAAGTATGGGATGTATAAGGATATCGATACAGCTTCACATACACAGGATTATTTCCTGGTATAAGTGAAACTTTATGATCATGTGCCTAAGGAGGGGGTAGACCCTTGTGCTCTGCAAATACACAACAAACCATTCTAAAGATAGCTGCACATTCCAATTTTTGGAAACTTGATCAGTGGGAAGATATGTCTCCCTCAAGATAAAACAATGCCAAGGCTACATGGTCATTTCATGAAGTTTGGAAAAAATATCAACCCCACACAACAATGGGTAGTGTCTTCCATGCCATTAGAACGGAAAAATCCAACTCAAATCAATATAGAATCATATGATCAATGAGTGTCAGCATTTTGTGACCTTCCATTGCCACTGTGCTTTTCATGGTTGGCCCATAATCTTGCAAACTTTCCTTCTTCACTGTATGACAATACGATGGAGACACGCTTAGCATTTTGAATAGCTCAGTGATTTTTTCCATGATTTGTTGCTAACCCGAGATGAGGGACGTAACTTTTTGCTCCAACTGCTCCACTTGCTGGTCCATTCCCAAGCCCTGATACCACTTGATAACTACAAGGTAGTAATTTTATCCATTTTGGAATGGTTTAACGAGGGCATCTTTAGAAGGAAACAAATATTTACTAATGGATTTCTTTGAGGGAATCCGGCCACCAATCACCAAGGCGTTAAAGATCAATCAAGTAAATGATGTCTTTTTTTATTGAGCTTCCTCCTTTATTTATACAAATTCTTCCAAATTTCCATGCTAAAACAAGGATCACGTCAACGCGTCAACCGGAAAATAGGGGTAAGTAACAAACTTGGACTTAAAGACTTAAAACAAGAGGCACATTTTGAGGCAACTACTTCCTAAATGCTAGAATCAACCTGGATAAGGATTGAAAACTTCAAAGGCCAAAATGACACGTGTAACAAACACCTTGCATTCGAAATGAAAATTTCCACTTCCACAGCATATGGTTATCTTTTGAGCTAAAAAGTAAACACTACAAGAAGGAAATTGTTCTCATGTAAGCCAAACAGAGCTACCATTCCAGCTCCTTCTCAATTTTTTCAACATCAACAGCCCCAAATATGACCCTTTCAAAAAATACTACCCAAAAGAGACACCACCAGATGATGTAACCCTTGTATACTTTTAAGGGCCACATGTTTCTTTTAACAGCTTTACCAAGTGCAAGTTTTTCTATCAAAATCAACAAAAGCATCTCACAAAATCGTTAAAAGATACTACTTTTTTACCATATCCTATTCATAATTGGGCAAAGCAGATCAACCCAGAAAAGAAAATGTACAAAAAACAAAGTAGTCCACTAAGTAGACCCTAATAAAGACAAATTTGACTTACTTGAGCTCACTCACTAGTCACCATTAATAATTGAAAAAAACCAAACAACACAACAAAAGTAGTATCCATAACTTTTCTCAGCAACCAAACAGTGACAATACACCGAAAGAAAACCCAAAAAGATTTATAAAAAAAAAAAGCAAACTTTAAAAAAAAATAATGGAAAAAACCTGAGCAAGAGAAAACGAAGTTGAGTAGAGGAAGCAGAATCAGAATCAGAGCTGGCATTTTCTCAGGCGGAACCAAAACTCCACAAAAACCATGGTCAGTAACCAAGCTCAGTAGCCTCGCCGGAGAGTCTCGAAGAGTTGCTGGGTTTCCAGTGAAGAACTCGCCGGCGGCGAAGCTGTTCGGCCACGAAAGTGTGCATCGCTTTTTTTTCAGAGAAAGCTGAAGCTTTTTTCTTTTCTTGACAGAGGAGAGTGAAGAGAAAGAAGAAAAAACCCTAGGAGAGAGAAGAAGACAATGTGGGTGGGTGGGGTTGTAGTGGAAGTAGATCCATGAAATGCGGTTGAAGATCTTAGCGTAAAGCCATAGGCAAACACAACCCCACCAACACTTACACTTTGTATGTATGTATCTATAGACCTAGAGAGAGAAAGTGAAAACAGAGAGAGAGAGAGAGAGAGATCTTGAAGAAGAAGAAGAAGTTGGACAGTGTAGCAGAGCGGAAGAGAGAGAGAGAATTTATTGCTTTGTAACAGTGTGTTGCTTTGCTTCAGTGTATACACAAACACTGCTTTTTGTCAATTCATGATGGCTGTCTGCTTCGCGCGTGGTCTTGTCGCGTGGTCTTGCCGTTGCTTCTTTTTGTAAAATTGATTGAAAAGTGTGTGTGTTTTTTCTTTTTTTTAATGATGATTTTATGAAAATACTTATATATTTTGTAAAACACGTGTCATGTTAAAGTCGACTCTAAAAATCATGGAGACAAGCTAAATCTTTTTTTTTTTTTAATAAACTCGGTGAATGATAACGAATCTTTGGCGGAAAGTTCTACTGTCTACAAAATTGTTACAAAATTTTTATAACAAATTATATGTGGTTAGTTGTTATTGATTCAAATTTTAATTCATAACTTAAATTACTTCTTTGTCTATCCATAATAACCTATCACTTAAGTTTTTTGTGAAAATATTGTGAACATAGCATTTTTTTTCTTTGGCCTTTTTTTTTTTTTTTTTTTTTTAAGACTTCTTTGGCCTTTTGGTCATCTTATAAAAGATACAAAAAAATAAAAAATAAAATAACAAATGGCTCTTCATGGAAGCTCTCATTTTCTATCTGAAGAGGAAGAAGCTGAACTAGCTAGGAGCAACAAAAAAGTCAAGGATGCCGACCACGCAAATTTCAATGACAATCAAGGGTACACTCTTGGCCCCTTCCTCTTGGGAAATGGCCAAAATTCCTCTAAGGTTTCCTTTAAGGAAAATCTTTTGGGTGATATCTCAGGAGCTTATAGACAAGCTTTCAACCTATCTGAGCAAACAGCGTATGAACATGAGAAGGAGCATGTCATCTCGGCATTAAGGGAGGTGTGGCTGCTGTTAATCTCTCCCTTGAAGTCAAGTGATGGATTAGAGCCCCATGGTTGAGAGCCTTGATAATGAAGGTGTATGGTAGGTCAGTGGGCTTTAACTTTTTGCAGAACAAGATTATTTCCCTATGGAAACCTACTGGAAAGATTGACTAAGTCAATTTGGGAAACGAGTTCTTTCTAGTCAAATTCTCGAGTAAGGAGGATTATAATGTTGTTCTTGAGAAGGGTCCTTGGTTTATTAGAGAAGACTTTCTCTCCATAAGGCTGTGGGAGCCAAACTTCAGACCATCTATTGGTAGTGTTACTTCGATTGCAGTTTGGGTGAGATTGAATGAATTACCAATTGAGTATTATGAAGCAAAGGTTCTTAAGGAGATTGGGAAGTCCATTGGAAATGTCCTCCGGATTGAAACTCACACTGCCTCAAAGACAAGAGGTCACTTTGCTAGGATTTGCGTGCAGGTTGATGTGGATAAACCTCTAATTATAGCCATTCTCATTAGCAATCTAGAACAATCCGTAGTTTATGAAGGCATTCAACGCCTCTGTTTTTCCTGTGGTCGGATCGGCCACAAAAAGGAGACTTGTCCTTATGTCATTCGTGGGCAGAGAGAGGCTAACAATATGAAGGAGGAAGGAAGGAGCCTCGGCAGCCCAAAAGTGGCTAGTCCAAAGGTGGTGGAGGACACATCACGCGATTGGCATGTTACTAATAACTCTGAAGGGTGTCAAATTGATACAGAGGAAGAACGAGCGGACTTCTACGACCCTTGACTGGTTGTGACACAAAAGAAGTATGGAAACAAATCCCCAAGGAGGAATAGGCCCACAAGCATGCTGTCGGGTAGCGAGATGAGTGCTACATGAAGCCAGGATAATCAAGACGTTGGTAGTGGGCGGGGAAGCAAAAAGGAAGAATCCCATGGATAGAGAGGAATATGGGCCCAAGGTAGTGGGCCAAACGAATTCCAGCCCAAAGCAAGGTCCATCACAGGGCTCAAGGAAACCTTTAGCGGACTTTCAAGCTAAAGACATCGGCCCGAAGCAACCAACTAAGGGTAAAAAAGCCATTTCTAGCAATAGGGTTTTCTTAGCTTTGAATAAGAGCGCTACTGAGTCCAGCAAAGGCCAGTTCTCCATTAGTCTCATCCCTTCATCAAAACTGAGTGATGGAACCTTCCCCAACTTTAGTTCAGACTTTCAGTTCACAAGCTCGGCCTGGCCAAAGGTGGACGATAAATCTAGAAGGCATGGTGGTGGAGATTCCTGAAGTGATCATTGCAAAAATCAGAGTAAGACCAACCCATGTAATGGGTTGGTTAAATTCGAAACTCAAAGAAGCATGGAAGCTTATTTTCCCTCTAACGGAGGAGAGTGTGAGGAAGGGTTATCTACCACTATTAGACATAACCTGGCTAGTGATGTGAAATCCACGGTGGCAGTTCTTGATCGACATGCTGAACCCAGGGGAGGAAAGGAGGCTAGTTTGGAGATCGATTCCTCAAGTAGCGTCAACCCCACTGCTGTGCAAAGAGGATCCTTAGGAAGTTCTGTTGGAGAGGAGAATGCTCGAGGCCCAGCCAATCTCAACCTTTCTCATGGGCAACCATCATACGACAAAGATAATTCAAGTGTTCTAACCCACAGTGGGATTAAATTCACTCGGTTGCATAGGAGATGGAATTGGGAGTTCTTTAGCATTGTTTAACTCTGTCTCTAAGAAAAACTTAGTCAATGGAGTGGTTGAGGAAGATGAGATGAAATCCCTTCCACCTTTTGATGAGTGTCCTACTCCCAATCATAGCCTCGTCATGAATATCATCATTTGGAACAACAATGGTGCTCTGAAACCCAATTTCCAAAATCATGTAAGGAAGCTTACTCAAGATCATGACCCGACAATCTTTGTGGTTATGGAGACTCGTTTGGAGGTGATCGCGCTAAAGAAATCATGGAAAGACTTCCATTTGATAAAGATATCCACACTGATACCATTGGATATGCTGAAGAATTGTGGCTGCTTTGGATTTCAAATAGGGTGGAAATTACTCTCTTACCCAAAACGAAGTAGGAAATCCACGCTACTGCTAAGGTATGTTCCTCTAACTTCTCTTGGTTATTGTTTGTTGTCTATGCTAGCCCAAGGTTTGCAGAGTGAACCATTCTATGGGACAATCTGTCCACCCTATCGAAAATGCATAGCTTGTCATGGGTAATTGCAGGAGACTTTAATGAGCCCCTTAATGATGAAGACAAGTTTAAGGGCAGATGAGTCAGTATCAACCGTTCTATGTTGTTTAAGGAGTGCCTTGACAAGTGCAACATGCTGGACTTAGGCTTTTCTGGGCCAAGATTCACTTGGACAAATCGGAGAGATGTCAATGTGTTCATTCAAGAGAGAATTGATCGTTTTTTAGTTAACCTGGATTGGTGTGCCATTTATTTGGAGGCCAAAGTCACTCACCTGACCCGCTGCCACTCAGATCACTACCAAGTGTTATTGAAAATTTTGCCTAGTAGTCCCATCCACACGCCAAGGCCGTTTAAATTCCAAAGTTTCTGGTTGTCTGACCCTACCTTTCCATCCCTGGTTTCCAATGAGTGGTCTCTTCCTTGCAAGCTTCCTAAGGCTATTAATGGGTTCACTAAAGAGGCTCAACGATGGAATAAGCTGCATTTTGGTAATATCCTGGTAAAGAAGAAAATTCTTTTAGCTAGATTGAATGGAATCCAGAAAGCCTTGGCGAATGGTCCTTCTTTCCTCCTTGAGCTTGAAAGGAAGTTACACAGAGAGCTTGAGGCCACTCTGGATCAGGAGAGAGATTTAAGGGCCTTAAAATCCCGAGTTAATTGGATGATCCTCGGAGACCGTAATGCGGCATTCTTTCACATCTCTGCTTTGGTTAGAAGGAAAAGAAATCGGATCACTTCAATAAAAAAATAATGTTGGGGAGTGGATTCTTGATGAGAGGGAGGTTATGAATTTCATCAAAAAAGGGTATGAGGATCTTTATTCTACCTCCCTTCTCTGGTCGACTAGGAAGAAGAATACTACTTCATACTAGCAAGCCACTTTGTTGGAAACAGAGAGGGATACTTTAAATCTACCTGTTACGGAGGAGGAGATTAAGGCAGCTTTATGGTCCATGAAAGCATATGAAGTTTCAGGCCCTGACAGGCTTCACGTGGGGTTTTTCTAAAGATTTTGAACTATAGTTGGAAAATCTGTAGTTGATGAGGTGAAGGAGATCTTTGTTAAAAGGAAAGTGTCAGAGTATTTAAACAAAACTCTTATTGCCCTTGTCCTTAAAATTCGAGGTCTAGAAACTATTGAGAACTACCGACTGATAAGCCTTTGTAACACTGTTTAAAAGATTGTTTCCAAGGTTATAGTGGGCGTCTGAGACCATACTTGGACAAGTTAATCTATCCTATCCAATCTGCTTTTGTGTTGGGCTGGAAAGGTGTGGACAATGCTATCATCGTCTAAGAACTTATTCACTCCATCAACAAGTCCAAAGGAAAAGAAGGTTATATGGCCATAAAAATTGACCTCGAAAAAGCTTATGATAATTGGAATAAGGATTTATTTGAGAAAGGTTGGTTAGCATAAATCTGCCTAGTGACCTTGTGGAAGTGATTATGAGTTGTGTTTCCACAGTTTCTACTTCTGTTTAATGGAGGGATGTTAGAGCCCATTTTCCCATCTAGAGGGATTAGACAAGGGGATCCCTTATCCCCCTACCTCTTCATTTTGTGTATGGATTTGCTAGGGCAGCTCATTGAACATAAGTGTAATGATAAATATTAGCATCCAGTGAAAGCCTCAAGGAATGGACCTAGCTTTTCTCACTTGTTTTTCGCAGACGACCTTATACTATTTGCAAAGGCTAATTCGAGGAATTGTAGAACAGTTTGGTAGGTCCTCAATACTTTCTACCAAAAGTCCAGGCAAACAGTTAGCCAATCCAAGTCCAAGGTGTTTTTTTCTTCGAATGTGGATAGGGAAGCTAGAGAAAACCTTTGTGATATTTTGGGATTTCATTCAACCCCTTCGATTCATAAGTACTTGGGTATTCCCATCAAGACCTTAGGCCGCTCTAGTCAAGATTTTAATTTCGTCTTGGGTAGATTAAAGAAGAAATTGTGAGGTTGGAAGGAAAACATGTTGTCAATGGCAGATAGATCAGTCCTTGTTCAAGCTTCACTCTGTACCATTCCAACTTACACTATGCAATGTTCCTTTCTTCCGGGAAAGATCTTAGATCCGATTGACAAGGTAAATCAAAACTTCCTTTGGGGGTCCTTGGAAACCTCCATCAAGATGCATTGGGTGGGTTGGCACAAAACAACAAGGTCGAAAGATAAGGGTGGCTTGGGCTTGCAAACAGCTAGAGGCAGAAACACAACGCTATTGGCCAAGCTCAATTGGGGATTTCACTTTGAAAAAGAGGCCTTATAGACCTAGGTACTAAAGAAAAAGTATTGCTCCAATCGAAGGTTGAATTCTAGGAATAGTGATAAGCTTAGGTCCTTTGAGGGAGATAGTCCAAGGCCCTCTCTCTATGGAGGAAGCTAATCTGAAAGTTAAGGATGTTATCATAACTTAGGGTTGGGATTGGTCAAATATCTCCCTTAACCTCCCTAACCATATCAAGCTAGATATCCAAGCCATCCCCTTTGTGGTCACCTTGAGAAGTGAGGATAGGATTGTCTGGGCAACCAATCCCCATGGTAACTTTGACCTTAAAAATGCTTACAAGATAGCCATAACTACAAATAATCCATTTGCCTTCACGGGCTAGTGGATTTGGAAAACAAAAATAAGCCCGAAGATCCAATTCTTCGTTTGGAAGTGCCTCCACAACAATTTAGAAGTAAATAAGTGTTTGGTGAAGCGAGGAGTGCTCCAAGACAACACTTGCTTGATCTGCTCTCATGAGGCAGAGTCCATCCTACATGCCTTTCGTGATTGCCAATGTGTTAGACCTATGTGGAATTAGTTGGGAGTTGCATTGAACGACAGGGGTTTCTTCTCTTGTGATCTCCATGTCTGGCTTTCGTCAAATGCTACAGATAATAGGAGCAAGTTGCCTTAGGCAACCACCTTGGAAAACTGTTTTCTTGTTTACCATCTGGTTTCTATGGGTGAAGAGAAATAGTAAGGTGCTTCGCAAAAAATGCTCGCCCTCCAAACCTTACGCCACAGATTGTTAATAGAGCCCTTATGTTTGTTCTTTATGTCAATGATGTGAAAGATGGGAGAGATCAAACAATTAGAGCTATTAGATGGGAGAGACCAAACACGAGGTGGCTGAAACTAAACACGGATGGATCATCCTTAGGTAACCCAGGCCTAGCTAGGGTGATTAGAGATGGAAATGGCAATTGGGTCGTGGGATTCTCGAGAAAAATTGGAAGCACCTCTAGTTTCATAGCTGAGATGTGGGCGCTTCGTGATGACCTTTTAATTTATGGTAGTCAAAATTATTCTACTGTGGAAGTAGAAGATGATGCTAAAGTTGTTATTGACGTGCTTGCTAACCCAGACCAATCTAATAAGTTTATTCTCTCTATTCTAGATGACTGCAGGCAACTGACTTCCCAAATTCCTTGGGTCCATTTTAGCCATTGTTACAGAGAAGCAAACAGGTGTGCTGACTTTATGGCAGGGAAGGGTGCCCATCAAAATGAAGACTTTTGTTTATTTGAGAGCCCGCCTATAGGTTTAGATGAACTCTTAGATTTTGATAGATCTGGCTTGTACTTAAACAGGCGCTGCCCTGTAAACGTTGTTCCTCTTTTTTAGTTTTTATTTCTGAGAGTTTGTTTAGACCCCTTAAACCAGATTGTTTAACCTAATATATTAACCAAGTGATTACTTAGATTAATTTTCAGATCTAGGTTAAAACAAATAAATCATATAATGCAAAGATGTGGAAAAGTAAATAACACCATGATATGATTACCTAGAAAAACCAATGAAACTAACCCGTTTCAAGGTAAAAACCTAAGGAGGATTTGACTTAGCTATTCTCAAGGTAAATCAAATCCACTATAAGAGAATTGAAGTTTTTACAAAAGATTTAACCCTAAATCTAATACTACCTCATGTAGTAACTTACTAACACGATCACATGCAAGTTTCAAATCCACGGACTCCTTTTCTTCTTGGATTTACAAATTTACAGCAACACAAGCACACCTTTGCTTGTGACTTTGAGACTCTACTCAAAGGTTTTAGATCACCATCAATAGTTGATCTTGAATGTAGCAACTAGTTCTACCAATCTCTGATTATAATTTTAGTTCTGGTAGAATCTTGTATAGTTAGGAGGTACAGAACCTCTCAAATCTCACAAAGAGTAATACACAAGTCTTCCAAAAGTCTCCAAAACGTAGCTAGGGTTTTCTTTTTATATGTGGAAAAGTTTGAGTGAAACCCTAAATGTTTTTGTTGTGATTGGACTGAAATAACCTTCTATAGAAAACCCTATCTGCGATTTTCGATCGGTCGGGTTTATTTCTCGATCGGTCGAGAAGGCAGGACTTGAATTCTCTTTTCTGCAATCAACTAGACTTTGAAATCTTGAAACACACTTATTTAAGCACACTTTAAACACTTAGACTAGACTTGTTTTGCTCTCGGTTTGCCAACACATTACAACCATGATTCTAAACATTTAATCTAATTCTTTAGAACCTAACAATGTCACTATCTTTTCTACCAAAAAAAAAAAAAAAGATACAAACATTTTAGCAAGAGACCTCAGGATAATTAGTTTTTCTTATGTTCACCGTTAAGGTAATACTATAACTTACAACTTTGTTAGACATGTTATATATGTCACAACTCACAAGTTATTCAACGGGGATGGGAGATATCTCTCCGCATCTCAAACATGAAATTCAAACTAATATGACCTTCTTTCTTAATGAAGTTTTGCAATTTTCCTTTTTTTTTATTTTAAAGAAACTTATTAATACAAGTATTGCTTTTCTAAATTTCAATTTTCTTAGCATAATTTTACTTTTATGACTATTAGCAATTACGTAAATAAAATTTCAACAAAAGCTAATCCAAACTTTTAGCAATTTAGTAATTAATTAAATGGAATTTTATTAAAGAAAACTAAGTTTCTAATAGGATACATATTATTATTATCAAGGGGAACAAGCAAAGCATTATTTCCAAAATAGATCATTATCTATATATATATATATATATATTAATAGCCAAATCTTAGAAAAAATTCAATTAGATTTTAATTAAATTTTCAATTTTGTGACATGTGTTCCATTTAATTTTTAATTTTATACCAAGTGAATTATTGGTTGTAAAAATCGAAGAGTCCGAATCCAATTAGATTCTAAATTGAATTTTAATTGGAGTCCAATTTTCTGTCATGTGTCCATCTAAGTTTTTAATTTTTGTGCCAAGTGAATTATTAGGTGCAAAAATTGAAGAGTCTAAAATCAATTAAATTCTAAATCATATATATATAATAAGAGGTGAAATTGAGAAAAACTTAAATTAAAATTCCAAATTGGAGTTCCAAATTTGCGCCATGTGTCCTAAATTATTTATTCTTAAAGAGTTTTATTTTTTAATTTTAGAATTA
Source organism: Castanea sativa (assembly GCF_040712315.1). Classification (NCBI taxonomy): domain Eukaryota; kingdom Viridiplantae; phylum Streptophyta; class Magnoliopsida; order Fagales; family Fagaceae; genus Castanea; species Castanea sativa. The sequence goes on along the minus strand of NC_134024.1, from coordinate 39,390,927 downwards.
AAAATGTGGAACCACATCATAAATATTCATTCAAGTGAGTTATTAAGTACAAAAACCAAAGAGTCTAGAATAAATTAATCGTAAAAAAAAAGTGCTCCACAATAATTTAAAAAAAACCATGGACAATTTACATTTTATACCTAATAATATCCTTACAAATTTTTTTAAAGAGTTAACAAAATATATAAATGACTATCAATAGTATTTAAATTATATATATATATATAAATTATATTATGCATCTTATTGTGTATCTTTAAGTGTATCTATGCATATGCATGGGGTTACAAGCTAGTATATAATGAGAAACCATAACATATTTAAGAAATATATGGTTTAAAAAAATGTAAGTTAATGCCATGTATAATTTGAACCTCTTCTAAAAAACTATTATAATTTGAATTGTATAATTATGATTGTTTTTAATTGTACCCGTGTATGTGCTCGGAACTACACACTAATATAAAATAAAAGAAAGTCTTTAGCCAGGAACTTTATAATTAAATGGCATAGTATGGTCTCTTTTATTACGAGAACTAAGTTTCAAATTTCTTATCCCCATTTGGATGTCCTATATCTTATTTATAGTCTAAGATAGGAAAATGTTAGCTGTGTCAAACGGAATGCAAATTTTATGACCTACATTTTAGCTCATCATGCAAAGGGAAAGAATGTATCTTAGAATATCATTTGATTGGAGGAATCTCCCCTTCCAACTGTGAAAGCCTTGTATCATAACTCATTGTTTCCATGAATGAAATTTCAGTCTGGTTTAAAAAAGAAAAAGAAAACTTTTATCCCCATTTTACTATCAAGTTATTAAAAAAAAAAGTCTTCTAAGTGACCACAAACCAACTCTCATCTCAATAATACTAGATTGAGTGGCACGTGCAAGGCACGTGCAAGGCACGTGCTACCCCTCGAGTGAGAAATTTAAGATAGATTTTTTATTTGAAGAAGTATGAATTCGTGTACTAAAAAATGTATGTCATACAATGCTAATATCATTCATATAAGAATAATGATTACATACAAACTTAAAATAGTTATTTAACATATGAATATCTATTTTACTATGATAGTTTCTTAAATCCTATTTGCTAAATGCAGTATCCACTTACTAAAAAGATTCTAAGAATGATAACAAATAGGTTATCACAAAAAAGAATGATAACAAATATCATTCTTCAAACAATAAGCAATTAAGTTTTGATAAGAAATTGTCACAATATTTGAATTTTAGCAATGAATAATATCATATGCAATTAAAACTCTTCATCAAATACCTACAACCATCCACAACAAAGATTTTTATTCATAGTTCATTCTTTATCATATTACATTTTATGCGTCTAGTTATAATGTTTAGTTTATTTAGTTTTTAATATACACCCCTTTAAGCAAGAAAATAATTTTTTCTTCTTAGCAAGAAAATAATTTTTTTAAAAGAACAATATAACAAAAAGCATATGTGTCATCCAATTATATAAAATTATAAGTTTAGAAGATTAAAACCTACTAAATCAGTGTTCTTCAAGTAACAAATAGAACACCCTATATTACCATTTCAACTTTCCAAGTTTGACTATCACATAAAACTAAAAAAATAAAACATGAAGGAAATTTTTGGGATATTATCATTTAGTGGGGGTAGTTTAGACATTGCACAATGGGGATTATAAGATTCTATTAGGGTTTAATAGAAAGAGTAACAATAGGAGGTATTCACTTGTTTCCAAAATATGAAGGGAGAATTTGCTTGGCTAAAGTTTAAGGGAGAAATTGTGAACTAACTCAAACATAAAGGAAAAAAGTGATTTTTCTTTTAGTAAAACTATATGTTGGTGCATAAAAAAAAAAGTCAGTCTAAGAAAACTATGCGTGAAATAGTAAATTTTGGCTCACCAAAATTAACTAAACCAAAAACGTTTAGGGACATAAATATCACAATGTTTTCACAATAACTTTATTTTTAGTTGTGGTGGGTCTCAATTTGATAGTTTATTATTTTATTTTCGACCTATAAGAAACTTACACCTAAGTATTTGTGAAAAATATTGTGACAACAACAAAATGTCACAACATTTTCACAATACGATTATTTTTAGATGTGATGGGTCATGGTCTAATAATTTATTATTTTATCTTATTTTGATTCATAAAGAACTTACATGTGAAAATATTACGATAACAACAAAATGCCACATTTTCAACATACCTTTATTTTAATTTGTGGTGGGTCATGGTATGATATCTTATTGTTTTATTTTATTTATTTTGATTTATAAGCTACTCACACCTCAGCAATTGTGATAAATATTTTGACAACAACAAAACCAGCATACACTCTCTTTTTTTATCCTCAAGAAAAAAAAACTAATTAAAATGCATAACAACAATGCTTGTGTATTTTTGCAAAAGTACTATAGCTAAAATAAATTTTGCACAATAGACGCACAAGCTTATTTAAGTGACTTTTGGGACTGGTTGGGAAAAATTTGGCTCTTACTCCATTTTGTATGAGCTAATGTAAATACTTTAAGAAACTTACACCTTAACAGTTGTAAAAATATTATGACAATAACAAAATGTCACATTTTAACAATGTATTTATTTTAAGTGCGGTACATCCTTATATGAAATATCCTAGTTTTATTTTATTTTATCTATATGCAACTAACACCTTAGAAATTATAAAAATATTATGACAATACCAAAAAATGTCATAATATTTTCACAAGAGCTTTATTTCTATTGTGGTGGTTTCGATTTGATAGTTTATTATTTTATTTTGTCTTATAAGAAACTAACATCTCATCAATTATGAAAATATTATGACAATTTGTTGGATAGGAAATCAGATATAACAACCCTAGGACAGATATATCTTTAAAGAAATAAAAACAGAAATAATCTCAAAGCATGATTTATAACACAAGTGTTACACAACTACACATATAGATCTTAAAGAAAAAAAAGAGGCCCAGCGACCAGCAGGCCCAGCACGTGAAACGCTATGCATCAAGTTTTGTTTTGGTCTCACAGGGAATGAAGACTTCTTTTTGCACCAACATGCACCGCATTGCCTCAAGTTTTGTTTAGGCTTTTTTTTTTTTTTTTTTCAAATTTTTTGGGAAGAAGCGCATTTCGAGTCTGACAGAGGATCCGTGCACTGTCTATAAGACACACAAACCTTTCTTTTAACAAAATTTTCTTTAAAAATGAGTCATACGATATTATTCATACATTTAAAAATTATTTTTTTACAGTATTTTCAGTTTTCAATTTTCAACAAAATAAGTAGTATTCAAACATATTTAAAAACGAAAATTGACTAAACCAAACCAACTGTATAAATACCTATAGACACTTTTTATACAGTTAGTAGAAGTAGATTTTGGCATACATTGCTTGTATCGGTGTTTTGGTCCGGTGTTGTATGCTTTTTGGAAGGACAATTGATGATGGTTGTCTATTGCACGCGTGCTCTTGGCGTGTGGATTTAACGGTCCGCAGAGATGACAATCTTGGGGCCATTTTTTCTGCCGTTATTGCAATATTTAAAATTCAAATATATTGGAGATAGATTCTTGAAATAATATAATAATAATTTACTTTTTTTTTAAATGTACTTATTTTTTATGATTTTATGAAAATATATGTCGATTACCAAATAATGTTTTTAATCTTAGAGTTTCAAAAGTGAACACTATTATTTATTTATTTATTATTTTATAGAAACGAATACAATTAATATTTGAAGTTTTAAATATGAGAAATGATATGTCCATAATATTTTTACAACAAATTATAAGTGACAAGTTTTACTGGTTGTTATTGTTAGGGTAAAAAAGTAATCTTAGTGATAGGTTCAAATTTGAATTAGTAACAACTAACCACTTATAATTTGTTGTGAAAATGTTATTGACGTAGTACTCCTCTTCAAATAAACACGGTTGGTCCTTAAATTTTAAAAATTAATGCTATTGATTGGAAAATTAATTTGATTTTTCATAAATTATATGTCATTGTTTTTATTGGGCCCAATTGTCATAATACTTTCTTGTTTTATTAAATTGGTCCCATTATTTTTATCAAATTATACACATAATTTATTTGGAAGTCTAGTTAATTCACTTAATCAGGGAATGTGCGTAATTAAAATTTTTTTTGAAAGGTATCAAATTAATTGATGATTTTAATTCAGCCTACAATTTTAAGTGCATTGTAGTTCATGTTTTAATCCTTTCACAACGTATATTATCGGACTCTGTTAAGCCATGTAGCAAGTCCAAATTATGCCAATTGGCATTCTCAAGTTGTGTCATATGCATATATTCTTACTCTCTAGGCTGACCTCATTGTAGATGTCACCCATGATGTCATTATTTTTTCTCTCTCTTCCAAATAGGTCAAGTTGGCAGCCCACTATTGGCTTAAGGGTGCACTAAAAAAGAAAAATGCTAAAATGACAAAAAAAAAAAAAAAAAATCACAACTTATGGCAAATATTTTGGGTCAGGTTCAAACTAGACCTGCAACACAACTTGATAAAAATGACCCGAAATCCCTCTCACTTGAAACTTGCACATTTTGGTCAGGTTACATCTTGGGTGGGTTATTTGGGATTTGGGTCAAGTCACTCTGTGGGGTCTTGGGTTTCGGCCGAGAGCGTGGGGCTTTGGCCGAGATTGTGAGTAGTTTGAGTCCGAGGAGGAATATCTCATCGGATAAGCTAAACGCAGATCAAGTATAGATCCTAATGATCAAAGTGACTTTCTGGAAAGTTTTAATGATAGAGACGAGCATCATGAACATACAAGAGGGATAAGGACTCAAAAATATCTAAGGGAAAGCTGCTACACTACATTAAATGCCCTGCAACTAACTTTCTGACCGCATTTATGTGGAAAAGACCCCTGAACAGTGCCACCTCGGCAACCATAACTCACAGAAGGCCAGAAAAGGGTGTCTAGTGGGACAAGTACTCAAGTGGTGGCTCAAAAGATCAACAAGTGTAGGATTAAGATCATCCAAAAGGAACTATATAATGGAAGAGGCTCTTCATGAAAATGGGAGGAAAAAAGGTGAAGAGAAAGCACTGTAGCAATCTCAATAACTCCTGTAACCATTGTCATCTAATATATACTAGAACAAAACTCCTCGGACTGTGCCGAGGACAAACTTTCTTGCACAAACCGAGTTCAATTCTTGTTGGCTCATCCTCTAAAACCATATTACTGTTATCCATGCACTAAAACCTAGCTCTTTGACCCATTCTCTACAAATTTATTGTACTGGGTTCACTGGGCCAAGATCCCTTACATTTTGGGCGTGGTCTGAAAATCGTGTCCCTACATACTCTTTTTTAATTTAAAAAAAACTTTAGGGTGTAATTCATTATGTTTTTTTCCCCTTCTTGAATGCAGGTGACATAGTATGTTTCTTTTCTTAGCCATCAGTTTTGGGAATTTGAATCTTAAAAACCAATATGAAAAATATAGGGTTTTAATGAGTTGTTTGAAAAATGATATTTAATTTGCATTAGAAAAATTTAGGATATGTTTGGTAACTGTTTTTTCCCCTTATTTTTTGTTTTCAAAAACAATTTTCTATTTTTGAAACTAAAAAACTTGTTTGGCACCTTAAAATAGACAGAAAACAAAAACTGTTCTCAAAACTCAATTTGTGAAGGAAATTGAAAACATGCAAAAAACTATTTTTAGTTTTTAATTTTCAAAAGTTAATAAAAACATGCATTTAATTTAATGAATTTATCTTATTTAATGAGTTAGCATTAGAGTTCAAATTCCAGTAACAATATATTTTAGTATTTTCTATTTTTTTTTCAAAATAATTTTTTTTTATTTTATAATTTCAACTAACTAAACATGTTTTTGATTTCAAAAATACAAGAAAATTTCTTTTTTTATTTATTTATTTTTTATATTTCCAAAAACAAGTTTTTGAACATAGAAAACAAAAACTATTACCAAACATAACCTTATTATCTTCTTAATTGATTTTCCTCCAAATTAGCAATCAAATTTCAAATTCAAAGACTCTTAATTGGAAAAATTCTTAAGTATTCCTGGAGCACGAAGAATGGTACTTCCTCCTTTCACATTTTGTTAACTTCCTAATCTTTCACATTTTATTTAGACTTCGCCTCTTTGAATTTGCAAATCCATGTGAGGTGGAATTAGCCTTAATTGAAAAAGTACACTATGAAATTTCAAAACATTTAAGTATATTGCAAGTAATGAATTTAGGTTTGACTTGCATGTTAATAATCTAGTTTAGCAAAATTCCTAATTTGTCATGAATGACTAAATTCAAAATGGGATTCAAATTTGGAACTAAAGTTTAATTGAGGAAGACATAACTCACAAGGAAACTTTAATTTTCAAAAAGGTTTTCATTAAGAATTTTTTTTTAAAATAGTTATTAATGGCAAAGAATTGAAGAAACATCGTAAGTTGAAAAGAAAATCTATATTAGATATAATTTTTTTTAGAACACTATTTTAGGAATATAAGTATATAACATCAGATTCACCATTTATACACTCAAAAAATGAAATTGATACATCATATATCATTGTTTCACTTTATCTTGTTGGAGTATTTTTATTAAAATTATCATATATTATTTTAAATCCTAATTAAATGGTCATTTAAGAAGAAAAAATAAGATCATTTTTTTTATGAGGTAATTGATGGACTTTCTATTTTCTTACCTATTCTTAATCTGAAATTTAAGAGCTTTTGAAACATTGCACTATGTGAAAACCAAGTGCAAGGGGAAAAAGAGTTATATGGCCCTAAATTAAAACTTGACATGAGCAAAATTTATAATAGGGTTGAGTGGAGGAAGTTAGGCTTTTTGTAGGAAAATGGATTAATCTTATCATGTAATGCATTAACATTGTCTCATATTCTATCTTGTTTAATGGAGAACCTAGAAGACTTCTTAACTCGGAAAGAGATATATGTCAAGGTCATCCTTTTTCCTCATATTTGTTTCTCTTGTGTAGAGTTGATGTTAGCAAAATTCCATGTGGTAGAGGAAGATGGGCTTATTACAGGAGTGACTATTGGTAGAGGAGGCCCAAGAATAACAAATTTCTGCTTTGTAATGTAGACACCGCATTTTGTATTGCTTATGACTCGGGTCCTCGTTTCCCAATGATGTTGGAATTCTAAAGCCCAAGGTTGGTTTAGGGCTCGATCAGATTGAAATTGACTTGAGGAAAGTATATTAAGAAAAATATTACTCTTTTATGAACTAAATATGCTATTTTTGGAAAAGAAAGGTCATGGAAACCCTAAGGCATGTGTATGCATACATATGTATGCACATGCATGCTCCAAACCTAAATGTGCATGCTTTATGCATGCGTACGCATACATTGGCATGCGTGCACATGCTAGGGTTCTAGAAATTATGAAAGAGAAGTTTTTATGCATTAAAGTTTGGTTTTGGAACGAATCCCACATCGTTTGTGAGCCATTCCAAACTCCCCATTTTTTTGGCTATAAAAAGCCATACATGGTACATTTTCAAAACGCATAGAAAATCCTAAGGGAAAACACAAGATTCACTAGAAATAGTGAATCAAAGAGGGAGTTTTTCACAAAACATCCCCAATTCAATATTTTTTTGATTGAGGCATTTTCTATCCTTGATCTTTGAGTTTCAAGTTTACTAATCACTTCTTTGTTTGATTGTGAATAGATGAACTAAGGGAAATAGTCAAAATCAAGCTAAGGAGCTTTGTGTTTTGAGGTATAATGTTCTAGTTCCTTTTCTTTCATTTTCTTTGTTTTGATCTTCTTTTCCTTGTTTTGTTTGTTTATGTTATAACATGCTTGTTTAGTTTAGGTTTTCTTTGGTTTGTGTTATGATTCAAACAATAGCAACAAACCAACATATGCGTGTAACTGCACTTGGACTCTTAACTTTCACATTAGTTTCTGCAGAAACTTAGGATAAGGATAAAGAAGTTGTAGTTGGAGTTAAAGATTAGGAATGATAATTATTGAGAGCAGTTTAGAAGTTTAAATAAATTAGGAGTTGTTTATTAAGCCATCCCTATTATGTAGGAAGAGATAAGTGTAGATTGGTTGTTATCAGCAGTTGTTTGTATTTGTAATTTGAATTTCTGATGTAACTGTCATAAGCCTTTTGTTAAAGGGTAGAACGTATTAATGAAGGGAAGCAGAAAATTATCCTAAATTCTCTTTCTTATTCCCACTCAAGAGAGTGGTTATCTCGAATACAACCAACAACCCTTCATTTAACTCTACAAACATCAGGTTTTAACATTTGGTATCAGAGTCAACTATCACCTTGATTAATCGGGTGTAGCTTATTGAGTATGGGATCAAATGAGTTGCGGCTTTGTGGTCGGATCTCGGACGGGGCGACTTAGAGGCTGGATTAAAATTATTGATAGTTGAGTGGAGCCACCAAAAAGAGAAAGGGCTACCAATGGGTCAGTATCGCTAGAGTGAGCCACCAAGTTTCACCTCGATTAATCGGGTGTAGCTCATTGAGTATGAGATTAAATGAGTTGTGGCTTTGTGGTTGGATCTCGGAAGGGGCGACCTAGAAGCTGGATTAAAATTATTGATAGTTGAGTGGAGCCACCAAAAAGAGAAAGGGCTACCAATGGGTCAGTGTCGCTAGAGTGAGCCGTCGTGGCCGTCGGTTGCGGAGTGTGGCGGTATGTTATGATCCTAGTGTCTCACATTGGTTAAGTGTAAGCTTAACCATGCATTTATAAGCTCTTGGGCACCTCCCCTTGCTAGCCAGTTTTCAAGGGTGAGTTCTACCCATCGAATACAACCAACACCCCTTCATTTAACTCTAAAAACATCAGGTTTTGACAGTTTGTCGTTTTAAGCATGTTAGGTTGTTAGTTTCTTTTCTTCTGTGTTTTGTGTTTTTGGGTTAAGGTTTAGGGTGTGTATGCATACGCATGCTCTTTGCATGCGCATGCATACTCGAAGCATGTGTACGCATACAACTGGGCGACGTACGCAGACCCTATGTATAAGCATGCATACTCATGCCTAGAAACCCTAATCTGAGCCCTTTTTGCTTCTGTTTCTTTATTTTATTTATATAATATGTCCCTGCCTTGCTTTATTTCATGTTTATGACTCTCTGCCTCCATGTTTGCTTGCTTTGTTTATTCTTTGTATGCTAGATTAGGGTTCATCTTGTTGATGCTAGATTAGGGTATACTATGTCCATGCATATAACATGTCCATGCATTGATGGATAGGTGTTGTGGTGCAGTGAGGTAAGACATGCATTCACATGAATAATCATGTGGATGTGATCTTGTTTTGTCTTGATGAATATGATGTGGGTTTTGATGAATATGATATGCAAGTTTATATGCCATGCCTTGGTTATGATAATATGCTTATTGGATTGCTGCCATGTCTATGTTTCTGCCTTGGATATGATATGATGAGATGCATGATAGATGTATGTTGGGTTTGGAATGATATGATGCCATGTTGTTTGATAGATGTATATTAGTGTGTGTGTGTAAGTCTAGAATGCAAGTATTAAGTATGCCTTTAATGAGATTAAGACATAAGATACAATGAGTAGAAGCCGACCCACATGACAGGTGGGGTTGGGTGCCTAATACCTTCTCATCCCTATACCTAAACTCTAGACACATGCTCTGGTAGTTTATTAGTCATTTTGCGAAGGACGTTATATTTATGGTTCCTAGATCTAATCTAGGTGGTGAGTCCACTCGGACGAGGCGTACTCCCCCTCCCGTTGCAACCACATGTAGATGATATTTTTCTACTTTGCCAAGCCTAATTAACAAGAATACTAGCATATACAATAGATTCTGGATGAATATGAGGTGGATTCGGGCCAAAAGCTTAACAAGGACAAGACAACCATTTGTTCTAGCCTTAACACTAGTAGGAGGTACAAACAGCAATCCAAGAGGCCATTGGGGTTCCAGAAATAAAAGCATATGAGAAGTACTTAGGGCTCCCTGCTTTTGTTAGGAAAGCAACTTTCAGTAGTATAAAAGAAAGAGCGTGGAGAGCTCTACAAGGATGGAGTAAAAAATTACTTTCTTTAGCAGGAAAAGAAATTTTAATCCAAGCCGCTGCTCAGGCAATTCTAACTTATGTGATAAGTTGTTTTCGACTACCCACTACTCTGTGCAAAGAGATAGAGCATGAGAAGGAGATTTTGGTGGAGAAGGGATGAACATAGAAAAAAAGATCCATTCAGCAAAGTGAGAATGACTGTGCAAGCCTAAATACAGTGGTGGAATGGGTTTTAGAGATCTTAGGAAATTCAATGAGGTTCTATTGGCCAAGCAAGTATGGAGGTTGATGCAAATAGACTCTTGTGAGCCCAGTAGTTCCAACTGGAATGCATCTAATGCAATTTGGAAGATCCTGTGGAAGATAAATGTCCCAGCTAGCTAAAGTTAAGCATTTTCTGTGGAGAGCTGTAACAAATACAATCCCCACTCGAGCGAATCTTCATCGTTGTGAGGTGTGTGTTCGCTGCAATAAGCAAAAATAAAATTTAGACCACGCGGAAATGCCTGACAGCTCGAATAGTATGGGAAAGCAGCAATGAGTGGTCAATGAAATGAATCTATTTCTCTAAATATATCTACGTGGGTGTTGAACTATTTGGTAGATTTCCAATTGCTTAAAAGAAAATCTCCAACAAGATATCGAAAAGAAAAAAAAAATTCAAATTCTTTTTTTGTTTGAGATCTGTTTATTTTGTTGAAATTGAAATTATTTTGCAGAAAACACTGTAAATAAAGGTAAAGCTAGTTGAAATAGTGCAGTGAAACTACGAATAATACCATAAAGTGTAGTGGGGTCCATAAATAGTAGCAAAAATAAGTTGAATAGTAAAATAAGTTAGCAAAAATAATTTTTACCAAATAGACACTCAAAATAATTTTAACTTTATTGAAACTTTTAACTTCTTAAATATTTAAATTTGTGTTTCAAAAAAATAATTTTATTAACCACTAATGTATTCTTAAGAATCATTTAAAAAAATTATCATTCCAATTGATCTCTTAAATTGATTATCTTTTCAATGGACATATCATGTGTCCTGGCACTATTTCTTGTCTCCTAGATGAACAAATTAAAACTTTGAAAGTAGGTATGAAAATTAAGAATATTTGAACCTATAATTGGAAAAGTGCATTCCTGAAACTAGGTTGACAAGAACTAAAAGTCTAAAACTCCTAAATAGGTATTTAATTTTGGATTTGATAGAATTATCATGTAGAATTATATTAGAACCACTAAAGAATTATCATGTATTATTTTCTTATAAATAAACAATTTGACTCATTTGAGAGCCTTTTATAAAATTTCTATACTCTTTTTGTAACCTTATTATTTTCTTTTGCAAGATATTAAAAATATTTAAAGTTTCTTTAGATATTTTTTAGGGGGTCATTTTATTTCTTTGGGAGACCAAATTCTTAAATTTTTTAATTTTGATAAGAATTGAAAAAATAGAAGTGTCCAGCTTATTTTCTCCTTGCTGCATGCAAGCATTTTCTCATTAATAATCTATGAATACAGCATAAGTGCATAGCTTTCATGGAATTCTTGCTTCTTCTGCATCTTCTATGAAACCAAATGAATATACCAATAATAAACACAAAGTATTTTAATTCGTAAAAAAATAATTAGTAGAATACTTATATGCCTCGTACCCCTTTCCTAACATAAACCTTAAAAATGTAATTTTTACAAAACCTTCTATATAAAAAGTGGATAGAAAATACACAAAAGGGTAAAGAACATGTGAAATGATGATACAATCTTTGCGTCCCCTGCTCCATTTATGCTTTACCTTCTTTGTTGCCTCATGCCAAAATTCTTTACAAACCAATCATGTTTCTTGGTGTACACAATGTGTCCAATAACAACTCCAATTAGTGTACCACATCCATACCCCATTACAACAGCTTTCCATCCAAATTCAATTGAAGATGCAGAGTTTTGATCATTGTTAGAGGGTGCAGGTAGTGGTGATGAGATTATAGGACCTTTACATTTTCTTGACAACTGGTTTCCGCACAATCCTGGATTCCCTTCAAATGAACTTCTTGGAAATGTTTCAAATTGGTTTCCTTGTGGTATTGATCCCATGAAGTTATTATAAGACACATTAAAGAATGCAAGGAAAGTGAGTTGTGCTAGTTGCTGTGAAATCTCTCCTGAGAGCTTGTTTTGAGAAAGGTCCAAAGATTCAAGCTCAGTTAGGTTTCCAATGGATAATGGGATATGACCAGCGAGAATGTTGTTGGAAAGGTTGAGCATATGTAGAGCCTTTAGAGTCCCAATGGAGTCTGGAATCTCTCCTTCGAATCTGTTGCACGACAAATCAATGGCTATGAAGAATTCTATGATCTTAGTGTATTGTGTTCTCAAGCCTTTGTTTGTCATGGTCATTGAGTACTCAAAATTATCCATGTACTCGAATCCCATCAAATAATAACTCATGTGCGCTTCCATGTATAATAAGCGTTCTGTTTCGACAATTTTCATGGCATTCAATCTCAGGAAGAATTCTGAAGGTAGACTACCTGTAAAGCCATTGAAGGACATGTCAATAATGCGCAACTTGGGGAACCCAAAATTGAATTTAGGACTCCTGATTGCACCATAGAATCTATTTGATCGTAAAATGAGAATTTTCAATTCAGGAAGAGCTCCCAACCAAGAGGGAAAAGTATCAACGATTTGATTGTTTCCAAGATCAAGACTCTCTAGTAGTGCACACCTCGCCATCAATCTTGGCACTTGACCATGTAATTTATTTTGGCCCAAGTCAATCATCCTTAATTTGCTTGCACTTGTCCATGTTTGAGGAATGGTGCCATGAAATTTGTTTCTTCCTAACTTCAGTATTGACAAAGAGCTGCTGAATTTACTCAAACATCTTGGAATCATACCGCCTAAATTGTTCCCAGACAAATCAAGAACCTGAAGCAAACTTAGATTGCAAATCAACGATGGGATTTCTCCACTCAGTGAATTTTCTGAGATAGTATAGAGAAGAGTAGAGAATGGTGGAACTGGAAGTGATCCACTGAGCCTGTTGGAACTCATGTTTAAACCGAGTAAACTAGACCATGGAAGAACGCTAGGAGGTTGGTCAAAACCAGTTAGAAAATTGTGAGCAAGATCCAAATACAGTAGTGTTTGAGTACTTATTTTCCAAAACCACTGGGGTATCTGTCCATGAATATTGTTAAAGGCTAGATCCAAGTACATCAATTTATCTTGACCCTGCAAGAATTTTGGGAACTGTCCTAGATTGCATGAAGCCAACCACAAAGAGATCAATTTTGGAGGACTAGCACTGGAATTGGTTTTTGTTAACACAGATAATTTGTTGAATGACAAGCGCAGATACATTAAATTTTTGAGCATAAATAATGTGTTTAGATCCACTGTGCCACTCAAATTATTTGAATAAAGATCAAGATATTGAAGATTCTTGGGTTCAGATATTGAGCTTGGAATTGGACCTTGCAACTTATTTGATGCAAGGCTCAGTTGAGTTAATTTGGTGAGGTTCATAAGCCAGAGTGGGATTGAACCAGTCAATTGATTAGAGCTTAGCTCTAACGCAGACAGTTGGGTCCAATTGGCCAAAGAAGGAGGGATTTCTCCCCTTAAATTGTTGCTTCTATGATTCAAATGAGTAATTTTTGAATTCTTATTGAGCCAAGAAAAGGTCTCGCTACTCAAATTGATGAAGGAAAGTGCTAGCCTAGTCAGTTGGGTGAGGTTTGCAAAAGAAGATGGTCACTGTCCCCTAATAAGAGAATTATCTGAAAGATCTAGAGTAGTAAGCTTGGAAAGATTACCCAGAGATGGTGGTATCAAACCTGAGAAATTGCAATCTCTGAGATTCAAATATTCCAAGGACTCAAGGTTTCCTATTGAGGTAGGAATCTCTCCAAAAAATCCTGTGTTCAAGACTCCAAAATACTTAAGGGGACTGCTCCAGTAAAAGTTTGGCAAATAACCAATGAGATCCGGATTGTATGATAATTCAAGAAGCTGTAAGTTTGGTAGCTGGAACATACCTGTTGGAAAATTCCCAAGCAACCCACAACAAGGGAGTCTGAGAGATGTCAAGGAAGACATATTTGCCAAAACATTGGGAATTGGGGAAGATATGATTACCATGGTGAGATCAAGATGTATTAGGTTGGTTAAGTTTTGTACTAGGCTGTTGAAGTTGGGCTTTTTGAGTTCCAACAATTGTTTAAAAGGTGAATAAGAACTGTAAGACAGATCAAGGGAAGACAACTGGGATAGTTGTGAGACTCCGAATGGGATTTGAGCAGAGAAGAAAGAATTGGAGAGGTTGAGATATATTAGACTTGAAAGATTGCCTATTCTAGATGGTATTAGAGAGTAATTGAAATGATTGTCGGCTAGGTTTAGCATTCGAAGATGAACAAGGCGAAAAAGGCTGCTGCTTGAGTTGATGGAACCATAAAGACAACTAGTACTAAGATCAAGGCCAATCACATGACCACTATCATGGTCACACTCTATGCCAGCCCATGAGCAACAACTGTTTCGTCCTTCAAGCTGCCATGATTCAGTCTTAGGATAAATACAAGGATATATAGAGGCGGACTTGTTGATGATAAAGCTTTCCTTAAACTGCAACAAGGCAGAACTCTCATCATAGTGACATGGCTGCATAGAAGAGCAGTGAGTGAGATGAAAAAGTAAGAGTAGGAAAAGTGAGCTCGAGAACATGAAGGAATATAGTGCTGGCCCCATAATGTCTGAGTTATCTATGTTTAGCACTCTGTATAACAAAGAAAATGGAATGGTGGAGCTTTATAGAGGAGACGCAGCTCTTGTGGAACCATTAAAGTCTTTTTGTTTTGATTTGATCACAATATTTTACAGTGCCACCAAGCCATGCATATAAAGATGGCTACAACAGGAGATGTGTTAGTTAGTTGGTGCGGCCATTAATGGCATTTATGAAAATTGTTTTCGTGCAGGCAACAACAACTGATTAGTCAACACAATATTATCGGTTTGTATTTTAGTATACTAGGCATTTGCCTGCGGTACTTCTACGGCTGCATTCTTTAAATTTTTTTCAACTAAATTCATCAACCAAAAAGCAAAAAGTTGTACTCAAATTTTTCTACACCACTTTTAAGACTTTTTTGAGTTATTGTAATTATTCACAAACACATATATTCTTTCTAACGAATACATAAAAAATCAATTACACCAAATAACACCACAACAAAGTGTAGTTATTTCAACTCTTTTTTATTGAGGGTTTACTAAAATCTGTCGATACAACCTATAAATAAAAATGTAGAGAGCTTTATTACTAAACTTTATTTCAAATGTTATTTGGTCCCTCAAAATAAGTTAAAGCACCCTTGAAATAAATGGGAAAAAAAAAAACTCACCAATTTTTTCAGCCAACAACCCTTGGTAAAATATTACAAATTTTTCAACCCTTGAAAAAAGCCCACAACAAAATTTTCAACCCTTGCAAAAAGCCCACAACTAAATTTAAATCTATACCCGTATTATATAAATTTAAAACAAATTAAATAAACAAAACAAAGAGCTTATAACTACTTTCACTCTTAGAGCATAGAAATCGCAGATATTCCAATGGCTAAGTTCTCAGAGCATAGCTCGTCGATCATGGAGATCTCATAGAGCTCGTCGATCATGGAGATCTCATCGATTTTGTACGAGTTCATCTCCATTTTGTGACTCTTCATCTCTCTGCCGAGTTCATCTCCATCGATTTTGCTCGACGATCACCGTTTCTCAGCTCCGATTAGGTACGAATTTCGTTTTTGATTTTTTTGTTTTTTTGGTTTACCCACACTTTTTCATCAATTTCCCCATGATTTCGTTTCACATTTCGTTTTACTTGTAATGCGATTGATCTAGGACTTCGACGCCGATCTTGACTCCATCCACAACCACCTCAAGTCCATCGTAAACTCTCTCTCTCTCTCTCGAAGTCTTCTTTCCCTATAATCGCACTTGATTTCTAGGGTTTTCAGTGTTTAATCGTACATTTTTTTTGTCTGTTTGGTTGCCGAGAAAATGTTAGGGTTAGGAAGTGTAGTGTGACTGTTTGTTGCTTGAATATGTTGCAAATTTGAACTTTACTGAGTTGAGTGTGACTCTTTTTCAGTTTTGGATTTTATAATTTTTTTTTTTGTGAGCTGTGAAATTTAAGATATCTGCTTAATAGTAGTGTGACTCTTTTGGATTCTGGTTTCTCCAAATTATTGGCTGAGTAAGTAATTTTCTAAGCAAAATTTCTGAGAAAATCAAAGGAAAGTGAAACATAATGAGCTTTTCGAGGCTTTGAGGATTGGAAAAATTTTGCTGCCATTCAAATTAGGAAAGTTATAAGCGTATTGCTACTTACCTGAAACTTCTAACATTCTCATTGACACACAAGACAGACCATTTTGTTTGTTCAAAGTGAGAAACTCAGTTGAATTTACTTATATGACTAATCTCTTGGATCTCACTAGGCTGTAAGTTCCTTTATCTGTGTGTTGAACGAAATGTGTATTTGTTTATTTGGTTTTGGAGTAATTGGATTTTTCAGTTGCTTTGGATGAATTAGATTTAAGTGTTAGTATGCAACCCATGAGTGTGTTGACCCATGGATTTAAATTATAAATAATTTGGATGAATTAGAAAAAACACCTCATTCCCAGTCCACATGTAGCTTGAAAACTGGCCTATATTTTTCTTACAAATATGCACCTACACAAGAATGCCAACGATTAACATCTCAATCATTTGATGAATGTCAATCCAAAACCGATACCAAGAAACTGAGTTGGTAGGTCACCTTAGCCTTCTTTCCGTAAAGTATTGAATGAAGCATTTGCCGATTGTCATCAGTTTTTCTCTTGGACAACTTGAAAGCCACTGAAACAGTTTAGATAATCAGACAAAAAATAGGCCAGGCTGCAGTAACAAGAAAGTTGAATTGTAGTGAATAACATGCCCCAAAACAAAGTATCTGTGGACAATAAGAGCTGAAAAATGTTTCCCACTTAACATGCAGATGATTCTCAAATGCATCAAAAAGATTGGTTATATATTGATCATTTTAAGCCTAGCAACAAAGTAATATTCCACAACATGACCCCACTTCAAACAGATTGGTTATATATTGATCATTTTGAGCCTAGCATAGATTAAATATGAAATATATTACTTGGTGTGAAGAAGGAAAGAATATACAAAGTTAATTGTCTTCCTATGCTCCGTAGCCCTTGTTGGAATATAATAACCTAGTTTTTCAGAACCACCAAGACAACTTGACATTCCCACTGCTTGCAACAAGTCCATTAGTCCATATTACCGACAAAGTGTGATATAATATGACCCAAAAAATAAAAACTGTCCCCCATAGATCTACCAAGAAACAAACTACAATATCTTATTAACTGAGCATTTTGTTGTTGTTGTTGTTATTGTTCAAAGTTTCATTTTTTGAGTGTTTTTTACTCTTTGTGAAGGTGGTGGCTGTTGCTGTATTTTTGGCATTGGGGTTTGCTTTCTATGTGTTCTTTGCTCCTTTTGTTGGGAAGAAACTGTTTCAGTATATTGTGATGGGACTCTACACTCCTCTTGTAAGCCCTCTCTCTTTCTATGAGTACTTTTTTTTTTGGGGTCGGTTGAAGAACTGAGATCTATTCTTTCTCTGCTGTTGGTTTTCCATTCATGTTTGGTTGTAAGATTTATTTTTTGTTTTCCCAAGTGGGTTCCTTTTACTTTCTGGGGTTTGTTATTATCAAAATATATTCTTTGTTGTTGGTCCCTTGAAGTGTAAATTATTAGCTCTCACTTAGTTGGTAATAGCAAATGCCTTGCTTTGTCTATGAGTTTCTTTCCGTACCTTTGAAGAGCTTATTGAAGTCCATCACTCAAACAACTCTTGAATTCTTGATTGTATTGATTGTGGATTTGGAAATTTAGGTACCAATCAACTGTTCTGATTACTTTTTTCTTTGCTTGAGATGGCACTCTGTTTTTCATGTGCTTGAGAATCCTGACTAACATGTTAATTTAGTGTTACTGTTGTAATCTGAGTGGTAAACTATTTAGAATGAACCATATATTGCATAGTCAAAGCTATAAGGAAGTTAATAAGTTTTTATTATTGGATCATTGGATAAGATGATAATAGGCCCTTGAATACAGACTTTCATAATTTGATATGCAATCCAGTGGTTCCAAATGGTATTTTTCATGTGTTATGATCACTTGCTTAGTGATTAGGTATTATGCACCTTCTCTTCAAACAAGCACGCACCTTGGTCATAAACTGTCCCCATTATTTCAGTTTGGTAACAGTGTAGTAATGTATTATGTGTCACTATGTCTGTATTTGCCGTGTGATGCTCATGGGTTCTAAATAATTCTATAATGTTTGTTTGTAAGCAACAACAACAATAATTCTCTTTTCAAAAAAAAAAAAAAAACAATAATTCTGAGGAATGAAGTTTCTAATTTTCTATGGTAAAAGAAATGCTATGTTCACAGGGCACATGTGGTTTCCGTTGGTAACAACTAAGCATTTACGCAAAATCTACGGCTATGTTAGAAGCTGTGGACTAGTCACAGACTACAAATTTTATCACCCACTTATTCCACGTTGGCGGCGAAAAATGATAAGGGTATGAACTTTAATTTGAAATTTTTTGAACATGTCAGTATGAATTATTCCAACACTTTAACAAAGCCATATTAGACTATTATTCAATGAACATATTATGTTGTTGTTGCTGTTGCTGTATAAGTTTTGAAGTGAAATGGCTTTGAGAGGTGTATGGCAACTTCAAAAGCTGATTGTGAGCTATTTGTTAATTGTTGACGATTTATTTATTTCTTGAAATGAAACTGATTGAACCTATAGACGATTTTGCAAGACCGCTTTAGCCTAGATGGCATAATGATTGTTTGCAATGGATGCTGATATTTGGTCTTTTATGATAGATTCTTCAAAATTCTTATATGTGGATTGATGTTATTGCCACTTCTGATGATTTACTAGACTTATAGATTAGCACAGGACGAAGTCTCTTAAAGTTGAAATGGATTATTGTAATTGACAACATTGGGGTGTTTGACAGTTTTAGGGTTAGAACTTTCTGCTAGAAACATAAGTAATTTGTGTGAAACTTCTTCTTGGCTTATCTTAATATTAGATTTTTTTTTAAAGGGTGTTTCTCTTACATACATCCTGTATACTAAGAATTTTAATGAAATTTATTACTTATCAAAAGAATTCTTCTTGTTGACACTGCTGTGAACCCATGATACAAAATTTTGCTGGCACTGTAGAACTGCGCTGTCTTTGGTGGGGAAGACTATTAGAGAAAAAACAAAAAGACTTGCATGATAGAAATATAGCAAGGTAATTATTTTATGATGTGCTTACTGTTAGTGTATTTAATTAAAGCAAATGATGGTGATTTAAGGTGGTTTTACAAGTTGGCGAAGGGAATTGCCTTAGACTTCATGACTTCAGATTTCTCCATATACTTTTTTTCAATTGAACTTTTTTACTTGAGTTAGAATAAAAATGTTTGTCATGTGTGAATTAGGATCTAGGTTGCATTTTGTAAATAATTTGGATGAATTAGAAAAAACACCTCATTCGTATTTTTATGCTTTGGGGGACTGGTGAAATTTATTACTTGTTAATTATTGTATAGGTTTTGATGTGAAATTTTCCACCAATCACCTTGAAAAAGAAAGCCGTCACCATACTGTGGTTCCTAGTTATTTGAAACCTGCTTCTAGGCCATGTTAGTCATTCTAAGACATAAATTTTCTTTTTGTATATTTGCTTAGGCGTTTCATAGCTTGAGCATAATAATACCATATTCATTGAATAGAATCTTATTCCCTTTGAAGTGTCAAGGGGATTATAAGTATGAGTTGACATGTGTCAATGATATGACAGCAATAAACAAAAGAAGCGGCAACCAAAAGAATTTTTCCCCCTTGTTGTGAGTAGAATAATAAAATCATATGTTAGTGATGTGAAGGAAAAGACAAAGTGGAGCAATCAAAAGATGTCTCACTGTAGGGTCAACAAGAAGCAGATCAATTAGGTGGCTGGTGAATTGTAACTCATACATCAAGTGCTATGAAGTTTTTTTTTTTTGGAACTGTTTTAGGAATGTGTAGAAAGAATGAACATTTGGATAATTGAGCTGTTAAATAGTACTTTTAATGATCTGTTTGTTAAGTTGGTAAAAACTTTATTTCAGCAAGTCATATATTGTAGTTGTTGTGGATTGCTGCTGGATGTTAGATTATAAATGCTGTGATGGATTTGGAAATTTGTTATTTTTACTTTAGATCATAAATTAGAGGATGCTTGGGTTGTTGTGGGGTGCAAAAAGATCCTGATGGGAACGTGGGCCTTTTGGGCCGTGTTAAGGAAGGCCGACCTGATCATGGGTTTAGGAATTGTTAGTACTATGGGTCGGCCCATACGCCGAGGATCCGAGGATCCAGCCGAGGGTGACCTTATCCTCGGATGAACATTGAAGAACTCGGGATTTCATAGTAAAGATTAAGGGATGACATGGTTAAAGCCAATGGTTAAAAGGGGTGAACCCTAGAACGCCCCAGAAGCACCGGTGTTGAAGAAATGTCAAAGATAAAGGCTGCTACCTCCACATTAAAAACCCTGCACCTACCACCCTGGCCGCATTTATGGGGAAGTGACACCTGAACAGTAGAAGAGAAACTTCTGGTTACTATTCAAAGGCACTGAGAAGGGAAATATCTAGGCTAAGGGGGGAGGTGGGGCAACACGTGTACAAAGTGTTCAAAAGAGGAGTATTTAAGGAGAAACCTGGAATAGAAAAGAGGAGGACTTTTTGTAACCTAACAAGAAAGAAAAGACTAAGAAAGGGATATAATATAAGAACAGCTCTCGGCTTACGTCCGAGGAGGCCAATTTACAATATTCCTTATTGTTTCCAAGTATTCGAAATCCTTAGTTTGTCATTTAATCCCCACATACTTCTAACCTGGGTTTCAAGCCCACACTCTACAAATTCATATTGTTTAAGGCTCATTGGGCCTGGGCCCGTAACTGTTCTTGGGGCCAGGTGCAATTGTGCACTTACAATTGGCGTCGTCTGTGGGAAATCTAGTCTAGAAGAGGTAGGGATATTATGGCAGGCTTAGGCTCTCACCATGCAGAGTCACAAGGATCACAACCAGAAGATCATTTCCAACGTCTTGAACATCGTAGGGATCGTGAGGGAAGCGTCCATACAGAATACCCAGGGGCTAGCCATACTCATGGAGGGGGTAGCACTACCCATGATGAGGGTTCTAAATCCATGCAGAGGGAAATCAATCGTTTGAAGAGGAAGTTACGCCGCGCGAAGCGTAAGGTTTCCCCGTCCTCGTCTAGTTCTTCCTCAGAGAAGGATAGGGGAGTTGGGTACAGTTCAAGGTCATGTTCCCCCACCAGCGCAACATCCTCAAGTGAGGAGGACGACCGGCCAACCCGCAGACGTAAGAAGCTTCGTTCTAGGGGCTTAGGCAACGATACCATGAGTAGGGCGTTGCACCAACTCTCTAAATCTCCGTTTTCACGGAGGATTGAGAGGGGAAGGCTTCCCAGGAGGTTCACCCAGCCCACCTTTACCATCTATAATGGCCGGACTGATCCGGTGGAGCATGTGAGTCACTTCAACCAAAGGATGGCAGTGCACTCTCACAACGAGACTTTGATGTGTAAAGTCTTCCCCTCCAGCTTGGGACCTGTGGCTATGAGATGGTTTAACGGTCTCAAATCGGGATCTGTAGGGTCATTTGGGGAGCTAACTAGGGCATTTGCTTCGCGGTTCATTACGTGTAGCAGAGTCCCTCGGCCATTGGACTCGTTGCTATCCATGGTCATGAAGGAAGGGGAGACACTGAAAGCATACTCCGACAGATACTGGGAGATGTTTAATGAAATAGACGGCGACTTTGATGAGGTGGCGCTTAATACCTTTAAGGTGGGCCTCCCTACTGATCACGACCTGAGAAAGTCTTTGACGAAAAAGCCCGTCCGCAGTGTACGCCGTCTTATGGATCGTATTGATGAATATAAGAGGGTAGAGGAAGACCAGCAGCAGGGGAAAGGAAATGAGAAGGTTATCCCGCCGGGAGAGAAGGGATTTCAGGTCGGACAGATATCACAACAAGCCGATGAGGGATTACTTCGGACAATCCGGCTCAGCAGCACCCCAGGCTGTAAATACTGTGTTCCGAGAACCAGTGCATCAGTTATTAGAAAAGGTTCGTAAAGAGCCCTTCTTCAGATGGCCCGGCAAGATGGCAGGGGACCCTGCTAGAAGAAATCAAAACCTTTTCTGTCAGTACCATCAGGATGTGGGCCACACTACCGAGAACTGTCGGACCCTGTGGAACCATCTAGAGCAGCTCGTCGGTGAGGGAAAGTTAAAGCAGCACTTGTGTCAGCCCACCGGGCAGGTCAGTCAAGTTGGTTCAAACAATCAGAGGAACAGTTCATCTCGGCCAGCATTGGGAACAATTAATGTTATCTTCGCTGCACCTGGTAGGACCGGCTCAGGTCCCACTAGGGTTATGGCGGTTTCCCATCCGCAGGCCGAGGATGTGGGTAGCAGGCCGAAGAGATTAAAGAGCACTTTACCTGTCTTGGGTTTCTCCGAGGAGGATAAGGTAGGGACTATCCAGCCCCATGACGATGCTCTTGTGGTTACCCTCAGAATAGGGAACTATGATGTGAGAAGGGTGATGATAGATCAAGGCAATGTGCCTATATCATGTACCCTGATCTATTTAAAGGGCTAAGATTGGAGTTGGAAGATTTAACCCCTTATGACTCCCCACTTATAAGCTTCGAAGGAAGGGCCGTTATGCCGAAGGGACAGATCCGTTTACCCGTTCAATCCGGCACCGAAACGGTTGAGGTAGATTTCATTGTGGTTGACGCGTACTCTCCATATACAGCCATCCTCGCCAGGCCATGGTTGCACGCC